>NC_048228.1:31755093-32094867 GCF_002007445.2 Ailuropoda melanoleuca | reverse complement strand
ATATTTACTATCATAAATATCAGTGGCATTTTATCTAGTGATTATATTGAATATTCCCAAATAAGCAAAGCCTGTAGTTAAATATTCTGTCCTCAAGTAGTATTAAAAATATCAGTGGAGTATACAACTGTTTGTTTGTAGTATTTGAGAGAAATTTTGAAGGCACCCCAGTTTCTAACTAAAAATATAGTTTTCAATGGTGAAGACCTAAAATCCTACAATTAAATTCAAATAATTATTGCTAAATTGTAAAAAAATCAAATGATTCAGGGATATCATGATCATATATTATCTGAAATTGCCCATATTTTAGTTTGCCCTATTATTGTCATAAATAAACAAACTTACTCTGAAATCAAGCTCACACAACACCTCCTAAACAGAAGTAGCACAAAAGTCATTTTTCAAACAGGTCTGGCGTTTGATTCACAATATAAGGGGGTCTGAGGTTATGTGAACACCTTTCAGTTATGAATGTCTTATGTGGAATTAAATGTTTCTGACTATGAGACAAAGACCTTGTGGAAATGAGATATGAAATATGGACAAACATGGTGAGGGATGTGAAGGCTCTAGGAACACATTCATAAATGGAGAGGTTGGGATGGAAAATGTCTGCAAGAATGATACAAGGAATTACACTCATACTCATGTTGTCTGAGAACAGATTCAATATGAACTCTAAAAGTAAAATGTAGTCTGAATATCATACACATCAATTTTCTTTTAAGCAGTTGAATATATTTTCTATGTGTCAACAGAGATTTTATTGTTGACATGTATAGTAATGTTTCAAAAATTCATCTTTAAGTATAAAATTTGAAGTCCAAAAAGAGATATGTAATAAGATTTTGGAAGCCATGAAAGGCCTGAATTGCAGACACAAGTCTAGGGTGTGGGGAAGGGAAATGTACTTCTATACTAGTTGGGTAAATACTTGTTAAACAAGCTCAAATACATACATGGGTCTGGGCTTTAGTTTTCTCCTTTAAAAGAATGACATTCATCAACTTTACCTAATTCTCAGGAAGACTGTTAAGTTGGTGATTCGGAATGTTTTGAGAGGAAATCATATATTCATTCATTCATCAGGGCCTTCTTGAATGCTTATAATACACCACCACTCAGAATAAGAAGGATAAGGTCTTGGTTTTCATAAAGCTCATATTCTAATAAGAGTGAACAGATAAATAAATGTATAATATGCCAGATGACAATGAGTGTTTAAAACACACACACATACACATGAAAATTAAATCAATGTGGTAGTATGGTCTGGGATTCTGTTCTACCAAAATTGGTCAAGAAGTCATCTCTGCAAGGAGCCATCTGAGTAGGGGTGTGAAGGAAGCAAGCTAGTGACTGAGCTGGATACCATGGGAGAGAGTAATCCAGGCAAAGCAACATACCACGACAAGTGTTCCAAGACTGAAAGCAAGAATGGCATAGGCAAATGACAGCAAAGAGGGTAGCATGGTTGAGAGACGTGAGTGAGGGGAAGAGGAAAGAGAGAGAATGTTGTCCAGAACTCATAGGCTCTTACTCTGAGTTACACTGCAAGCCATGGGAGATTCTTAGAAGGAGAGTAGCATGGTCTTATTTAAGTGTTAGCAGGTTCACTCAGGCTGCTGTAGGGAGGAATAACCTGGGTTTGTGATGGCATGGGTGGGATTGAGGAACCTGCCCTATTGTGATAACCTAGGGAATGATCAGGTAACTTTGAATAGGTGGTGGTGGTGAAAGTGGTGAAAAATGATCAGTTAGCTTTGGGTTTTATCTTAGAGAGCCAACAGGATTTGCTGATGCATTGGATATGGTACACAAAGGAGTCAGAGATGGCTCCAAAGTTATCATTACATTTTTTTAAAGAGTACAAAAAATTAAAAATAGATAAATGTACGGCCTTGAAGTGTTTTGTTTCTTCCCCCTTATGGTTTGGATCAGTGGTTCTCAAACTTGGGTGTGTAGCAGAATCATCTAGAAAGCTACCAGAGAGTGCAAAGGTCAGCACATTGATGCAGAATAGCAGCTGAGCCTCTGTATTTTACCAAGTTTTCCAGGTGCTTGTAACACATGCTTGAGTTTAAGTACCAGGGGTTTAGGTAAAGAAAATCTTTTCAGGATGTTTACTATCAGCCAAAGTCCTTTTTCAGCAAAATCCAAAAATTAAGTTAGAAATTTACTTATTTTCATTCTCTGACTAGAGACTGTTTTGTTTTGTTTAAGATTTTATTTATTTGAGAGAGAGAGATAGCGAGAGAGAACATGAGCGTGGAGAGGGAGAAGCAGGCTTTCCGCTGAGTGCAGAGCCCAATGTGGGGCTTGATCCCAGAACCCTAGAATCATGACCTGAGCCAAAGGCAGTCTCTTAACCAACTGAGCCACCCAGGAACCCCCCCTTTTTTTTAATATAAGTTATTTAGCATTTACTGAGTAGAAAATGAATCTCATTAAATTAATCATAGATTTTTTTTTCCCTCTCTGACATTTCCTTTTCTGCTTAGATTTAATTCCCAAACTGAATAACTTCTCCAGTTTCCCTATTGTGTTTGAAACTGCATTTATCCTTGGTGCCTGTTGCCCATAATTCTCTTAGTGCTTCCATTCACGGAGGAATATTTGCTGGCAAAATGGAACACCGTGCTAATAGTTTCTGCTTTGCTACACTCACCCTCTTGCTCTTGGGGCTTTAAATTTCCCATTGTGCCCTCATTCTTCCAACAGAGGAAATTTTACCACCCGCAGGGATCATTCTGTGTTTTCAAATCCTAGAGGTAATGCAACAGTGGTCATTCCCAGAAATGGGGAAACCCAGAGAGAGGAAAACAGTTCTTGTATCTGGGTCATCCCAGCTGCTGCTGGCTTAAGAAACAAGCAGGCGCATGGGGACCTCTGGTTTGTACCCATTTCTTTTCACAGAGCAGGCGGCCTCTGTGTGGCTGAGAGGGCACCTGATGAGATGAAGTGGAGTGATGGGGACTTCAGGAGAGAGAACAGAACGTGAGGATAAAATATTGGACAAAAATGCAAATGAAGTAAACGTAATGGCCAGCATTACCAGGCTCTGATGCTTTCAATAACACAGATGCTTTCAAGAAGATGAATTCTAGGACAAGAGACAGCACAGATACAATCTAACTGACAGAACTGTTATGGACAACTGATTCTGTTATTTTCAATAGGCTGAATCAGAGAATCTGTACAAACATAGTCATACCTTGTTATAATATTCAAAAGAGAGATGTATAGAAGAAACCTGAATTTAACTTTTTCATATTCTTTCACATAAATATCAAAAGATGCAAAGTTTCAAAATGACCCAAAGTATAAACCTGAAAAATAGAAACCATGTGATATTAAATAATTTAGTTAACATCATTGATATTTGAAGGAAAAATCAGAAGCAAAATCATCTCAATCTGATTGCCATCTTTCATTCATTAACCTTCCAAACAAAACCACTTCCTGAAAATTCATGCATCACTCACATGTATGGAATTATCTGAAAGCACATAATTCTAAAATATGATTACAATGGATTTCCATAAACTGCTGCAACGTATAGTATTTTACTAGATCTTAATATATTGATAGGTAATTGTAACATTTTATTTAAATCTGTTGGCTCAATTATATAAAATATTTTTTCTCTCATTTTAAAAACAATTTTTGACTTAAAATTTTTTCTCAGTTTTAAATCAGAGAGAGATACACATTAGGAGATATTTTGCAAAGATATTTCTAAAGCTATAAATATCTATTTTAATTTTTTTCTGTATTTATTATTGTAGAAGCAAGCAACCCATGAGAAATATCATTGAATAGTATCTGCATTTTAGTTTCCTTACCTACTCAGTCCTGTTCTGCAAAATTTGTAGGAACATCGTGAAGCTCATTAAAATTCTTAGGAGATATGTGCTTCATAAATGTAGGATTACTAACTTTTTTTAAATTTTTTTATTTTTTTAAAGATTTTTTATTTATTTATTTGACAGAGACAGAGACAGCCAGCGAGAGAGGGAACACAAGCAGGGGGAATGGGAGAGGAAGAAGCAGGCTCCNTTTTTTAAATTTTTTTTAAAGATTTTTTATTTATTTATTTGACAGAGACAGAGACAGCCAGCGAGAGAGGGAACACAAGCAGGGGGAATGGGAGAGGAAGAAGCAGGCTCCTAGCGGAGAAGCCTGATGTGGGGCTCGATCCCATAACTCCGGATCACGCCCTGAGCCGAAGGCAGACGCTTAACCGCTGTGCCACCCAGGCGCCCCTCTAACTTTTTTTTTTTAGATTGAATTAGACATCACAGAGATTTAGACACATGCTGTACTTGGGAGTCCCCAAAAATAGAACTGGCCTTACCTTTTCCCAGCGATATTGGTGAATCAATACTTTAGTAAAACGGATTTTTGTTGTCTTTTAAATCAGAAAGCAGTTTTAGGGGCGCCTGGGTGGCACAGCGGTTAAGCGTCTGCCTTCGGCTCAGGGCGTGATCCCAGCGTTGTGGGATCGAGCNATTGAATTAGACATCACAGAGATTTAGACACATGCTGTACTTGGGAGTCCCCAAAAATAGAACTGGCCTTACCTTTTCCCAGCGATATTGGTGAATCAATACTTTAGTAAAATGGATTTTTGTTGTCTTTTAAATGAGAAAGCAGTTTTAAAACTATAAAGAGCTTACAGGGAGTACAAGTTTGGGCATCATTAAAAATATCCATATTTTTGTCACAATTGTACATCGANGAAAGAAAGCAGTTTTAAAACTACAAAGAGCTTACAGGGAGTACAAGTTTGGGCATCATTAAAAATATCCATATTTTTGTCACAATTGTACATCGAGGATCACAGTCAGTCTCTGGCTCTGGGGAGCAACCGTTAAACAATTTAAATGTATTTTTATAAGATCAAGTAAGGCTTACCCAGTTTCCTAAATTCCATGTTCAATTAGGCAGCACTTTATAATAGAAAAAATTTACTTGGGCTACTAGCTCAATAAATTGTTTCTTCATTTAGCAAATATTTATTAAATTATCACTCAAAGCACTTCTTTCTCAAGAAGGGGGTCATAAATTGGGGGGGGGTGCATTCCTTNAGGATCACAGTCAGTCTCTGGCTCTGGGGAGCAACCGTTAAACAATTTAAATGTATTTTTATAAGATCAAGTAAGGCTTACCCAGTTTCCTAAATTCCATGTTCAATTAGGCAGCACTTTATAATAGAAAAAATTTACTTGAGCTACTAGCTCAATAAATTGTTTCTTCATTTAGCAAATGTTTATTAAATTATCACTCAAAGCACTTCTTTCTCAAGAAGGGGGTCATAAATTGGGGGGGGGTGCATTCCTTTGAGAATCAAATGAAAACCAAGAACTCTCACTGCCCCACTCCCGTGCATCACTCAAAATTGTACTTAGAATATCAAGAAGCCTTCTAGTTATCTGAAATCCAGATGAAGACTTCCTCAGCCCCAAGGGGACTAAGGTTAATTCATTTAACGCTCACTTATTGGACACTTGCTTTTTCCTAAGAAATGTCCTAAGTACTAAAGACACACAGGAAAATAGGTCCCAATCCTAGAAGGCAACATACATATTTTGGGTAAAATATCGACCTCACTGAATCACACAAATGACTTCATTTCGCTTCACAAAAGTGAATAGGAAGTAGTTATGATGATTACAGTTTTGAATATGGTAACAGAATTGAAAATACTCAGCTGAGGAAACAATGAGCTTTTTTTTTCCCTTCCTTTTTCCTTTCTATCTGCTTTTTACTACCATAAAATGTAGGTAATCATGAAATCTAAGTTTTGCTTTAAAAAAGTATGTTATGGCTTATAGTGGGGTTAATAAGTATTTTTGAGTGCCTGTAATATGGAGAGTACTACACTAGATATTGTAAAGATATAAATCTAAATATTTTAGAGCTGTCTTTTATTTCCATCCATTTCCATGCTTTCATAATCATGTGTTCTCTTTCACTGAGCACTTGCCTCTGAAAAATGGTATTTTAACACTTGACTGTCTCTTTAGCAAAAGTCATCTTATTGAAATGGTAAAACAGACTATATCCTGCTGAGCATGATACTGTGTGAGCAAACAGAGAAAAGGAATACAGATTTGCTTAACATTGATGAATGTAAGGGGAAAAAAACCAAAATGTCAAAAGATAAAGGATAAATGCCAAAAATATATACATACACATACACATACATATGTGTATGTGTTCTATGCAGTAAGGTCCTGAACGAAGAATGTGACAGTGATATTCAGATAAGGAGGTCTAACAGTAAACCATCCCCCCATTTGTATTTTATTCTTTCTTGTTTTAGATCCAATTCACTGGGTCACTGGAAGGGAGGTGAGTGGACTGAGGTAGGCAATAGAAACAGGGGAAATAATGGAGAAGGATACCCTTAGAGGCCCTCTGGGAGTTGTTCATGAAATGGGTGTGCTTTTACTGGAGAGGGAGAGAGACCCAATGCCTCACTTCTATTTCTGCCACTATTCTTCATCTGGGAAGTAAAGCCAGAAACGCAAATAATCATCACCATAAAAAAAGGAAAGGACAGCAGAATAACAAATAACCTCACTTCATACCTATTCTGAAACAACAGAATACACTTTAAAAAGCAGTAAAAACAATAAAAATCCAGTCATTGTGAAAAAGGAGAGCCTCTGCTGCAATAAAGGCAGTCAATAAAGAAGCTCTCTCATTTAAACATCAAATGCACATTGTTTTGCAACACCTGTTATTCAGCCATAATAGCTTTCTTAACCTGTCAAAGTGTTTAAGCTGAGGAAAAGAAATGGGCCTCCAGCTGTGCAGTTCTGTGGAGAAAGCCTGTGCGAAGCGATATTAGTTTAATGAAATGTGTACAGATTGTAATTGTGGTAATAAGAGGGCAATTCCCTGAGGTGCCATAGGAAGGCGGTGAGCGCAGCCAGGCAGAAAACAGAAGCTTGCAGGCTGAGGGAAAAAATGCCGCCTGCTCTGGAGAGAGGGCAGGGAGTGAGGCAGAAAGACCAGGAAAGAGGAATCCAGTGAATGTCTTTTCCTCAGACTCACTCCAAGGAAGAAACCAGGTCTACAAGGGGTTAAAACCCTCTCCACGCAGCACAGCTGACCCAGAGCTAATCCGAATCAGTGTTAACTCTGTGCTGCAGGTGCTGGGGAACACAGGGGAGAGGGCTCTCAGTCTGTGACAAGATGACAATGACCCTTCTGAAACTCATATTCAGGATGAGAGACAATGAATAATCAAAAATAAGTGGGCTGTAAAGGGAGTGATACAAAAGAGACCAAAATACATGGCAAATCAAATAAGCGTTGCCTTATTTTTGTGTTTATCTAGACACCATCCTAGGATTTACTCTGAAAAGATCCTCTTTTGAGAGTATTCCTGAGAGAAGGAGCCACTTCCATCCATTACTTGATGGACAATCAATTTGTCACTATTTTAAACTTCCTGAATAATTTAAAAGCCTGAAGGTGAGGCACGTCAAGCAAGACTCCACAGACCGGCATTATATTTCTAGTTCTTTTTCTAAGTAGCTGTGAGCCTTCGGGCAAGTCACAGAACCTCTCTGGACCCCCATTTCATTATGTGTAAATCTGTGGAAGTCAGTCTAAGCAATTACTCTGTATGATGCCTGTCAGTGCTCCCTTATTACCTAATAACACCAGGGTTCATTTTCGTCTTGAGCCTCCTCTCTCCTCAGGGCTCATGTCCTATCGTCATGAGTGTAGAGTTTGGGATGATTATACCCAAATCCTAGTGCTTCCTCGTCTACCGGATGTGATTTAATTCCTCTTCAACTTCACGTGTGGTTTTCCCTCTCTCAAAATTTTATTCAACTGGCTCAATTCTGTTTGTTCTATAAGAGGAGGCTAAAGGTGCTCTTCCTATGTATTCTTGTCTAAGTTGGAATGCTTCCTCCATTCCCCCCCTTTGCCACTTTGCTAGGGTACTCTTTCTCTTCCTTCAACTAGCAGTGCAGATATCGCTTCTTTCAGAATGCCTTCCCTAAGTGCCCAAGTCTGGGCAAAGCGTTCGTCCTGGATGTTCCAATAGCTTCTTCTATTGCCCACATCATGACGTCAATCCGTATTGTAACGGCATAGTCCCTAATGTCAGTTAGATTCAAACTACTTCAGACACGGTTTCTAAGTTTATGTCCATTTTGTTTATGATAGTGTTGCTAGAGATTAGTAAAATTCCTTGTATCTGGTAGGCTCACAGTGACTATGCCTTGAATGAATAAATGAAAAAGCTTAGCTTGCACATCCAGGCAGTGCAAAGGAGACATTATCTGTGCTTGCACCTATGTTCCCTATGAGTTAAAAATTCTCTCTGGGGGCGCCTGGGTGGCACAGCGGTTAAGCGGTTAAGCGTCTGCCTTCGGCTCAGGGCGTGATCCCGGCATTATGGGATCGAGCCCCACATCAGGCTCCTCTGCTATGAGCCTGCTTCTTCCTCTCCCACTCCCCCTGCTTGTGTTCCCCTCTCTCGCTGGCTGTCTCTATCTCTGTCAAATAAATAAATAAAATCTTTAAAATAAATAAATAATTAAAATAAAATAAAAATTCTCTCTGTCCACCTCACTCATCAGATTATTAACTTTCTTTATGGCAGGAAGGCTACTACCTTGCCCAACATCTTGACTACAGAAGTGTCCAATTAAATACACATTGAAACATATGTTTACTGCTTTTGAGTTCTATACAGATTATGTGATAGGCCATTTCCCAAAAGGTTTTTCACCCCAAAGGGATTTTTTTTATCTTGAATGATATTGATTGGGAAATTGTATGGCTAACTACCCCATACTTGGCTAATTTTAGAGAACATATATATAAAATTTAAAGAAGGAGAACAAAAAACAAAAAACAAATATAGCAGTAGAGTTGAACAATTATCCAGTTTACTTTCTATCTCCTTTGAGGGACTATAGGAGATTATAATTTTTGTCCTCAAAATATGTATAGACTGAAGAGTCCTCAAAAGTTTTTGGTAACCACTTATGAATATAAAAATGATTAAATCATATAAAACTATTTTTGGAATGAATTTATTTTATTGACCAATAATATATGCCCAGGGATTATTTTTTAGATTAAATTAGATTAATTGTTTAATAAAATTGATCTGATAGGCCTTCATCTCTAGAAATCATCTGTTAATTATTTTTCCTTCCTTACTTATCCAATACAGTAGAAAGTGGCTTAGACTTTGAAATTAAAAATTAGGTTCATGTCCTGGTTCTCCCAGTTTGTTGGTTGGCCTGAGTCTCAGTTTCCTCTTATAAAAAATTGGAGTAATAATATGTACCGTTTTTCAAACAGGTCCATCCACAAAAGTTTTATGTAGTCCTGACAAGTTCACATCCACAGTTGTTTAGGGGCAAATACCATGAAACTTTAAGAAACGAGAGATCCAAGAAAAGCACATGGCAAATTCAACTCATATTTGCATTGTTTGGGGTTTGATATTAGAACAGATTTTTAAAACCTCTTTAGGAATTCACAATTACTTTGGGACTGAGTATATCTTCTTTTCTTCCTCCATGTAATTGTTGGGACTGAAGTCAGGTATTTAGTTAACTACTCAGAAACCCCAGGGTGCCAAGCAGCATTACCTGTTACTAAGAACTAATACTTGCATATAGTGTTACAGTTTGTGGAACATTTTCATGAACAGTTAATGTATGTAAAACACTTATTACCTAAAAGTTGTGCCTAGGATATGGTCAGTCCTTACTAAATGGTAAATTTTCTATAGTTTATTTTCAACAACTCTTACAAAGAGGACTGATATTTTCATCTATGGTTTACAAATAGGAAAACTGTCTCAAAAGGTCAAGAGACTTGTGTGAGTTTACCCACTAGGAATGGACAGTTTAGAATTCGAATCTAGATGATACAATAGCAAATCGTGTAATGCTATTATTATTCTATGTAATCACCCACTCCATAACACATGAAAGATGACTAAAATACCATGGAAAGAGGATAAGTCCATAAATTCACATCTTACTAGTGACTCTACATATTGCAAATGTCATTTACTAATACTAATTATTGATTATAATTTCTTTTTCAAAATTCTGCATTGGTTTCACTCTCATGAGAACTATGTTCACCTGTGATGGTTATATTTTCATCACAGGTATTATCTTTTAGATAATTAAGCTACCATTTGAAGAGGACACACTATGTGTGAGGCCCTACAAAGCTAGGATTTTATCTATCATCTCCTCATTTTATCCTGCCCCCAACCTTAGGTGGTAAATAATATTATTCCTCATTTACTAGATGAGGAAATTGAGGTTTAGGGTTGCTAATTGATTTCCCAGGTACACACGATTAATGAATTAAGTTAGGAATCTGAGCCAAATCTATTTGAATTGTCACCAGCACACCACAATACCTTGGGGATGTAAAGAAACAAGTTAAACACTGATCTTTTTTTGTAGAATTATTTTTTTAAGAAATTCTCAGGTCTTTAATATACTAATGCACAGAGCCTCTCCAGTTGAGATTGCACAATACATCATTACATTTCTTTGACAATGGAACATTATTTTTTTCAGAACATCTTGTGGAAATAATATTCTAAGTCAGTACACTTTAGGAATTAAATGATTTCTAAGAAAACTGCCAATTCTAATATCCTGTAGTTTTAATCCTAACTTTACTAATTGGATCTCTCTTCTCTTTCCTATCTAAATCTGCTTTTTAACCATGAGCATCTCAATGTCTTCCATATGAGATGATATCACATAAACACAGAGAGTTGTATGAAGGTCATAGGTGTCAGAGGGTGTCGACAATAAAATTACATAAAACAAAAAGCACTTATTTCTAAAAGGTAATAAGTACCATGTACATTTAAGTAATATCAGAATAGGTTTTATCATCAGCTGGAAAATTGAGATAGGCTTTCCTAACTTCAATGGATTTTTTAAATAATGTTCAAAGAAATCAAAGAATTTAGCAAGTGTCCCATGAGATGAAACCAGAGCTGAGTTAGTGGGAGAATTCTAATACCGATCTCAAACTAAACCAGATCTCTGAGCCCAACTTTATAATCTTTGTTTACTCTCATGTACTCTTAACTTTTTCTGAGATAAAATTTCGAGTCAAATAAAATTCAAGTTGCCGAGCAAGCTGAACTTCTCATCTCTAATTCGTGTTACTTTTGATAATGGGTTGGAGGGTTTCTGAGACTTTCCCCAGCTGAGACCTCATATTGTGCAGTGACACCATCTCCTTTTATGGTCTGTGCTCTTCTCTGGTCCTTGATGTCATGTGGAGCCTCATGACCGATAGAACCTGACACGCCTGTCACGGAGCCAGACGCACCAGCTGGGAAGCCTATTGAGCAACAAGCTTCAGCAAAGGGCAAGTTGGAGGTTAAAAACTCAGCTTTTTTTTTTTTTTTTTTTTTTTTTGAGGACCAATGGAGTTGAATTACAGAAAACCTTTTTCAAATCTAAGCCAAGCAAATGTTTTAGAACTGGGTCTATGTTCACTTTTGAATATGACAAGATTCTAGGACAATCCTACATATACACCTTCTTCTGGTTCCTTTTAAGACAAAAATTCAAAGTTACTTTTCTTCTCAAGGCTAAAACAAAACTATTGACTGGTATATTCTTAATAATGCTCCAACTATATTTGGATCATCTGATCTTAGTAAGTTTCTTAAAACAGAGTACAGATATTGCCTTTCCACTGAATTCTGAATATTTTAAGGGAAATGGTGATTTTTCATACTGACTTATGGAGTAACTTGTATTTTATGTGTGGGAATGAGGGCAAGATATTCTCACATGGCTACCAGCATTGGCTCACTTCTTTTGGGAATAGCTGGTGACATTGCCAGGGGAAAAACTCAGCCTAAGGATTAAGCCGACATGATTATATTCCTACTATCTTGACATTATTAAGATATGTCTCCATTTTAAGAAGAAAGCCTTACCTTTTTCAACATCAGGAGAGATGCATTTAAATTTTAGCTGTTCCATCAACTCATCTGTTCCAGAAGCCCTATAATCAGCACTAAAGTAAGACTCCCCTGGTGAAATGCCTCTGCAAGCATCAGAGTAGTACATATTGACCCAACATTAAGTAGCTGAACTTCTCCATATGCTTTTTCCTCCTCCTTATCATCTTTTTCCATTCAACATCTGAACCCTATTACTTCTTCTCTTACCTTATCTCCCTCAATTAAAAAAAAATCAACTTTAGGTTCATATAAATGAGTTTTGCTGATATATTACGCTTCCATTGATACTTAGGCCATTCCCCTAATCATGGAAATAAAAATTTCTGGTACTCCATTAAATGCAGTAAAGGTGGAAAATTTGATGGCTCAGGGAAGCAAAGTCCCCTAGAACTTCTATACAGAAGTTCTGTACAATTCTGACCAGGATTTTATTAGAAAAAGATTTAGTCCTTTTTCTGTGTATTAATTCAACATAACCTCTACCTGTGCAAATGTTTCCCAGTTTAAAAGGCTTGGTTTCTCATAGTTTCTGAATGAGCTCTACTCATGCTATCATTTTTGCTCTCAGTAAACATCACCAAGTTGAGAATTGTCTATTTCTTTTCTACTTCAGTTTTTAGCTTCAGCAGAAAACTTAAGAGAAAATGTATGAGCTACTTCTGTTAAAAGGCCTTGCTCGTTGAGTCTCCCGCATGTGCTCCCTGGGCATCTCAAAGTTCTTCAGTGTTTTGTTTAAGCTGTTCAAGTTTGAGTATCTATTTGTACTACTTTGAAATTGATACACTCATGGCTTTTCCAGAACAATCTACTAATTAGGTCCAGGCCTTTCTACCCCATGTCGTGAGGAAAATAATCAGAACAGCTTCCTTTTCTCTTTTCTGCCCTTTATTATATGTTGGAAGTTTGAAAAAACACAGATCCATAGTTTTCCTTTAAAATATGACATAGCTATTTCTTGCCCAGAGAGTAGATATCATAGATTTTCCCATGTTACTGGTTTTGATACACATGAAGTTGGCTTTAATGAATCAATTTGAGGCCACCAATTCTTCTATTCTTTGTAGGAGTAATTCACTTCCTGTCTTTACATATATCGCTGCTGACACTTTAAAATGGTGTATATGTGTCCTTTTAAGCACAGTACACAAAGCCAAGTAGCTTTATCAGAAGCCAAGACAATATTTCAAAAGCTGGAAATAGAAGAATTTTTAAAAGATCTATTAGAAGACATGAATCATTAACTCTGGCTTTGCCTAACATACTCATCACACATGGGGACAATATTGGCTATTTGGTGTTATCATAGAGATTTTGCACCTTGATTTTAATTAATTTTGGTGATCTGGCTAATAGCAATACTCTTATATTTTTTGGTATGTTCACACCCAAATTTGTCAATCTTTACTACCAGAACATTAATTTATAGCGTACCTAGGCTTTTGTTGGGCAATCTGAGTCATTCTTTCTGGTATCAGGGAGATGACATCTTCGATCTAGGTGAACACATAACCACGGAAAAAGTATTTTCTAATGGTAGCTTATAGTTTCCACTGTTACTAATGTGTTGACCAGCATGGCAGAATTTTAATAAACACAGTTGAAGTAAATGGCTTTTTAGCAGTTTTGATCCAAACAGACCAGAAGCTTTCACAGGCACCGGTGAACTCATGCGAAAGGTAATCATTTTCTCTTCTTTAAAATAAAATCACAAAGCATGAAATACAGAGTTTAAGAGAACAAACTTTGAAGTCAGCAAGGCTTTGCCAGTTATTAACTGTTATTTAACCACCACTATCCTCAATTTTCCTGTCTCTAGTGGGGATAACAAAGGGTAGGTAGAGATGACTCATATAACATAAACTGGCCATAATAAATGCTCAATGAACTATTGATACTAAGCTGTATTTTCTTAACATTTGCCAAGAGCATAGAAGAGTTCCTCCAAATACAACTGAAACCAGGCAATAGTTCTAGACTCTTAGCCTGAAGCTAATCATTCAAAAGCACAATAACCAACGGTCATTAAAAACATTCCTTTAACCTTTTGCTTTCCACAGATGTAAAAGGGACATCAGCATTTCAAGCTTCCCTTTTACCCACTTCCTGCACTTGGACTGAGCTTCACTTCAGGTGTGGGTACTGAACAGTGGCCAAACTGACACTGCCCAGTGATTTTACAGCACATTTTATTTCTTAAAATGGTGGTGTTTATGTCAAGCCGGAAGATCCTATACCAATTCCAAATGAAGATTCCTACCACATGGAAGATGGCAGCGAACATAACAATGCCAACCCCTGGAAGTAGGAACCCACAGATTCAGCTCACCACATCTTCATGGGGTCAGAGTAACTCAACACACAATGCACTGGTTGGAACAAGCCTTACTCCCAGAAAGGAGAGTGGCAGCAAGCTCAGTGTCTGTGGTGTGCGCCACCTCCCATGTCTAGCAGGTCCCTCCTGAGAGCTGACCCTAGGGCAGCAGACTGCAACATCCTTCTCATGCTGCAGGTGAAGACCCCTTTACCTTGGGAAGGAGGGCAGATTTACTGGTGGGGCTGTCCAGGTGTCGTATGACACATACATAGGCAATACAACAAAGTTCACTGTGTACCCAGAACATGGGGATGTTTCCTCCTAATAACACAAAAGAATCCAGGGGCAAGTGACACCTCAGCCCCCATCTTCCCTATAGGAGAATGTTCTAAGCCCACGACAGATTGGGCAATCCCAGAGGGGGTAGCAGGTTGACCAATGGCTGCTTACTCAACAGTTTGTTTAAAAAAAAAAAAAAAGTTGATGGAAACACTGGAGTTCTGTGACTTAGCAGTGAAAATCGTTGTATTAAATTACCAGGCCTTTGAACTAATATGTTTCCTAAATGGGCAATTCCTATCATCAAATTTTATTTTCTTTCTTTATGATTGTATTTCACCCATCACTAATTTTCTATTTCTCTTGGTTCTCATTAACTGCTTTCTTTACATCTTTTTGTGTATCAGTCCTTTGAGGAAATATGCTCTGAAACATGTTTTAAACAGTAACAAGTTCATATTTATTTACTCACCAAGCAGTCATTAAGAAAGCATCTAGTATGTACAAAGAAATTTGCTAAGGATGGACAAGTATACAAGAATAAGCAAGATAAATTTACTGTCCTCAAGGATCTCACATTTAGTAGAAAAAATAAAAATAGTACTCACAGCAAAGAATAACATAAGGCAGATTGTGATTAGTTCCATCAAGTTACCACCTCATTGGCTTATGATAACTGATTTCACAGTGTCCAATCTTGCATTGGTTTATTGTAAACTTCAACCTGGAGTCATATGGGTCTTAAGAAAACAGATCATTGCTTACCTCAGAATACTTCAATGATTGCCTTTTGTTGTCAAGGAAAACTTCAAACTCCACAGGTTGACATTCAGTGCTTTTTCATGACTTAGTCTTGGTTTAGCTGTCAGTCTCCCATCTTGTCCTTATCTCTCCCAACCCCCACCCCACTTTCTGTTTACTCATCTCCACCAGAGAAACAGGGTGCTGTTGGTCACTCTATCGTTCGCACCAACCAGTACCTGCCTCATTAAAGCCAACTGATACATATTTTCATTAAAAAGAAAAAATAATGTGCCTTTTAATATTGAATTTAAAGTTCTAGCATAATACTCAGACCTATATATCCAACAGGTAACTGGAAATACTGGATTAATTCTTGATATGGAAACTGGGGCCCATCATGTAGAGTTATCTGTGGACCCTTTAAAGCAGAGCAAAAAACGAGAAATCAAAAGAGTTTAAGTAGTGCTAGATATTGAGTTAAACACACACAGATTTCTTCATTTTAGAACTTGAAAAAATCTAATATGCTGTAGTGGATCATCAAGAAGAGAGTATAATATGTAGTATTTTCCATACTTATTTGGCAAAAGCACTTTTCTCACTGACCATCATTGGTTTATAAACATCTTGAAAGAGAGAGAGAGAGAGTGAAAGGAAACAAGAAGTGATCAGAAAGGTAGAAAGAGAACCAAGTAAATTAAGTGTCTTGAAAATAAAAGGATCAGTTGTAAGAACAAAGTGGTGCTTAATAAATTGGGTGATGTTGAAAGATCAAGAAGGATTTGCCTGGCGTAAGTATGTCCAACAAAATAAATGTAACAAAATAATTACAAAATAGGGTGGAGTTGAAGAAAATGAGAAAAGGATAGTAAGAGATGCAGGCACAAAATGAGAGAATCCCACAGAGGGCAGAAGTGGATCAAACACAGCCATCCTGAACTGTCCTAATGATATGAACGAGGTGAAGCCATCACTTTCAGCTTCCAGCTACATGAACCATACCAAACTGGGCCAAGAACTCGGCAGTCTTAATTCACGCAGGGCATATAGACATAGCCCAGAATAGAATTTGGATGATGGTTATGCCTGTTGGAATTATATAACTGATGGACCGTAGTCCCCAAATTGAGCGTATTTATTTATTTTTGACAGCCTAATTCATTAGAACAGGCACACTGACCGTTTAACATTCCAGAATCATTTGCTAAGGGACAAATAACAAATCTGACCCCAGAGAGACTGCTGACTGCCAATATACCTGTGCTTATTTTATATTCTCTATCCACACACCCCACTTCTATTCCATTTTATCTGTCATTTCTCTGTTTTACTTGACTTTTTCCCTTTAGAATCAGGCTTTCGGTGATTCTCATTTTCCACTTATTTTCCACCTTCTTTTTTTTTCTCCTTTCTCTCTGACCAACAAATGCTATATAGTAGACAGACTCATTCATCTCTAGAACCTTACCTAGGGGAGCATATGTTTCTTTTCTTTGAGGTCAGATTAACTATTCCTTATATGTAACAAAGAAGAAATATGCATTGGCAGCAAATTCAGCTAGGGTAAACCATCATTTCTGTCCACTATGTTAAGCCAATTTAACATGCTTAAACATGCCTTTTGTCATCGACAACAAAAGCAAAAGGCAGCTGAACTCTGGTTAATAAATCATTTTCTGAGGCAGAAAAACTACTTGGGAAATATGATGCCAGACATTAAGACTATTCTCTAAAGAGTTTTAGTCAGGAATTCACCCAATTTTCTTATGATTAAAACTGTTTTAACAAAAGACATTTAAAAGAACATGAGGAGTAACTAAATTTAAAAGCCAGCTCACTCAGTAGTTGAGGCAGACTTTATACTTGCAGAAGAGTTCATTGGATACATTATTGCTCTGCAGTGCAGAGTAATGGGAATATATTACAGAGGTATTTCATGAGGATATGAATTCCAAGAAATGTTAGCTTACATATTTCTAAAAAATTGCAAGACTTCAACCTTTCCCTATTTGAGTTTGCATTTTTATTAAATTAAATAAAATTCATTCGTTGTATTTAAATTATTAACCAGAGTATATAGTAATAAGGTTAATAGGCAGCAGTATGGTGGCCCGAGCCCTCAGCAAGGAGACATTTGTGGCCCCTGCCTCCCAGCTCGCTCCAGGAGTACATTGTAAAGCACATACCGTAAAAGACAAACTACCTCAACGCACATGTGTACACATAAGAGGCAAACCCCTGGGGACCACACGTTCACTGGAAATGGCCACCTATGATTTGACCACACACACACAAAGGTGTTGTATGGCTATTATAGCAAAAACTTGCCAAATATCAGATTTTGTAATTACCACTGCCTAATATTTGAGATGGTAGCATGAACAGAATTAACTACACACACTCTCGTACTTTATGACACTATGAAAAAAAATTGTGTGGTATTATGTATTCATTCATGTTAGGTAATACATGTTTTCATTTTACATAGGACATTTTCTGGTCAGATGCTACATTTAGAAATACATCTTCAGGTGGTCTGGAATGAATTTTTTTTGGCCCAGTTTTTATATTCTCCTCCCATCCAGCTGGTATATGACTTTTAGAGCTTGGTCATGCTTCCAAACTGAGCAAACTCAGAGCAAAAGGGAGTAAAAGCTTTTGAACACGCAGGTGCCATTGTATGCAGAATCCCCTTTTGTCATGCTGACCGATGAAATGTAGGGGAGTGACAACAACCCTGGCCAGATAATATAGTAATCTCCAATCTCTGAAAATGACATTGTTTCCCAGTAGATAACTAACATTGCAAAATACCATCATCCATATGGACACATAGAGTAAAACTGGGTTGAATGGCTTTTAAGGTGATAGAGCAAGCTGTGCTTTTAAAAGAACCATGTAGAGACAAGTAGCAAATCTCTGACTAGTGTATCGCTTGCTACTGTCTTTCTGACAACATGCTACATTCATATAAATGCATTAGCCTTAAAATAATTAGGTCCTCAAGTTAGCTAAATGCCTCATAATAATCATGACACTTATGTGCCAGTTACTGTGCAAAATGCCAAACATTCATTCTCTCTCCTTTGTATGAGAACATTGAGATGATAGCAAATTATTTAGTATGTCCTTTTAATTATATGTTTATTAAATTTATTTAATGGAAAGACCACTACTATGAGACAACTTCTAAGTTTAAGGCTAGTTCTACTGCATACAATTAATTCTACCCCCACCATCTTTGTAAGCAAATATTTATTGAACACATGCTATTCTACGGGCATTATTCTAAACGGGTTATTCATTTAATGTTCAAAATAAACCCATGAAATATTATTATCACCATCTTACAGATGTAGAAAATTGGTGACAAAAATGTTGTTTACCAGATATTGCTCACGGGATAAGGGGCACACACAAGACTTGTACCCCGATAGTCTGTGTATTCTTGACCATTTTAATGTATTGCCTCTCTTAAAACCTTGGAATAGCTCACTTCTTAGGGTTTTTATTGCAAAAATTGTTGTGAGTAATATTGAAGAGTTTTTTCTTGTGAAAAGTACCACGCAAATGGTGGTGATTTATTCATCCATTCATCCTTCATTCATTGACTGCTTCGTTCTACTAAACAATGAAAGCATCAAAGTCCGTGAAATGCTGTATTGTTTCATTTTTTTTTTATGGGTGGAATACAACTTTCTTTTTTAAAAATTTAAATTCAGTTAGCCAACATATAGTACATCATTACTTTTTGGTGTAGTGTTCATGTCATATTGTTTCAGAAGCTAGACTGACTTCTCACTTCCTATCCAGCAACAGAGGGTCAATAACATTGATTGCAACCTATTCATTTTTAAGTTACTCTTTGCTAATCCAAAGGCAGTTTTACATTTGCCAGCTCTCTTCTGATCATTTTATGTTTCCCACACAAATAATTAAAACAGACTGAAACTTTCAAATATATATCAATAAGATGCTCACTTTAAATTGTGTTTTAATTTAAAAGCAGCAGCCTCAGTTTCTCCCAACTTCCTCACAAAGCTTGGAAAAGCAACCTCCTTCATTAATGTAAATACCCCAGGGAAAATAATTACAACTTAAAGTCAACTGCATGTGATGGCCTGTGTAATTAGTGCAGTCTACTCCAGGAATGCACAGATGGTTTAATATCAGGATATAGAGCAGTTCAATTAATCACAGTATTAAGTTAAAAAAAAGGTAATATTCATAAGCAGTAGAAAGATAGTTTTCAAACATTTACCGTTTATTCCTGCTCTACATAGCAGCCAGATATAGCCTTTTAAAACATAAATCTTATTATAGCATTCCTTTGTTCAAAATTCTCCAATGGCTTCCCACACTCTTTGAATAAATTTCAAAGTTCTTTCAGTGTCCTGTAATGTTTTATATGATCTGGCCCCAAATCATCCCCCTGATTTCATCTCTTAGCCACTTTTCATCTTATTCTTTTCTATCTGCTTCTAAGAACCAACACACATACACCCACCTCAGGGCCTTTGTAATCAAAGTTTTTCTGCTGAAAACACTTTTCATTATATTTTCATGTCATTTTGCCTCCTCACTCACTTCATTCAAATTTTGCTCAAGTAACACTCTTAAGACAAACCTTCCTGTGGGAAATGGTTTTCTTTCTTTGTCCCTATATCAAGGTACTTCCCAACCTTGCTTTATTTTCTTTGTAACACGTATCCGTGGGAAATCATATTTTATGTTTATGTATTATTTATCTGTCTGCCTCAATAGAACAGTGCATGGCATATGCTAGATGTCCAATAAATGTTAGCTGAACAAAGTGGGGAATTCAAACTCTATATGCCCCATGATGAATATAATGATGTGTTCTTATCATCATCAAGAACAATTGACACAAATCAACAGCTTGACTCATATTTAAAATAAAAATTTACTCACATATAAAACACTACATAGTGTACATGACTTTAATGTTGAGGAAAAAAGATTAAAATACATATTTAAAGAAGAAAAGACTTGTAGATATTACACTTACAGTGGAATTCCTCAAGTGAAATCTTTAAGAAGCAGGAAAATTACAGGTTTTTTGTTTGTTTATTTGTATTCATTTTTTGTTTGTTTTCTGTATTACCTACAATGAATTCCTGTTCATTTTCTATATCCATGTGGTTGGTGGTACAGCGTATCTGTGTGACAGAGAAACACTGTACTTGTTGGTTAGTACAGAGATATGCTGTACACTTGATTAGTGCTATGGACTAAATATTTGTGCCCATTTTCCCAAATACATTGAAACCCTAACCCTTAGTGCAGCTGTGTTTGGAGATGGACCTTCTAAGGAAGGAAGTAACTAAGGTTAAATGAGGTCATGAGGGTGGGACCCTGATCCAATAGGATTAGTGTGCTTATAGGAAGAGATCCCAAAGAGGTCACTCTGTCTTCTCACACATGCACCAAAGAAAGGGCCTGTGAGTGCATAGCAAGATGGTGACCACTTAAAAGCCAAAAGAAGAGGACTTACAATGAAACCTACCTTGCTAACACCTTGATCTTGGATTTCCAGTCTCCAGACTGTGAGAAAATAAATTTCTGTTGTTTAAGCCACCCAGTCTGTGGTACTTTGTTATGACAGGCTGAGCAGACTAAGACAGTTGGCAAAATACACAGAAGAAGCAATCAAATCATAATCAAATTGTTCACTGTCAAATTATGTATTAAACTTAAGGACAAGAGCCATAAAACCCTTTAACTTTCTATAATGTTTAAATTCAGAAAATGCAAGTAAGCTTTAGATAAACTCAACTGTTACATAATAAGTACATGTATTTGTAGACTACAAGATTTCTTATGGGTAAAGAAAAAAAAAGTATGTTTTAAAATATACAAATCAGCATTTTATGCTGGACAGGTAAAACTCCTCTGGACCCAGTAACTTCAAAAATCCATTCAAAAAAAGTGTTGAAATATTGTTGCTTAAAGATATTCAATGCTTAAAGATATTCAATGCTTAATGATATAATGACAGTAGCTAAATAAAGTAATAATTTAAGGTATATTCTTGCAGTGTTAGTATACAAATAATATATATAACATTTTAAAGAGTAATCATATAAAAATCACTCACAACATAAAATCAAGTGAAAATAACAACATAAAAAAGAATATATTACAGGATTTAATTTTCCAAAATATATTCTATACTATAGAAATAGATTCAAAAGAAACAGCACAGTAGTAATCCTTTAGGTGAAGGATGTGTTAATAATTTATATAATCATTCTCTTTTTTATACTTTTTATAAAAACAGCTATAAACTTTATTTTTTGAAGGACAGCCTTGTTTCTTATTATAAACCTAAGTAATGTTGAGACTTATTAAAGGTTTAAGATTTTGTAAGTGAAAATGATATACCAAAAATATATAGGGAATATCTATGTCACTATATTTGGGAAGCACAGAAGTAATGTCAAAAGATAAAAGGCAAAAAGGTGATACATTTCACTACTCAATAAAATACATCATTTTCTTTTTCCGTAAGAACCTAGGAATTATCTGTCATCTCCATCTACCAATTTAGGACCAATTTTAACCCCCAATTATTTGTCAAAGCCAACATTTCCCCATCCTTAGTTTCCTTCCCACCTGCATTTCCCTTCTTCCAACAGGGCTTCTACACTGAAGTCAGAATCATTTTTTTTTAAACTTGATTTTATCTCCACCCCCACCTCTAATCTCAAACTTTCAGTGGTTTTCCTATGATCATAATATGGAAACAAGCCTTCTTCTGAGCCTTGCATGATCAAACCTGCCCGCTTCCCTTTGTGAAGCATGTTTCTTCCTGATCTAATCACAGTGACCTTATTTCAAATGCTCAGAAAACCATACACCCTCCAACCACAGAGATTTGAAGGTACTCTTATCTACCTGAATTCTTCAAATTCTGATTCAAGGGTTACTTCACCAAAACTTTCTTTCTTTTTTTTTTATTTTAATGATTTTTTTATTATATTATGTTAATCACCATACAGTACATCCCCGGATTCCGATGTAAAGCGATGCTTCATTAGTTGCGTATAACACCCAGTGCACCATGCAATACGTGCCCTCCTTACTACCCATCACCAGTCTATCCCATTCCCCCACCCCCTCCCCTCTGAAGTCTTCAGTTTGTTTCTCATAGTCCATAGTCTCTCATGTTTCATTCCCCCTTCTGATTACCCCCCTTTTCTTTATCCCTTTCTTCCCCTACCGATCATCCTAGTTCTTATGTTCCATAGATGAGAGAAATCATATGATAATTGTCTTTCTCTGCTTGACTTATTTCACTTAGCATTATCTCCTCCAGTGCCGTCCATGTTGCAGCAAATGTTGAGAATTCGTTCTTTCTGATAGCTGAGTAATATTCCATTGTATATATTCACCAAAACTTTCTATGGCTGATCAGTCATAGGTTGTGTTCCCACACTAGAAACTCTTATAACATCTTAGGTCTTTCTTTCAGGACAATTAATTTGTAATAATGCATTTGTTTTAATAACTACGTTATAATTAAGGTCCTTCTGTCAACTCTAAGCTCCATGAAGTCAAGGACATTATCTGTTTTCACTTACTATATTACTGCTCCCACCTTCAGGCCCAGAAAAATGTCTAGCTTATAGTAGTGATTAATAAATATTATTGAATAAATATTTTAAAAATCTGCAAATCGAAAATAGAAACATTAAAATACCATCGGATAAGAGAGAAAAGACATAAAACTAAAAGCAAAATTTATTGATAAATGTATAAAAATGTAGCCCTTCAGATCACACTTATAAAAGATATAACCTATATCTGCAAAAGCTAAAAAAAATTCACTTAACATCTTAATGTCAACAGTGGCATCTTCAGATATCACTGTTGTAGATCTTTTTATTTTCTTTGATTTTTAATATTTTCAAATGATTATAAGCACCCATTAATGTTATACTATTTTATTTATTTATTTTAGAAAGAGAGCGGTGAAGGGCAGAGGGAGAGGGAGAGAAATCCTCAATCAGACTCCCTGCTGCGCAAGCCCAATGCAGAGCTCTATCCCAGGACCCTGAGCTCCTGAGTGAGAATCAAGAGACAGCCAGTTAGCTGACTGAGCCACTCAGGCACCCCAATGTTAAACTATTTTAAAAGAAACAGTTACTTTTGGCTATAAGTTAAATAAAATGATTCAAACTAACTTACTAAAGATATTTATCATCTCACATAAGAAGCAGCTTAGAAGTCAGTAAGGTTCCCAGGCTGATATTTTCAGTAGCTGAGCGCTGTCATCAAGAACACAGGTTTTTAAAATCTCTCTGTTATCCTTTAATCTGTCAACTTCTCCTTGATTTGGGCCCTCAGTGTCCTAAGTTTGTTGACATATTAAGTGAATCATTGTCTTTCGTTCAGATCTTGTGAAAGAGCTAAAGAAACCTCTCCCTCCAGTCATGGACCATAATTGGGCAGACTTAGTTCTTTATGCCCAATTCTGAATGAATATTGTCACCAGGGCAATGCTACACATTTACTGGCTTTAATGAATCAGGTTCTGGTGTCCAGATCAGCTTTCTCTCAGTCCTATGGTGGAGAAGTGGATACATGAACAGAAACAGAGTGCTTTAACAGGAAAGAAAGAGGTGAGAGGTACTAGAGAGGCAACTGAAACTGAATATCTCCCCTTATTGGCACATCTTAGAAGTTGTAAAAAGCAGAATAAAAGACAGAGAGATGAAGGAAGGAAGGATGGAAGGAAGGAAGGAGAGAGAGAGAGAGAAAGAAAGAAAGAAGAGAAAAGAAAGAAAGGAAAAGAAGTATAATATGGTAAAATATCTAATCAAGCAGAGTAATGAGTGCCTTATGCACATTTTGACTTTTCATAATTTATATCTTAAAAGAAAACACAAATTTTAGCCCCATCTAAGTGATAAATGTCAACTTTATATCTTAGATTAACAAGCTCATTCTGGGTAAAAAATAAAAATAACATTTTCAGGTATACAGATCTCCTCTGTATGCTTCACATTTAATTCAGCATAAATATCTATGCAAATCTACAGAAATAATAAAGTGGAATATTGAAATGAGGATCCATTTGGTTCAACAACATGGTACAAATAAGCTAAGTGCACTTAACGTACTTTCACAGCTGTACGTGATGAAATTGATACTTCTGCAAAGATTATAAACTTGTGTCCATTTGTTCCTAATCCACAAAGGACAGAGATTCCGACTTTACAAAATTAATACAATAGACAAATGGTAGTATTTACAGTGCATTCACAGTGCAGCTACACATTAAAACCTCAGGAATTAATCCTGCAGAGAACACCAGAAGTCCAAACAGTGTATTTCAGTATTCTAGTGTACTATACAGTTAGGAATTTCCTCTATATTTAATAATATTGATTCCTGAACATACAAATTGGGTTGAAAGATATGCATAAAAATAGCCCTTTTTATAACATTTGCTTAGTTGCTTGTGGGGGTGGGTAGGTTAACTATTTGTGCAATGTAATAGCTATAAGTTCTTTCTGTCATTGAGAAACTTGACTGTTCATATGAATAGTTGTCACCTTTTCCACTTGTGTATTTGGATCAAATAAAGGAGTACTATTATCAAAGACAACTTTGATTCTAGCAAGATCAATACATCTTGGGTTTTCTTACAGCTGATGCAGAAAGAAAAGAAGGAAATATTAATTTTGCCCCTGTCCTCAGGAGTTTCTCCCTGTAAACTCAGATTCTCACCAGCTTTCTCATGGAAACTATTAGAGCCGTCTCCTAGATTTGGATATACTCTCAGAGCCTCTAACTCTCTAGGTCTTTCAAGTAACAGATGGACACATTCTGATTTCTATTTCATACTTTAGTGTTAATCAGGGTGGAAAAAAGAGAGGGAGAGAGAGAATGCTTTCATTTGTGAAGGCACCTAATGCAAAGGAATTTTACTTCTTTAGGCATCACTGAGGAGTGCTGTTTACTTGCTCAGTCTAATCAGATCATGAGGCTAGTGAGTCGTTCCACAGTGCCTCTTCTTACACTTACACGAAGGGCTTCTCTCAACTTGGTTGCATGAGGAATGAAACAACAACAACAACAACAAACTTAAGGATTGGTCTGTTATTTTGCAATGAACTGATTTTCATCTTATGTCACAAAGGCATAAATATATACAGAAAACTACAACTATTATATCCATACTCTCCACATAATTTTAGTAAATCAAGACAAGAAAAAGAATAAATAGGCCCTGTCAAGTTCTAGGAAATCACCTTAATATATAGTAATAAAGTTTTCATAAATATTCTAGTGAAAGAAGTTAATATACAGCATATCTTTCGGCATAAAGTTAATCTCAGTGAACTAACTACATTTCTTTCCCTAATATGATTTCAGGTCTTTTCCAATAGTTCCTGTTGTTCCTTCTGGAGTCACATGGCAAAGAACGTTATTCAACAGCACAATTAAGAATAGAAATGTGAAATGAATTGACCCAAACAAGATTAATGGGTGCCTAACTTAAAGTAAGCAATATTTCTTACAAAAGAGGATTTTGTGGATCATACCAAGAAGCTTAAGATATGATGTTCTTTTCAAAGAATTGAATAGGTCACTGTGAGTAGACAAGGCATTCCTAAACGAAGCATATGAACAGCAGGGTTGGTCAGTATTCGATTACACGCAAAATAACTGATTCCAAATGTAGATGCTATAGGAAGTCAAAGGGACTATTATCAATGTGAGAAAAATTAGAAGGCTTTTCTTAATGAGGCAGAATTATTGGAGACTAACAGCTGTGATACAGACTATAAGGTTCCTACCATTCTTTTCCCTTTACTCCTCAGTAGCATTACACAAATTCTTAGAACACATTACCACCCAGAATAAAAGAATATATTTCCCTGTCTCTGCTTCAGCAAGATGTGGTCATTGTGACTAGGTTCTGGCCAATCAAATATAAGCTGAGGTTGAAGATTATAGAACTTCCATGCAGGTTGCTTAATAAAGACTAATTTTTTGGGAAGAGACTCCCTTTTTTGCCTTTTGTTTTCTCCCTCTTTGGGCCTGAAATTCAAATGTGATGATACTATGATTGTGTCATCATCCTAGGAGCAGAAAGTTAGAATCAAAGGATTCTTTTGTATTGAAAGAAGTAAAGTCCCAACTTGTTTCTATTACTGTTGTTTTTTAAAGTATGCAGCCAAATCTAAACCAACTAATATAATAGATAGGGAAGGTAGGTATCCCTACCCGGGGCACAAATAAGGAGTTTTCTTTGTATTGGTTGCCTTGGAGAACATATTAAAGAGACCATATCTGCTCTCAGGAATTTTACCCTGAAGAAGAGAAATATTCTGAGCAAAAATATTTCTTCTTGTCTTGATATCTTTTCCTAAATTGATCTTCAAGATGCAATAACTTGTGTTGACTTGGGTTCTTTTTGAATGACAAGCTAGAGACCAATTTCACATATGTCAGTTTGGCTCTGAAGCAGAGATCACGTGGTCTTAAAGAATTTTCATCATTATGTACTTTGTACCAAGAATGTTCCAAAAAAGTCAACAAATACCTTAGCATTGGATTTTACTTAATAAAAGAGAGGCATATAGGAAATAGAAACATATAGGGAAAAAATTCACATATTCAAACTATTTGACCCATAGAAATGGCAGAACATTTTTTTAAAAGACTAATAAGGCAAAAGCATATTTCAAAACAATTAGAATAATCTCTCAACCACTTAGGTAGGGAATTTTAACAAACAAGAAAATTTAGTAATTATCAGACTTATTTTATTTTTTTAAACTTGCTTCTTGTAATACATGTTCCTTAAATGTTGAAGAGCCAGAATTACCCAAATATATATGTGAAATATTTTACAGTATCTTCACAGTAATGCCTAAGTCCAAATACTATGCATAACTTCAGCAATTGCCAAAAGTGTTTTATTGTTTTGTTTTGCCTTCATTCCGTAACGTATTTATATTATACATATACAAATATTACAAGTATGTGTTTGCAAAATCTTCTGTGATAAAAAGGAATAAAAAATAATTGTACATTTATAAATACAAAATAAGCATGGAACATCACACACTCCACGAATGGCAGAAACACTAAGTTCCAAGGCACCGACAAAACCAGAAGAGCAATTTGATAAATTGGCAACATGGTTTGTCTCCCTTAAGTTTTATAAATTCCTTTCTGCATATCTGGAAAGATAAAGTGCAGAAGGGTTTTCAAGGATCATCTTGCAATCCTTTCCAAATGTCATTTGCCTTCTTGCCTAGAATAAAGCTTAAGTTCAAAATTAACACAGGCCCCTTGCTTAGGTTTAATTTGGATACTTTCATCCTTAAGGAGCCAGACATTTTTTACAAACAGTTAAGAGTCCTGTTTGGCAAGCAGTTGGCAGAGGGGATCCCTCCCCCTAGAGTGTTGAGTATGAGGGTCTATCAATGTCAAATCTAATTGCTTTCAGTGTTTTCCACGATTGATGGAGTTGAAGCCAACAAGTCTATAACATATCTCATCATTATAGCTTTCTCACTGTGGGGCTGATTTGCACCTGCCCGTGTCTGACCAAGGACCAGTCAGATTTGTGTTTTTTGTCTCTCTTCTGCTCTTACATAGCAGAGCTACCGCCTACCCTGAACATGAATTCACCTATCATTTAAATGAAACTTGGATTCATTACTAAATTCATAAATGAACCAATATAACTAACTTTAAACACAGTATAGGCAAAAGAAAAACTGATCTTCTTTGTGTATGACTATAAGATAGGCATACTATAAAACGGGCATATGATTAAACAATAAGATGGGAATAACTACAAACTAAACATAAACGATAACCCAGGCATCGACTTAGATGCAACAGCCCATCATGGAGAGGTAGTTAAGGAATACACACTGAGAAAAATTACAGCTCTAATGGCTTCAGAATCCAAGGGTCATCCATTTACAGTCTTAGAAGTTCATGAAGTTCATGAAGATAATTTTTGCAACATAAAAAAAAATAAAAAATATAGTTACTAAGCTCGGTCTGTGTTCCTGGTGCTAAGCTAGTTCAGATATGGCAACCCCTTTGAAAGGGAACTATTTTGAGAGGAGTTCACTGATGTGAGTTAATGGGCATTGCTACAGAGGTCATTTTCTCTTAGTAAAGAAATAATTGCCTATCAGGACAACATCTTAGATGCTCAGATGAGTCATAAAGAAATAATTGCCTATCAGGACAACATCTTAGATGCTCAGATGAGTCATAGTATGGTAAGTGCAAGCACAAATATGTGTGCATGTGTCTCTACATGTGTGTAGTACGTAGAAAATTACAAAATTAGCATTCTTTCTTATGACCAGGCAGCACATAATTAATGATTTAATAAACCTGATTTATTAGTCTCAAATATCTATAAATATCATGTTTTACTCTAAATATAAAATACAGCAATTTAGTAGACAACCCGAAATCATTTTCAGCATAAAAATTCACAAACTGAAAAAACAAAATTAAGGATGAAGTAGTCTTACAATTTTTTTTTTTGGCTTACAATCTTTATTTTAACATCAACAATTAATCAACAGAACTTATCATGGTCAATTGGCTTTCCATCCCAATGGCCATTATATAGGACGGCAGTATGTTTGCTCTTAGAGACTGTGCCAGTTTCACCATGGAACAGATGGCAAGTCAACTGGGTTTAGGTGGGTAGTCTAGATAATGCCATATTAAGTGACATCTTCCAGCAGGAATCAATTTCATTGGACACTGGTGCCACCTTGACACATCACTAGGCTATCTGCTGCTTTCCATCAGACCTGTTGCCACTGTCACATGAAAATAGAGAATCTTGGGTGGTCATTGAGAAATTTCAACAGTGCACTCCTGGAGATTTATTACAAAAACACCCAGCTTCCAGGTGAATTTCTGCCCTTTAACTTTTTAAACAGACAAAGGAGTGTGGTTCTAGCCACATTCAGAAAGAACTAATTTAGGTGCAGATTAGAACGCACCTTCTCTGTAGTATCAAATGCACAGTCCACAACTTTTTGTCTGGCTGAAAAAAAACAGCGATATTATATTCCCTTTATCCCCTGCAATATAGCTGCCTAGAGTAATTGAAAAACAGCACTTTCACAGGAAAGTAATAAAAATACTAATAATATATAAAATCCCTCATCATTATTATATTCTTACTAAATGAAAATATCTGACACCCTATTTAGTCTAAACCCAGGTTAAGTCTGGCACGAATTTGTACATCCATAGCATGAGCTTGGAGCAGAAATCATTTCCTCTCCTCCTACTTTCCTGGAGCTCTGACTTCTATTTGACTTCAGCTCAGCACTTCCATTTTTATACCAGAACCTGAAACCTCACTGGTATTCAATTCCTTTGAATTGAAATAATGTCTCGGCTAACGAGCAGCTTCCAGTAGGATCATGTAACTGGCAGAGTGATGGCAGAAACAACACTGCGCTCTGCCAATGTTCCTGTTTCCTCTGCCCTGGGTAGCTTTATTGCTGTGCACGTTTATGAGCGTGAATCTTCTTGTCTAAAGATTACAATACAAAGGAAGCAGATCTCTGCCTCTGAAACGAGGACTAAAGCTTTAGAATGTGGTGCCTTTGATAGCAAGAATTGTAGTTGGGCAATTTACATCTTAGAGCAATAGTTCCCACCTTTTTGCCAGATTGCAATCAGTTTTAAAACAGTCTCTGTTTCACCAACTAAGAGAAATATGCAGATTGCCTTTCAACAGCATCTTTTAAAATTAGTTCAATGCCTATTTCATTATTTTTTGAAGGAAATAAGCAAGTGTTTCCCTGTTTTCTATGCTTCATTTTTTTGATATATCATTAAGAAATTATTGTGAATTGGGGCTTTATTATCTTCAGTCCATCATGCCTAAGTTCATATCACAAATAGTCAACATTTTTTTTTTGGAAGAATGAAGCATTCTGTGTTGACATCTTTGTCCGAGGGTTTAGCTTTAAAATCCATCTCACATACACCTGCTTTCCATGAGGAGCAGACAAAATATTTTGTCAAAGCTCAGTTCCACAGAGCATTCCCTCATGGCTAGGGCGGATGATGAGAAGTGATGATAAGCAAACTTTCAGTGGGTCTGTTTCTAACCCAGGATTGCTTGGTGAACCCAGGCAATATGAGCCATGTGTCTGTGGTTTGGTAATATCCCACTCAAATCTGTCTGTCTGCAGGCACAGGGCAGAGAAAGTATACACCCCTGAAAGAAAGATGGTTATTTTGGTTTATGAGTTAGCTGTAACACCTCCACCTTACCCTTTACCCTCAATCAAGATTTATTTCTTTGCTTCTTTCTTTGTCCAGGGGGAAGTTAAGAAAAATACTCAAGGCAGACAGGTGCAGACAGTGTGTTAGGTACCCTGTCTACATGGCCTTATTTCATTCCCACAACAACCATTTGAAGTAGGTGTTATTAGCTCAGTTTTATAGTTCAGAGAGCAGAGGCTGAGGGAATTCAGTTAACTCTTCAAGACTCACAACTTAAAAGTGAGAGCAAAGAGTCAAGATTTGAACCCAGGTCTACATGACTTCAGAACCCACACTTTTTTTCCACTATCAATAATGGCAAAACAGTTTTTCATCTCTTTATGCCAACTCCAACTGATTGACAGCAATTCTCTGGAAATTTGTCCTTAGAAGGATTCTGAGGTCAAATTAAGACCCAGGAGAGAAAGGTACTGATGTCTGTTGAGTTGTACCTGAGAAAGTTGAGGAGGGAGGAGCTTTGTCACACATGCTGTGTGCTTGACATGAAACCATTTGTTCTCCCATTACCAGGCCTGTTCTCTGATCTACAAGTTGGAAAACAGGTTTTTGTGTGTCTTCATGTTGCCACTCAGAGTTGAAGTGACATCACGGTGGGCCCTGCTATGATGCTTTCTTTGAAAACAGAAATCTGTTGCAGTGAGATTGATAGTTAAGGAACAGTTTTTGTATGATGCACATTTCATGGTCGCTTATGTGCAATTTCTTAGTGAGAAAAACTACATGGCAGCAGAACTCTGCACCGTTCTGAACCAGACGCATAGGAATGTACAAAATGCACACATGTGCACCCATCAAACATCTACCAGTTATCTGCTGTGTTGTGAGCCACACCTCTCCGTAACCGGCACAACAACTCTCCGGCAGATTTCAGATCCCTCTTGCTTCACCACTGCACTAACCCTCAGGCTATAATTCTCTTTTTTATTTTATTTTATTTATTTATTTGACAGAGATAGAGACAGCCAGAGAGAGAGGGAACACAAGCAGGGGGAGTGGGAGAGGAAGAAGCAGGCTCATAGCGGAGGAGCCTGATGTGGGGCTCGATTCCAGAACGCCGGGATCACGCCCTGAGCCAAAGGCAGACGCTTAATGACTGTGTCACCCAGGCACCCCATCAGGCTATAATTCTGAGGCCCCTTCCCAAGTAAACTTCAGAGCTCTGTCAAAGTAAAGTTTCATATTGAATTATTTACCTAACTACTTAGCAAGTGTACAACTATGTTACCGTTTTTACCACTTCCTATCTTTTTCTAATTTGTAACTGAAGTGGTTAAGTGTTTTGCTTCTATCCCCATTTTTCCCATAAGTCTGCCATCTTGACTGTAGTGAGAGATTGGCTAACCCACTCCATGACACTGCTGCCTTGGCATCCATTTTGTGTAGCTGAGTGGCCCGCAAGGGTCTTGAACTGACACTAGTCCCTCCTGCAAGCTCATGCCCTAGATGACAGCCCACAAAGTGACACACAGACACACACTCACACACACACACACACACACACACACAGAAGTTTTTGATATAACTTCCCCAACTGCCCCTGTGATAGGCCCTCTCCCCACCTCTTCCAGAGCCTTTCCCTTGTGCACCCCTTAAATAAAATCCCTGCAAAATTTACTAAAAGCCCACTTTTTTTGGTTTGAATTGACCAACCTGGCCTTAGCCCAGAACCCCAAAGCCCTCTGCCCACAGACATGGTAAAGGCATGTGCCCTAGGTCCTTCCACTCTCTCTGCCTGCACTCTGACTTGACTTCCCCAAGTGGTCTCTCAAGGTGTGCTGTGAAACCTCCTTTAGGACCTGCAAATAATCAACTTCTCAGTTTCAGTTCCTCTGTGGTCTTTTGTTGAACCACAGCTCACCCTCTCATACCCCTGAGCTTTACTTAACCAACGTTATTTTAACAAAGGCACAACAGAGTGAATTTGTAGGGTGATTTTTAGGAACACTTATGTCTCATTGTAGCAGCACTTACTGTACCTGAAATAGTCAGCTTAGACTTTAATAAACAGGCATTAAAAATATACACCTGGGAAGAATCTAATTGATTCAGTGGCAAACCAAAGGTACCGCTGTAGGAACAGTCACCCCTGCGGACAGGCAATGCAGGGATGCAAATCGCTCTGCTTTTTCTTATCACGGTGCTCCAGTAATCCTAAACGATGTTAGTGGTAAATTACTCCTCTATGAAAAAAACTTTTGATGGTCTAAAATGTAAACAATTGCTGCAGTTACTGTTGAGTTTCATTAACGTACAAAGAAGTTTAACATTAGCACATTTTTATGGCATAAAATTTAATGAATATTGTTTTCTACATTAAAGTTATTTCAGGCAACCTCTAATATGCAATTGTCCCGACTCATGTGGGCTCAACTAAATGAATTGATGTCAAAAATAAATTCACAGTAGTGCAGAATTTTTCAAGCTCACTTTTGGGGCGGTTCGTTTCTCTAATGCCAGTGAGAAGCCCTGTGATTAATAAATTAGATTAGGAATAACCATATTCTTGTATTTAATCTGTTAGAAATAAATGAATAAAACACAGTGATTGTAAAGACCGAAACCAAAACCAAAAAAAACCAAAAAACAAAAAACAACTTGAGTTCCTTTAATTCTGTCAGCCCATGTGAGTATTTGGAGGGGTGTGTGTGTGTGTGTGTGTGTGTGTAAAATGTAAAAGTGAAACAGAGGGCAAACCATAAGACATAACACTTTTTTTTGATTGGCACGTTAGGCAAAATAAAGATCCCCACCCACCCAAAGTTTTCCCTGAATCTGTGAATATGTTGCCTTATTCAGCAGAAAGGGATTGCAGAGGTGATAAGATTAAGGATGCTGGGTGGTGAGATCATGGTGGACAGTCACAGTGGCCTCAGTGTGATCGTAACAGTCAGTGTGGGAGGCAGGAGAGTAAGAAGAGATGAGACAGGGAAGGAGAGGTTGGAGTGATGTGATTGTTGGATTGAAGAAGGAAGAGAGGCAACCGTTAGAAAGAGGGAGACATAAGTGGAGTGTCCTCTTGAGCCTCTGGAAGGAACATAGTCCCCGCCAGCAGCTTGATTTTAGTCCCACGAAACCCATTTTGTACCTCTGACCTGCAGAATTGCAAGGCAGTAAATTTGTGTTGTTTTGACTCACTGAGTTTGTGGTACTTTGTTATAGTAGCTTTGGGAAACTAATATATTTAAGTGCAATTTCAGTGCACACGTGAAATATTCTTTTTAGATTTACTTATTTTAGAGAGAGAGAGAGCAGGGGGGAGGAACAGAGGGAGAGGGAGAGAAAGAATCTCAAGCAGACTCCCCACTGAGTATGGAGCCCAACCTGGGGCTTGATCCCATGACCCTGAGCTCATGACCTGAGCAGAAACCAAGAGTTGGGCGCTAAACCAACTGAGGCACCCAGGCGCCTCATGTGAAGTATTTTAATAAATTTTAGTAGCTTTAAAATTGAAAATAATTCTTTGTTTAAATTATTGTTTCATTAATAAAGAACAATCAAGAAAATCATAACTATTATTAGTTATTATGTAATTATTACTCAAAATAATTTTGTCACAGAGAAGAGAGGGATGTTTAAAAAAAAAAAAGGACGTCAAGTATGCCAGGTAGGTCACAGTGCCGGTGCTGAAGCTTGCAAATTCTGTTGGCTTGTCCCCATCCTATCACATTTATGTGGTGTCTGGTCTGATTTAATTTTCAACCTTTATAACCCTAACTGACTGATCAAACAGTTGTTTAAAAATTTGTATCAACATGTTTATACTGCAGGAGAAAGGGAAAAAGACCAATTGCTTCCATGACATGACCAGTCCCTGTTATTTCTTTGAGGGCAGAGACCGCACTTTATTCATCCTCCCTCCCAGCATCTAACAGTGTCTGGGATAAAATGGAACAATCAAGGGGCGCCTGGGTGGCACAGCGGTTAAGCGTCTGCCTTTGGCTCAGGGCGTGATCCCGGCGTTCTGGGATCGAGCCCCACATCAGGCTCCTGTGCTGTGAGCCTGCTTCTTCCTCTCCCACTCCCCCTGCTTGTGTTCCCTCTCTCGCTGGCTGTCTCTATCTCTGTCAAGTAAATAAATAAAATCTTTAAAAAAAAAAAATGGAACAATCAAGATTTTGTGTTCCCTCTCTCGCTGGCTGTCTCTATCTCTGTCAAGTAAATAAATAAAATCTTTAAAAAAAAAAAATGGAACAATCAAGATTTGCCTAATAAATGAACGATGTAAAGAGAAGGTCTGTGTACTGAATGTCCCTACTCCTCAGATAGCCCCTCTATGACTCCTACATATCTATCAATATTCTGCTTCGAAGCCATGTGTTTACCAGAATTTTCCTAGGTGCCCTCCGCCCAGAACTAAGTTCTTTCTTCCCTAAATTCTCACAGCCTACTTATACCACTGTGAAGCTCTTGTCATGCCTGCCACATATTAAATCTAATTATATATGATTTTCTTTCCTTTGCTAAGTTTCAAGCTCTTAATGGTTAAGGGCATACAGGTTATTCATAACTGTGGTCACCAGAGAACCTACAGAATAATTTTCGTATGTTACATGATCATAAATCATTGTTCAAGTTAAGTTGAAAACACCATCTCATCATTACCTATTTCACTTCTATCAATTCATGTTTGCAAAGGTATGAGAATGTCAAACGTGTTTACATATACTTTAAAACCTGTCCACGTAAGATCATACCTTTACCTCATTACCTTTACTTACTTTATACTATAATGCATCAAATGAAGAAATTTCCTGCAGGAAGCTGATTCTTTGAGATTTCAATATATATTACAGGGACTTGTTCGTGACCCTGGCTATAAATGAGCTATTTTTTCCTTCCCTTATCAAAACTGAACAGTTTAAATGAATCTCTTTGATGTAAATGCATTTTCATACATTCTCAAAACATTTTCCTTCCTCCTTTTTATCTCTCTCGATCCTCACCATACTCCTACCCACATTATATTACTGCATGTCATATCCTTATTTTCCCCAGCTAAGTGACCTATTGAGATTTATGGAGACTAAATGGTAATGGCTTTAATAAAAGACTTGATGTAAGACTGCCTTTGCAATTTAAGAGTGTGTCTCCCACAGTCCTTCCTGGATACTAAGATAATCTAGGCATCACCCTTAGATCTCCATGTACAAAGGAGACAGACAGCTGGAATTTCAGACAAGTTGTCTGCACCACCCCCCTCCCCTGCTTTCAAGACATCCCAAGCTCAAAGCCAGTGACACTACTACCTCTGGTGCCACTAACATAATTACACCAAAAGGCCCCAGGGAACCGCAGCTTTTCCAGAGTCGGATGCAGAAACACCAACAGAACAACTGTCACAAAGAATAGTATGCAGCTCGACTCTCTAACATTTCTATCACGAATAATCCATGTGGCAGGATCGTAGAGAAACGAAATCCAAGATGTTTCAGCCATAAGTGCTAAGTTTTTAGGGAACAGTAAAGGAGTTTTTAAAGCTAACATGAAAAAAATAGTTGAGAAAAATGAATGTGACTGGAGGATACAGATGAGAAGGAAAAGTTAACTCTAAGATGAAGCTACTCTCTGAAGAAAAAGAAATAGTCCCAATGAAATGTAGAGAACAGATCACTAACAAATATAAAATCCATGCGTGTATCTTGTCACCAAATGTGTTTTGAATACACACAGTAGTTACGGGTATGCTTTCACAGACTGTAGAGATTCCCATATTTCAGCTGACATTTGTAGATTTTCTAACAAAACATGAGAAATGAGGTATGTTGAGACTGGAATTGTCTAGAAGGAAAACACCTCCACATCTCTCTCCAGTGATCAGAGTGGGAAAGGAAGGAGTAACTTTTAGGGATAAGGAAAGAAAGGATGCTTTTAAAATATAGACTGTATGCGGGAGCCAGCTCACACCGATTTGTGAGTACTAAGGAAATTATGTCACTATACGGAATTCTGTTAAACCGTTGGTAGCTTGAAATTGCCCACAGTGGAGGTATTTACAAACATGGAAATTATTTATAAATAATCCTTTAGCACACATTGGTTTATGAAGCAGTGTTTAGCCTAGCGTGGGTTGTGTTATGCACTTGTTTTGTAGCTGTTCTCACATTGTTGCATGAGCCTATGTTTTATCTCTTCAGCTAGTTTCTAAGTCCTCGTAGTCAAGAACTAAATTTTCTGTTTTCTGTCTCAAAGCCGAGTGTGCTACTAGCTGTGAGATTACAATGAATACTTAAGTGATAGCAGGTAATTAGTCACATATTTTTGAAAAACAGTTACTAGTATTCTCAGGAAAACAAATATATTAGTTTTGTGCCCCTTTATGTGAAGCAAGTGCTTAGTTTCAAAAGCAATCATGTTAAGAAAAATGTGCTTTGTTCTTGAATTAGATCTAATCATACAAACGTACCCTCTTTGGTACATAGCATCCTCATTTTACTAGGCTGTTCCCTTGAAACAAGGCTGATAGTTTGTCTTCTTGACAATGCTCTATGCCGATCACCAAGGATGCTGCTTTGCAGTATTTATCAATAAATGTTTCTTGAATGACATATTAGCTCTCTTAATAGTCACAGCAAGAGCAAGAGATCAAATGTCTAAGTTTCTAAGTTTACAGGGGCCAGTTTTTGTGTTCTCAATTTTAGTTTCTAATTGCTTACTATTAGATCAGAAAAACGGCAATGATATTTGTAATACAGTTTTGTATTTAGCGAGCTCTCTGTCTAGCTTTAGTAACTTGTTGGTTCTATTGGGCTTTCTTTTAGATAACCTGTATCATCTGAAAACAAGAAATATTTTTAAGTTCATATAAATAAATATGAAACATATAAATAAATACAAATATGGATCTCCAAATTGGTATTGTACAGGTGCCATGACAGAGGATACTGTATTGCTCCTGATCTTGAAAAATGTCTCTAGTCTGGAGTTTCCTTAATATGCTTTATTAAATACTATTAATCAGATGAAATGTCCCTTTAGTTCATGATTTTCTGATCCTTACTATTATAAAATTGACTTCGAGCTTTATCATCTATTGAGCTAATCATATGATTTTAATAATTTAGGCTATTTATGTGTCAGATTACATTAATGCATTTTCTGATGATGAACCATCTATGCATTCCAGAATTAAATCCTATTTGCTCATGATATATCAATTTTTAATATAATGAATATAATGTTGTGGTCATTTTTCTAATAATTCACTTAGAAGTTAACTGCTTATAATTCAAGAATAGTCCTATAATTTTGCTTTCTTTCATGGACTTCCATCATCATCCTACTCAGTGCCAAACCCTCCATCTTTTTTGCTAATAACCCTCCAGTTTGTTCAATGCAGCAATCTTCCTAGCAGTTTAAGGATCTTGCTTAGTCTGAACCAGCATTTTGAAAGCTTTTTTCTCAAGCCTTATTACACTTTCAAAAGTTTTAAGGACACCAAAGAGCTTTTATTTTTGTTGGTTAAATCAATTGATACTCACTGTATTAGAAATTAAAACTGAGACATTTAAAACATAAAAATGCATTAGCATACATCCTATTGCCACCAGATCTTTAACATTATAATTATCACATATCATGTAGTCTCTGGGAAACTCCACTGTATACCCGAGGGAAAAAAAAGAGCAAAGGACGTAAATAACATCTTAGTATTGTTATGAAAACAGTGTTGACCTTTCAGATCCCCTAAAAGGGACACATTCCCAGATCATACTTTGAGGACCACCAATGAGAGTAAATTAAAGTCATCATGTTTTCAGGTCCCTAATATCTTTCTGGGTGGCTGTGCCCATGATTGGATTCTGGCCAATAGTGCTGAAGCAGAAGTCACCTGAGGAGTTTTCTGGGAGGATTCTTATTTGAGTAATAAAGAAGAGGAATGTCCCTGGTTCTCCGTTTCTCCCTTTTCACTGACCTGAAGAGGATTATGATATGTGGAGGGGGCAATGGAACCCTTTACATCCCCACCAGCTACCTATGATGATGCTAATTTCTCCTCATCCTTACCAACACTTACAATTTTCTGCCTTTTTTATTATAACCATGCTAGTGTCTGTGAAGTGGTATCCTATGATTTCATTTGCATTTTCCTGATGTCTAATCATGTCAAGCATTCTTCAAGTAATTTTAGCCATTTGTATATCTTCTTTGAAAAAAAAAGGTCCATTTAGATCCTTTGCCAATTTTTAAATTGTGTCATTTATCTTTGTTTTTTGAGTTTTAAGAGTTATATATATATATGTATATATATATATGATTTAATAAATAGATATACTTTTTGCAGAAATTTTCCCCCATACTGTAGGTTGTCATTTCACTTTTTTGGTGCTGTACTTTAGCATAATAAAAATGAATAAATATGTTTTGGCTAAATGCATTAACTCTTAAATCCATCTAATTATTTCTTTTTTAATATTAAATTAATGTCCCTAAAGTCCATTCATGGTACAAATGGCAGGATTTCCTTCTTTCTCATGGCTGAATAATATTGCTGTGTGTGCATGTTTATGTGTTGTGCATATACATTTATACCTCATTTTCTGACAGACTTGGTTGTTTCCATATGTTGGCTATCATGAATAATGCTGAAATAAACATGGGAATGCAGACATCTTTTCAATATCCTGTTTTCATTTCCAACAGCCATGCAAGATCACTCAATAGTGGGACTGTTGGATCGTATAGTAGCTCTATTTTTATTTTTTTGAGGGACTCCATACTGTTTTCCATAGTGGCCGAACCAGTGTACATTCCACTAAAACTCCACAAGTGGACCTTTTTCTCCACAACCTTATCAAAACTTGCCATTTCTTGTCTTCTGGATGATAGCTGTTCTAACAGGTGTGAGGTACTATCTCATTATGGTCTTCATTTGCATTCCCTGATGAATAGTGAGGTTGAACACCTTTTTGTGGACCTCTTGGCCATTTGTGTGTCTTCTTAGAAAAAAAGATCTGTTCAGTTCCTATGCCCATTTTTAATAGGATTGTTTCTTTCTTTGCTATTGAGTTGTATTTCTTCATTTCGATCTAATTATTTCTTCATTTCAATCAATACATTCTTCATTTATAAGGTACTACTTTCTTGTGCGTTTACATTCCTCTGAATATATCAACTACATTGACTAGTTATTAGTCACGTAAGGGAGGAGCCAGACATGGTACAGAGATTTTGCCCGTGTGGTGATTTAGGGTATGGCTACACTACGAGGGACCCATCTTAGGGAAGAGAGTTTCTACTATTACAATCTGCTCAACCACCTCTGATCCACTCCCTTCCCACATGCCACCCTCCCAAGGTTTCCCTGTCTCAAGCAAAAATTCCCATACCTTGATCAACATGATGTTCTTTTAGATTTTATTTTGGTTAAGTTTAAAATCAGTATCACAGCTCTTCTTTGTATTGATATTTTCCAGTATATCTTTTTGGTCCTTGGCATTATTCTTTGCCCTGATCTACTTTTCTCACTTAAAATCACTAAAATGCGGAGTGGGAGAATAAAATACTTGGGAGCTCACCCACTTATTTGATAAAGATACTATGTGCTCTTCACCTCAGCTGTACCCCAACATCGTGCTGATGTTACCCGGTCACCTCTGGCTAGTTCTGCTGTGGTACCACTATTTTTCTGTCCCACAATAACGCAGGTGCAGGCAATTATCTCTCCTTCTCCACCCCATGGTTAAGGAGGGAAGAAAGAAATGCAGAATTACAAAGCTCTCACCCAGTTCAAGGCATCTATTTTTGTCCTGACCCGAACTTTCAGTGTCCACATTGCAGATGTGACTCCAAATGTCCTCTTTCCCCAGAAATTTCTTACCATGTGTCTTAGGTTATTGAATCCTTAGTGTCATTCTCTTTTCCATTTCTGGGTTTTCAGTTTAAGGGGTAAACCAGCAGCCATGCTGGATCATCTTGTCAGGAATCAGAAGGATTTTTTCTTGTTAATTATTTATAACTAGAAATTTCCTCATATTTAAAATATTCTAACTCTGTATCCCTTAGTATCCTTGCCGCTTTCCCTAAAGGCTTAATAACATTTAACTAAGATCTAGAAATAACCTTTAAAATACTGTTTATAAAGATGTCACCAGGGATTCACTCAACACTTGCAACTTAAAACACTTTTATTAATAATGTAGGAAAGAGAGTAAGCATGGAAAGGAAGGGCCTGAGAACAAAGTGTAGAGAGATAGAACAATCTTTTTTCAAAGACATATTGTGGACAAATTCTAACTAATGGTAATATTTTGGGGACAAAGAAAAATTGGGGAAGTAAGGACAATAGGGCATAAAAGAATTTTAGACAGCTTGCCCTTTCAAAATATCCTTCAGATATTAAATTTTCCCTACCTTGTTTATTTAGAGTTCTAGCTCCGTTACTGCATTTAGACCAAGCTAGACGATTATGTCATCTAGAAAAAAAAAAAATGAAGCTTATTTCTAATAATTTTTCTTTTATAGCTATTTTAAGACATCTGCAGTCTGTAACACAAAAAGTTTCATTTACAGAATAGCCATTTTCTTGGTCTAGTTATAAGTAGTATCTTAAGAGTTTATTCTTTCTAATATGTCTTTTTTTTAATTTGAGAAAGATGCAAAGTCTCCAGAAAAATCAATCCATATCAGAGAGATTTTTCCCCCATTTCTTTCAATGGCATATAATGTGCTTGTCAAAAATTTTGATGCAACTAATATTGAAATAACAGGGACAGTTCTACAGAGTTATTTATGGACTGTATTCAACTAGAAAAGAGAAAGATATGCCAGTTAGAATTTCAGGCTGTCTCTCACTATAGTAGATGATAGATGAGTTTCAGAGTTGTAATTGCATATTGATAAAACTGACTTAAAAACATCCCGGGGTCTACAAACCAGTTAAATCTCCCCCTTGGTACAAAGGTTACTCGGCTATTTCTATACCTCTCTAACAAGGTGGAATGATTGCTGTTCATCGTAAAACCTGCATGTGTGAGGTATTCATCTTTGGAATCCCTCACATGTTCTGTGATTTTTTCCAGCTGCCATAAAGTGAACTAAGAATCTAACGTAAATTATAATCTGAATGGATTAAAAATTGAAACCATTAGGATATTCCACCTTAAACCACAATTTTTGTCTTTTAGTCAAATGACTCAAACTTCTTAAGTCTAGTTAACATAGAACCAAATCTTTACATTTTCCAAAACCATGAAATTATAAAAACATAGAAATGTCAAAGAATCTACACATTAAATTCAAAATAGTTCCCATACCTTATAGTTCCAAACCTAAACACCAATATAAGATGGTAATGATGGCTTGTTAGTTATTTGTTCATAAACTCAACACGTTTTTATTGAGCCAGAAATTCTTCCACGTTCTAAAGATTTGGCAGTGTACGACACAGAAGGTCCTTTCTCAGGAGGCTTACATTTGATTGGGAGGGACTGACAATTAACAAGTAAATAAATAGTGAGATAAATTCAGATCATGATCTTAACTATGAAGAAAGAAAATGAAAAAGATGATATATTGGTGTGGCTGGGCAGTGCATGAGTGGCATTAGATAAGGTCTCTAGGAAAGAGTTCTCTAAAATTGAGATACGAAGCTAAACTTTTAATGATAAGAAGGATTCAGCCCTGTGGAGATCTGAGGGAAAAACATTCTAGGCAGTATGAAAGACAGGAGCAAAAGAGAAGAAAATCAAATAAAGCAAACAATTAAATAAAAACTTGAAATCTGATCTAATTCAGTAATTAGCTTAGTTAACAGAACACTGTCAGGTCATGACCACATGTATTTGTTTGGCTGGAACAATCTGTGAATGTCTATTGCCCAGGCATAATTACCAACAGCTCCCTTCTTCACTCTTAAAATGTTCTGGTTTCAAGAAGAAATGATGTAGTCACTCTGACTATAAATCTGAGATCATTGTAGCTATTTTTAGGTCAATATTAGAAATTTTGAATATTAATTTTACTGTATTTATTATACAGAAAACTGCTTTCACTCATTACGATCATCTTAAGAGAATTCTTTGAAATGAGAGCAATCCATTTTATTTATCTTTTCCTACGATCCTCATACTCTCCTCTGTTAATTATCTAGCTATGTACTCTAAAGCTGCAAAAAACAAAAACAAAACTAAATACAAAAAACAAAATTGAAAAGATGCCTCCTATTTCTAGGTTTCTTTCATTGTCATTATTTTCCTGTTGATCTTTGTAATGTACTCGGGAAGTAGGACTATGCAAATAAGAGTGATTAATTAGACTTTCACCATATTCCTTCATGTGTGCTCATCCATGGGTTTATTTCCCAGTTTTCTGCAATCTATACACAGGAAAATCCTTCGTGATCTGAAGCCAGTTTGAAGGCTGACACCCCCAGATGCCCCAGGACTGGACAGGGAGACCAAGAGTTTAAAAAGTAGAATATTTGTCAGCATTAATGTGCCCAAGGGGCATTCTTTCAATTCTCAAGCTCTTTTAAACTTTTGTGTGTGTGTGTGTGTGATAGAGATAGATAGATGATAGATGATAGATAGATAGATAGATAGATAGATGATAGATAGATAGATAGATAGATGATAGATGATAGATAGATAGATGATAGAAGATAGATACATAGATAGACATATATTTTAAAGCATTGTTATATAGTTATATATGTAAAATACTACACTTTAAGAGGAGCGTGAACATACAAGAAAAAAAATTTACTTTCATAGGGTTTTTAAAATATTTGTTTTTAAATAGTAAAAATGCAGTACATAGTATACCGGAAATATAAATATCTAAAATTCATCCTTTAAATTGTTCAGCATCTCTTATATATCAGATGTTTTAGCTATCGTGCTTAGTAAATTTAATGCTATTCCCACAGAGCTTACATAGTAAGAAATTAAGAAGGTCTTCCACAGGAAATTCAAACTGTCTTGAACTACATGAGAGACTACTTAGGGGAGAGGGATTAGATTGATCATGTATTGTCTCGGAAGGGAAAATAAGGATCAAGAGAGCTAGGCCAAAACTTCTAGGAGTGGGTAGCAAGGATAAGCTTGCATTTCGCCTTCAATATCAAGGATTTGAAAAAGTTAATATTCTCACAGATCAGTGTTATCTAATTCTTACTTCTAAAATTAAGTTCTTTGTTCCCACTAATGGCCACTATGACATTAGCCATAATTATTAGGCTGTGGGTGGTACAGAAGTATATATTTTTATGACCAGCTTAATATAAGCTTCCCACTATAAATTTACTTTATTGAAAGCAAAAACACAGAAATAATGAACATCACCTGCAATTGTCATATTGTGCACATTAGAAGTGTCAATTTTTAAAGTGTCGAAGGTACCCTAGGAATGAAACATGTCAAAGAAAGGGCAGGAGACACCTGAGTGTTCCTGGATGTGGCACTTTCTAATGGCCATTGTTTCTCAGCCAAGATGGTTCAGTAAATTGGGGTTTTTGATATGATTCAATGCTTACTTGTTTATCTAAATTAAATTCTAAATCACTTAATACATTTCTGGAAAAATAAAATTACTGAGCTATTCATTCATGCTTAAATATAATATTGCTAAATTCTTAATCATGCCTAAACCTACCACATTTCTTGACACTATAGCAGGAATGAATAGAAAAAAAATTAGTAGGAAAAAACATTCTACCACCTGAATGGTTCACTAAAAATTGCAGATGTGGCTGTAGGACCCAAAAAATCTTTCCAAAGTCAAAACTGCTATTTGGAAACTGAAGAGTCTAGCTCCAGGTTCAAATCCTATGTGTGACCTTGAACTTCAGGCCCAACAGCTGACAACAAATTACGAGCTTTTGCCCCACAGGCTGCACAAGGGTGAGGATGTGCAGGTATGACTCAGCCCCACCATCTCCATGGCCCAGTCGTGCTCACACTCACATATGCATATCTGCATTCCTCACCCAGTCTTCTCCATTTGGAGGCCTCCATATTGGGGGTCTCAGCTGAGGCACTTTTATCCACTTTGACTCATCACTTTCACACTTCTAGCCTCTCACCTACACTCCCCTAGCCCACAGGTCCATAAAAGGTAAGAGTTTTTGTCAGAGGGTCCTCTTCAGTGAGATGATTCCTCCCATTTTCGTTGCATCCCCCTGACCCACCCCTGTGCTGTTCTGGGGGGGAAATGTAGCACCAGGGGGCTGGAGGGGTGCCTGTTTTCTTGCCTTTTGTTTGCACTTTCGCCCTAAGTGAAAAAAGCCTGGGTTGTTACTTTCACTTTGGCTCATTGTCCTAATTGACCACACTGACACCTGATTGCAGAGCAACTACTAAGTGGTTTTTGGACACTAAGTCTACCGTGAAAGTTGTGCACGAAAAAAGACGGCCAGTATCCCTTCTGCAAAAACCATAAGGGGAATTATAACACTGCCACCATGGCACATGTTATGTGTTGCCATGAACGGAAATCAGAAAATATGAAACATCATACGAGAACTTCAGCACAATCCAGATTTTCTCAGAAACATCTATTAGTCAATCAGCATAATAAAAAGCAAATATCTGTATAATTAATTAAGGAAATACTTCTGATCTTCATAAGCCCTGCTCAGATCATACAAACTATGCTCGTCTATACCAATTCCTATGACATTTCTAACCCACAGGTATAGATAATGTATCCTTCTCGGGTTATTTTATTATATTTTCCTCAGATTTGAACCATCACATCTGCTTTGCTACTACTTTCCTTAGAACACAGTTAGTTGTGCATGCCCCTGTCTCCCTCCGTATGTTGTAAGCTCCTAGCATACCACCTTGCAACCATTATCACACCCAAACCATTTTAATTAGCACTGTTTTGATTGTAATAATTGTTCATAATACATTTGTTAAGCGGAATTATTCATTTGGATTTGAAAATTGTAGAGAAATTCATCACTATGTAGCTTTAAAAGGTAAGCCTCATCCAGGAAGTTCTTCTGATGGAATAGCCAGTTAAGCCCTTTTTTTAAATTATACTTTTTATTTTGAGATAGTTTTACGTTGAGGTACATTCACATACAATTGCAAGAAATAATACAGAGGTATCTTATGTACACTTTATCCAGTGTCCCCCAGGGGCATCACTTGCAAAACTATAGTACAACATCCCAAGCAGGATCTCAAGATCGATACAATCAAGGTACAAAACAGTGTTGTCACCAGGATTCTTCTTGTTACTCTTTTGTGTTCACACCCACTAACTTCCCACCTCCACTACCTCCTTATCCCCTGACAACCAGTATTTTAAGAATGTTATATAAATGAAAGCATACCTTTGGGTTTGTATGCAACCTTCAGGATAGGCTTTTTTTCAGTCAACATACTTCTCTGGGGATCCATCCAGGTTGTTGTGAATTTCAATAGTTTGTTCCTTTTTTATTACTGAGTAGAATTCTTTTTTTTTTTTTAAGATTTTATTTATTTATTCGACAGAGATAGAGACAGCCAGCGAGAGAGGGAACACAAGCAGGGGGAAGTGGGAGAGGAAGAAGCAGGCTCATAGCAGAGGAGCCTGATGTGGGGCTCAATCCCATAACACCAGGATCACGCCCTGAGCCGAAGGCAGACACTTAACCGCTGTGCCACCCAGGCGCCCCTGCTGAGTAGAATTCTATACCAGAGTATCTTTAATCTTTCATCTATTGAAAGACATCTGGATTAGTCCCATTTTACATTCCCACCAGCAATGTATGAGTCATCTAGTTTCTCCATATCCTTGCCAGAATTTGGTATCATTGACATTTATTTTAAATTTTAGCCATTTTGGTAGGTGATATCTCATTGCGGTTTTAATTCCCATTTCCCTTCCCTAATGGCTAATGACATCAAACATCTTTTCATGAACTTATTTGTCATTTGTGTATCCTCATTGAAAAAATATCTCATCATGCCTTTTGTCCATTTTCTATTAGAATTATTTGTTTTTGTTTGTTTTTTTTACTGTTGAGATTTGAAAGTTCCTTATATATACTACATAATAGTCCTTTGTTAAATGTGTGATTTACAAATGTTTTCTCCCAGTCTTCCCAGTCTGTAGCAGGTCCTTTCATTGTGTTAGCAAGACTTCTCAAGAACAAGAGTTTTTAGTTTTGAAGTCCAATTTATCATTTTTTTCCTATTATGGATTGTGCTTTTGATGCTTAGTCTAGGATTTTGTTTTTGTCTAGTCCTATATCCTAAAAATTTTCTTCAATTTGCTTTTGTCAAAATTCACTTGAGTATATATGTGCAGGGCTACTATTATATTTTCTGTTTTTTTCCATTGATCTATGTGTCTATTCTTCTGCCAATATAATTCAGTCTTGATTACTATAGCTCTGCAATATGTCTTGAAATTGGGTAGAGTGATTCTTCCTACCTTTTTTTTCTTTTTCAAAATTGCTTTATTTCAGAATCTGAAGATGACAGTGGCATAGGAGGACCTTAGGCTCGTCTTGTCCCATGAACACAACTAGATAACTATCGAATCATCCTAAATACACCAGAAATTGAACTGAAGACTCACAGTACGAACTCCAAAACTAAAGAGAGAGAAGAGACCACATCAAAGAAGGTAGGAAGTATGGGGATGTGGTCTAAGGGAGAAATGGATAGCAGATGCTGTGCAGGGGAGGGAGCTATGCTTTCAGAGTAGGGTGAGAGAGAAGGAACACACAGGGGAACACACAAGAAGAGGCTTTCTCCAAAGCCATTGGCTTGCAAAACTACAGGGGCTGAATTTTGTGAGTTGTTGCAAACAGTGGGGCTTACAGCCTAGAGTTTTAAAGGTCACCGGGCTTGGTTAGGATGGAGCCATGAGAGCACTGCCTTGTTCCTGGAGAGAAGGCAGGCGAACAACCTGGGGGCAGACATTGTGGAAATGGCAATCTGAAGAATGCCTGAGGCACATGTGGAGTGATTATTTGCTCTTCTCAAGGGAGTCCCTGAGAGGCAGTGTTCAAGGAGAAGCCTCTCCAGGAACAAAGGAACTGCCAAGCTCCATTTCCTTCTCCCACCTTCCAACATGAACACAGAGCCACCTCAGGGAAGTAGGAAGGCATGGACACTGGCTGCCCAACTTGCTTACACCAGGCCCCACCTCCCACTGTGTTCTGGCAGGACTGCCCTTCTCAGTCAAGCTTGCCTCAGTCCCAGAACAGCAGGACCCTCCCCCAGAACACCAGCACAAACCCTGCCCATGCCACGTCTTCTGGACATACCAGCTCTGCAGGGCCTAAGTTCTGGTGGAGTGAGTCAGGACTCACCTCACAAGCAGACCAGAGCACCCCTAGTTAAGACTCAACACATTCAGGCCAGGAACCAAATATTGTGCATAACAGGCAAGGAGAGCCTCTGAAGATCACTAGCCTGAAGGATACAGTAGCCAAAACATAACACCAGAGCTTGCACAGCAAACATCAGATTCTCCCTGAAGTGCCAGACCCTAGGCACTACATTGCCTCTTCTTCACAATGCCATTATTTCAGGAGCAGGAGACATAACTGGCTTTTCTAACACACAGTGGAAGGCAGAGATTTAGACAAAAAGCCAAGAGGAGGCATTTGTCCCAAATGAAAAAATAAGATAAGGCCATGGCCAGAGATCTAAGCAAAATAGATATAAGTAACATGCCTAATGGAGAATTTTATTTATTTTTAAAGATTTATTTATTTTTGAGAGAGAGACCATGAGCATGGGGAGGGGCAGAGGGAGAGAAACTCAAGCAGACTCCATGCTGATCATGGAGCCTGACATGGGGCTTAATCTCAGGACCCTGAGATCATGACCTGAGTTGAAATCAAGAGTCAGATGTTTAACTGACTGAGCCACCCAGGCACCCCTGATGGAGAATTTAAAGCAACAATCATAAGAATATTCACTGGGCTTGAGAAAAGAGTAAGACACTAGTGAGACCTTTAACCACAGCAAACGAATGTCTAAAAAATAATCAGTCAGAGATGAAGAATGTAATAAATAAGTTTGGAAGCAGATTTGATGCAATGAACAGCAGGCTGGAAGAAGCAGAGGGACAGATTAATGACCTAGAAGACAAAACAATGGAAAATAATGGAAGCTGAACAAAAGAGAAAGAAGAATTATGCAGCATGAGAATAGATTTAGGGAGCTCAATAACTCCATCAAACATAATAACTTCATATTATAGGAGTCCCAGAAGAAGAGAGAAAAGGGAACAGCAAACTTATTTTAAGAAATAACAGCAGAAAACTTCCCTAATCTGGGGAAGGAAATAGACATCCAGATTTAGGAGGCAAAGAGAATTCCCATCAAAATCAACAAAAGCAGGCCACACCAAGACATTTGTAATTAAATTTGCAAAATATAATGATAAAGAAAAAATCTTAAAAACAAGAAGAGAAAGGAGTCTTTAACTTACAAGGGAAGACCCCTAAAGCTAGCTGGAGACTTCTCAACAGAAACTTGTCAAGCCAGAAGAGAGTAGCATGATATATTCAAAGTACTAAATGGGAAAAATTTGCAGCCAAGAATACTCTATCCAGCAAGGCTATCATTCAAAACAGGAGAAATAAAAAGTTTCCCAACCAAACAAAAACTAAAGGAGTTCATGAACACTAAACCAGCCCTGCAAAAAATATTAAAGGGGACTCTGATGCAAAGGACAGATGAAAAGTGACAAAGATAAGAAAAGACCAGAGAAAAACTCCAGAAACAGTGACAAAACAAACAATGAAATGGCCCTAAATACATATCTATCAATAATTATTTTGAATGTAAGTGGACTAAATGCACCGATCAAAGTCATAGGGTGTCGGAATGGATAAATAAACAAGGTGCATCTAAATGCTGTCTACAAGAGACTCATTTTAGCCCTAAAGTCACCTGCAGATTGAAAGTGAGGGGATGGAGAAACATTTATCATGCAAATAAATGTCAAGAGAAAGCTGAAGCAGCAATACTTTTATCGGAAAAACTAGACTTCAAAACAAAGACTGTAAAAAGAAGAAAAGAAGAACACTATATAATCATAAAGGGGAAAATCCAACAAGAAGATATAGCAATTGTAAATATTTATGCCCCCAACATGGGAGCACCCAAATACATAAAATGGTAAATAACAAAAATAACGGAACTAAATGATAAAAACACAATAATAGTAGGGGACTTGAACATCTTACAGCAATGGACTTAGATAATTTAAACAGAAAATCAACAAGGAAAGAATGGCTTTGAATGACACACTGGACCAGATGGACTTAGCGGATATATTCAGAACATTCCATTGTAAAACAGCAGAATACACATTCTTTTCAAGTGCACGTGGAACATTCTTCAGAATAGAGCACACATTAGGTCACAAATCAGGCCTCAACAAGTACAAAAGAATCAAAGTCATATCATGCACCTTTTCTGACCACAACATTATGAAATTAGAAGTCAAACACAAGAAAGAAATTTGGAAAGACCACAAATACATAGAAACAATACTCCACTAAATAATGAATGGTCAACCAGGAAATCAAAGAAAATACATGGAAAAGAGTGGAAATGAAAACACAATGGTCCAAAAACTCTGGGATGCAGCAAAGTGGTTCCTAAGAGGGAAGTATACAGCAATACAGGCCTTCCTCAAGAAGCAGAAAAATCTCATATATACAACCTAACCTTACACCTAAAGGAGTTAGAAAAAGAACACACAAAGCATAAAGCTAAAAGAAGGAAGGAAATAATAAAGATTTGAACAGAAATAAATCATGCAGAAATTTTTAAAAAATAGATTTTAAAATTTTAATTTAAAAAAATTTTTAAAAATTTAAAAAAATAGAACAGATCAATGAAACCAGGAGCTGGTTCTTTGAAAAAATAAAATTGATAAACCTCTAGCCAGACTTATCAAAAAGAAAAGAGAAAGACCCAAATAAAATAAAATCATAAATGAGAGAGGAGACATAACAACCAACACCACAGAAATACAAACAATTATAGACAATATTATGAAAAACTGCATGCCAACAAATTGGATAACCTAGAAGAAATGGACACATTTCTAGAAACATGTAAACTACCAAAACTGAAACAGGAAGAAATAGAAAATTTGAACAGACCAATAACCAGCAACGAAATAGAATCACTAATCAAAAAACTCCCAACAGGGGCGCCTGGGTGGCACAGCGGTTAAGCGTCTGCCTTCAGCTCAGGGCGTGATCCCGGCGTTATGGGATCGAGCCCCACATCAGGCTCCTCCGCTATGAGCCTGCTTCTTCCTCTCCCACTCCCCCTGCTTGTGTTCCCTCTCTTGCTGGCTGTCTCTATCTCTGTCAAATAAATAAACAAAATCTTTAAAAAAAAAAAAAAAAAAAAAAAAAACTCCCAACAAACAGAAAGTCCAGGACCAGATGCTTCATGAGCAAATTCTATCAAACATTTCAAGAAGAGTAAATACCTATTGTTTTCAAACTATTCCAAAAAAAATAGAAAAGGAAGAAAAACCCAAATTCATTCTATGAGGCCAGCATTATCCTGACACCAAAACCAGATAAAGACTTCACTAAAAAACAGAGCTACAGGCCGTTATCCCTGATGAACATGGATGCAAAAATTCTCAATAAAATACTAGCAAACAGAATGCAACAATACGTTAAAAGAATCATTCACCAAGATCAAGTGAGATTTATTCCTGAGTTGCAAGTGTGGTTCAATATTCACAAATCAATCACTATGATATACCACATCAATAAAAGAAAGGATAAGAATCATTTGATCATTTCAATATATGTTGAAGAGGCATCTGACAAAGTAAAATATCCACTCATGATAAAGTAGTTTTAGAGGGAACATACCTGAACATAATAAAGGCCATATATGAAAAACCCACAGCTAACATCATCCTTAATGGGGAAAAAATGAGAACTTTTCTTCCATGGTCAGGAACAAGACAGGGATGTCCATTCTCACCATTATTTAACACAGTACTGGAAGTCATAGCTACAGCAGTCAGACAACACAAAACAATAAAAGGCATCCAAATCAGCATGGAAGAAGTCAAACCTTCACTCTTTGGAGATGACATGATATTCTATGTAGAAAACCCAAATGACTCCACCCAAAAACTGCCAGAACTGATAAATTTGATAAAATCTCAGGATACAGAATCAACATACAGAAATCTGTTTCATTTCTATGTACCAGTAATGAAGCAGCAGAAAGAGAAATTAAGGAATCAATCCCATTTATGGTTGCACCAAAAACAATAAGATACCTAGGAATAAACCTAACCAAAGAAGTGAAAGACCAGTATTCTGAAAACTATAAAACACTGATTAAAGAAATTGAAGAGAACACAAAGAAATGTAAAAACATTTCGTGTTTATGAATTGGAAGAGCAAATATTGTTAAACTGTCTATACTACCCAAAGCAATTTACACATTTAATGAAATTTCTATCAAAATATCACCAGCATTTTTCACAGAGCTAGAACACACAACCCTAAAATTTGCGTGGAATCACAAAGACCCCGAATAGCCAAAGCAACCTTGAAAAAGAAAAAGAAAAGCTGGAGGCATCACAATTTTAGACTTTGAATTATATTACAAAGCTCTGGTGATCGAGACAGTATGGTACTGGCACAAAAACAAAAATATGGAATAATAGAACAGAATAGAAAATCCAGAAAGGAACCCACAACTATATGGTCAATTCATCTTCAACAAAGCAGGAAAGAATATCCAAAGGAAAAAGGACAGTCTTTTCAATAACTGGTGTTGGTAAAACTGGACAGCAACATGCAAAAGAATGAAGCTGGATCACTTTCTTACACCATACACAAAAATAAATTCAAAATGGATTAAAGACTTAAATGTGAGACCTGAAACTATCAAAATCCTAGAGGTGAACACAGGCAGTAACCCCTCTGACATTGGCCATAAACTTCCTTCTAGATATGTCTCCAGAGGCAAGAGAAATAAAAGCAAAAATAAGCTATTGGGACTTCAACAAAGTAAAAAGCTTATGCACAAAGGAAACAATCAACAAAACTAAAAGGCAGCCTTCAGAATGGGAGAAGATATTTGCAAATGACATATCTGATAAAGTCTTAGTTTCCAAAATATATAAAGAACTTATAGAACTCAATACCCCCCAAAAAATAAACCAATTAAAAAATGGGCAGAAGACATGAATAGACATTTTTCCTAAGAAGACACGCAGATGGCCAACAGACACATAAAAAGATGCTCGACATCACCGATCATCAGAGAAATACAAATCAAAACTAAAATGAGATATCACCTCACACCTGTCAAAGTAGCTAAAACAAAAACCACAAGAAACAAGTGTTGGCAAGGATGTGGAGACAAAGGAACACCCTTGCACTATCGGTGGGAATGCAAACTGGTACAGCCACTGTAGAAAACAGTAGGGAGATTCCTCAAAAAGTTAAAAACAGAACTACTCTATGATCCAGCAATTGCACTACTAGGTATTTACCCCAAAGATACAAATGTAGTGATCTGAAGGGGCACCTGCACACCAATGTTTATGGCAGAAATGTCCACAATAGCCAAACTATTTTACTCATATGTGGAATATAAGAAATAGTGCAGAGGATCATAAGGGAAGGGAGGGAAAATGAATGGGAAGAAATCAGAGAGGGAGATAAACCATGAGACTCTTAACTCTGGGAAACAAACTGAGGGTTGCTGAAGGGGAGGTTAGTGGGGGATGGGGTAACTGGGTGATGGGTATTAAGGAAGGCATGTGACATGGTGAGCACTGGGTATTATAAGCAACTGATGAATTATTGAACACTACATCTGAAACTAATATGTTGGCTAACTGAATTTAAAAAAAAACAAGTCATGTTATAGATGAAATATATATATACATATATATATAATGAATATTTACTCAACCATAAAAAAGGATGACATCTTGCCATTTTGCAATGATATGGAAGGAGCTAGAGAGTATAATGCTAAGGAAATAAGTCAGAATGGCAAATACCATATGATTCCACTCATATGTGGACTTTAAGAAACAAAAGAAATGAGCAAAGGGAAAAAAAGAATAGAGAGGCAAACCAAGAAGCCGACTCTTAACTATAGAGAACAAACTGATGGTTACCAGACAGGAGGCGGGTGGAGGATGAGTTAAATAGGCGATGGGGATTTAGGAGTGCACTTGCTGCGATGAGCGCTGGGTGTTGTATAGAAGTGTTGCGTCAGTATATTGCACACTTGAAACCAATATTACATTGCATGTTAACTAACTGGCATTTAAATAAAAACCTTAAGAAAAAGGAATGAGTCAGAGGTAGGAGTATATAAAGAAAATAGACCTACAATATATTGCTAAATTTGGGTTGGAATCTTAGACTACTATAGGTAAAAAATCATTTCTCAGTGATCTTTTGATAATTCCTAAAATGAATTCCCTTAAATGAAATATAAGTATTATTTGACTTGAACTGAGTTCTCTTTAGAAAACATTAAAAAAAAAAAAAGCGGCACTAAAAGTGAAAGGATGAGCAAAGATTGCTTTCATGGCAACATTTAGAATTTCTTATAAGAAACAACTTCATTTCCTGTAAGTATGTAAATTTATATAAGGAAATTTAAATGAAAGGTTGTCAACTTGAAAAAAAATGCTTTATTCTAGTTGTTGTGTTTTTCCACATAAATTTTAGAATGATATTGGAAAAAAAAAAAAACCTTGCTGGAATTTTGATAGAAATTGCATTAAAACATATCAATTTGAGAAGAATTGACATATTTACCATGTTGAGCCGTCCAATCCACAAACACAATATTTCTCTACTTACTTAGGTTTTCTTTGATCTCTTCCATCAGCCTTATAGTTTTCAGTCTACAAGTCCTTTTTGTTAGATATACACCTAAGTATATAATTTTGGGGGTGAGTGTCAATGGAATTATACTATAATTTTGGTGATCCTGTGCTCATTTCTAGTATGCGCAAGTATGACAGTTATTTATCTTATTTACTGTGACCATATTGAACACCCTCATTATTTCTAGGAGTTTTTTGTAGTTTTGTTTTTTTCTATGCAGTCATGTCTTCTGAAAATAGGGACAGTTGTATTCCTTTCGGTTCTGTATTGTGTTTATTTTCCTTTTTTTACTTTCTTACACTAGCTAGAATATCCAACATTATGTTGAGTAAGTGTGGTGAGAGTGGACATCCTTGCTTTCTTCCTGATCTTAGAGGAAAAGCGTTCAGTTCTGTACCATTAAGTGTACGGTTAGCCATGCCAGGTTTGTTTCCTTGTTTTATAGATGGTCATCATCAAGGTGAGGAAGCTTCTCTATATACTTTTCTGAGAGTATTATCAGGAATTGGTATTGAATTTTTTCTAATTATTTTCCTGTATTAATTGATCATATGATTTTTCTTTTTTTTATTGTAATAATGTTTTTTATTATATTATGTTAGTCACCATACAGTACATCCCTGGTTTTTTATGTAAAGTTCGATGATTCATTAGTTGCGTATAACACCCAGTGCACCATGCAATACGTGCCCTCCTTACTACCCATCACCAGTCTATCCCATTCCCCCACCCCCCTCCCCTCTGAAACCCTCAGTTTGTTTCTCAGAGTCCATAGTCTCTCATGCTTCATTCCCCCTTCTGATTACCCCCCCTTTCTTTATCCCTTTCTTCTCTTACCGATCTTCCTAGTTCTTATGATCATATGATTTTTCTTCTTTCGCCTTAATATGGTAGATGACATTTGACTTTTGCATTTGAGCCATCATTGCATCCCTGGAATAAACCTCACTTGGTCATGATGTAGAATTCTTTTTATATATTGCTAAAGTCTACTTGCAAATTTAAAAATTTTTGCATTGATTTTCGTGAAGAATATTTGTCCGTAGTTTTCTTTTTTATACTGTCATCTGGTTTCAGTATCAGGATAATACTAGCTTTGTAAAATGAATTCCTTTTCTATTTTTTAGAAAAGACTGTGTAAAATTGGTGTTATTGCCTCTTTAAACTCTGGTAGGATTTTCCAGTGAAACCATCTGGGCACGAAGATTTCTATTTGGGCTGTTTTAAAATAATGAATTATGTTTTCTTATTGGTTATAGAGCTGTACTGCTTTAGGTCTGTCACACAAATTTTAATATGCTGTATTTTTATTTTCAGTTCCATGTATTTTTTTTGAGTCAGCTCCTTTGACTCATGGATTATTAACAAGTATGTTTAGTTTTCAAGTGTTTAGAGATTTTTCTGTTATCTTCCCATTACTCATTTCTGGTTTGATTCCATTGTGGTCAGAGAACTCCTTCTGTATAATTCAATTCTTTTAACTCTGATGAAATTTGTTTCTGGGTGGTTGGCATCTTCTGCTCCAAGTCTGGGATACAAGAGATAAAAAGAAACCCAGAAACACTCACCACTGTGTTCTTCCTCAGGTCCTGAGTCCCTAGCCAGTCTACCTTCTTCCAGAAGAGGAAGGCAAAGCCTTGTTTTATCGAGGCATTTGGTTAGCTATTTGGTTGTGGCGGTGGTGGAAATGGTGGCTGTTGGCACATGGCAAAAGTAAAATATGTGAATGTGTGTTTGTGTTGGGTCATACCACTTACTAAATTCCTACATAAATCTATATATATGAATAAAGAACTCATAGGAAAATAATCAAACAATAGCATATTATAAGAAAATATAATTTAACATAAAATTACGGGATAGGTTAAGAACTTCTAGACGTATAAATGACTGAAAAGAATCAGAAACAGAAATGCAGGTAAATATTAGCATTAAAAATATCTTTCTAGAAAGGAAGCATATAGCATTAAAAGTACATAATCATGTTTATAGAGTATTTCTAAATATTTATGAGGAGGTCAGTAAGATTTGAACAGCCAATTCACAGAAGAGGAAGCATGCATAGTAATTATTAAATAATCAAACTCTGTAACAGTTTAAAAATAGAAATTAAACAACAATAATTTTCTAGATGATGTCTTTGAATATTTATTGTGTCAAACGTATACTACACACTAGATGTCTGATTGGAACTTAAATTAGGCACATTTGATAGTAAGAAATTTTACAATGATACAGTAACTTCCTTTAAGACAAAATAGCCATCTAGGTTCTTACTGCAAGGACCACATTGCCAACACGGCAGTAAACAAGCTTATATATTTCCTCCAGCATCTACATGATTATTTGCAAGTAAATAACATGGCTGTGCCCTTTCATATAAACTTCATATTCATTGTAAAGTAAGCTAAAAGGTGGTGAAGGTCCCTATCCCCTTTCTGAATGATCTCTCAGCCGCCCCAGAGGTCAGCAAACTTTCTCTGAAATGCCAGATAAAGCAAAATATCTCAGGCTTTGTAGGCCACAGGATCTCTGTTGCAACAATTTGACATTGCATTTGTCAGGAAGGAAAAACTTTCCTCAACCCTCTTGTTTATTCGTAGGGCCTGCAAATTAAACTGACAAAAGACAGAGTAGCAAGAGAAAAGACATGGTTAATTCTTGTCCATTCACAGGACGGCTCACAGAAAATGTGGCTTAAAGAGAGGGGGTTAGAATTTGGGGCTTATATACCATCTTAATGTGGGAAAAGTTGGAGGAGAAAGGGCACTTATGGGAAAACAAATCACTCAGGAAAGATAAATGGACCCTTAGGAAAATAGATAGGAGATACGATAGTTTTGTGACAATTTCTTTTCAGGTAATTTCTTATTCCGGTGCTGATTTCTCATCTCCTTAATAGGAGTCATCTTCTCTGGTTATGAACTTCTGGGGAAGGGATTTAAGACAGTTGAATTATTTGGGGAGGCTTTGCTTTTAGGCAGGTAAGGGGAGTTCAGACAAAGCCTTTTTTTTTTTTACATCTCTTAACTCTCAAATGTCTTCATAATCCTTATAATCACGGTAATAATCTTTATGTCACGGTAGTATAATCTGGAGCCCTTCACAATGTTATTGTGAAAGCAGTCATAGACAATACATAAATGAGTGGGGATGGCCATGTTCCAATGTACCTTCACTTGCAGAAACAGGCATCAGCTAGGGAGCCATGGTTTGCAGCTCCCCACTCTAGATTTTCTCTATAATTTCAGGACACACACATGAAATTTAGACAATTGTTTAATAGTTAACTTTAGTTGTAGTAACAAAGATTAATTTTTTTAACAATGAAGGTGACTTAATTTCTTGTACATAGTTTGTCAAGAGCCTCCAATATTGTATTTCCGTAGTATTTATAATGCTGTTTTTGAAAGAGTGAAAAATAATAGCATATAATGTTTGGAGAATTAGGTAATAATTGTCTATGTGAAAAGACGTGACTTTGGAAACAAACGTAGCTCAGATTTCTGGCTCTGCCATTTACTAGTTGTAGGTCCAGGGAGAATAATGTCTGTAAGCCTTAGTTTCTTCATTTATAAAAGAGAAAGAATAATATCTATTTCATAGGGTTATTGTGAATATTAAACCAAAAATACATAAAAGAGGTTAGCACACTCCCTAGCATGTAGTAACCTCTAAATAACTCATGGCTAAATTACTGTTTATAGCTTATTATTCATTAGTAAATAGAAGTTAATTAGACAGACAATGGAGAAATGAGCATTTGGGTTATGCTATCTATCCCTGTAATAGATTTGATATCCGCACCTTGAACCTCATTCAGTTTTAATGATGATCATTAGGACTTAAAAACAACATCATCTGTATTCTATAACCAGGAACAGCCCGTATTATTTTGTTCAGAATTCTGAACGAAAAATGTGTCGTAAAGCCATTACATACTTAAGATAAAAGCAAATACTGGGCTAGTACTAATGAAATAGGCACAAGTGGCAGTTTGAAAACTGACCATTTGAAAGATGAAGAAGGGTCTAAATCAGTTATCACTGTAAGGTCAGAGCATGGATCTTGCGCCCCTTTTTTTCTGACTTCCTAGTTTTATGTAGGGTGACTAGTAACTGAATTAAGAGCAGTGCATTAAATTACAATAGGATGAGGTGAACTATCAAGCCTAGGAGAAGCTGATGATATCACAGTCTCAAAACCTCCCCTTAATGTCAAAAATGCTTTATTCATCCTTATCTCTCATCAGGCAGCACTGACACCCTAATGACATCTGGGTTTCTTTCAAACCAGTGGATTTTGGACAGGGTTGAAAGTTGTTTTTTTTTTTTGTTTTTTTTTTCCCAATGGCTCACAGGCCCAATTAGGAACAAAATTAGCCACTATGGGGGGATGGATGATTCTTTCCACAGAAAACTTCTTAGTAAATTTGAATTGCAAATATCAAAACCCCTAAAAAAAATGAAGGCAAAATAAATAAAGAGTGAGGTTTTTTTAAAGAGCAGCAGTAATTCATTATCATGCAATTAGCCTTGCCATAAGCTCCCATTTCTCAGCTTGGAGTATTTCGGTCAATATTGGCAATATAATTATGATAAAGGTTGAAGACACAGTGCGGCACTCAAATGTTAACCATTTACAAACAATTTGTCTTTAACGACAGACAGGAGAGCATCTAATTACACTCAGCATTTCAAGAAAGGCTGACTATTTGCCAAACAGCACTCCATTTGATTGCCTTTAAAGTGCAGCCCTGGGTTGTTAAGGGAAAATAGGATTTTGGCTCCAGGTAATTAACTCCCCCCCCACCCCCACCGGCCTCTGTTCCTTTCTGAGCCCCTAATGAAGGCCCTTTGAAGTCTTCATTACCAACGGGTATTTGTCAAGGCCAAAATAATAATACACAGATCCAAGTCCTGCAAATAACAGTTTCCTTTATCATTCCTCTGTAGAATCTTTGAAAAGACTAATGATGGCCTGAAAGGTGCAAAGGGCAAGACTCATGGCCTGAAATGAGGCAAGTCATCTAGAGGGCTGGGACAGGACACAGGACAGCCAAAGAAAGGAAAGTAATACCGAACTGAAGGAGGATAAAGAGGGATTATTTGAGATCTAGATTGTTTTCAACAAGGCTCTTTCTTCAAAGCTTTGTGAAAAAGTATAAAGAAAAAAATGAAAGTATGAAAAGTAAAGGTAACAAAAAAATTAAAGCATATTTTCAAATACATACATGATCATAGGAATTCATTATTGACTGAATGGGCCCATATTTAGGAACATTTGGCTTGAAATAAGAATAAGAGTGAAATCAGTCACAGAGTTGGCCTGCTCCGTTTGTCTCAGAGATCACTAGATATATTTCTAGCACTTCTTTTTCTCCTGAGACTCCAGCATTTATAGAATCTATTTGAAGATAACTCGCAAGTGTATTTCATGGGCTCTTGATAGGCTGTCTGAATCACGTGCCAACGTGCCATGGATTTTCTCAAAACCCCTTCCTTTATTAAGTGCATGAAGAGACTGAACTACTGACTTGCCAAGTTAAGACTTTGCTGCACAGCTTCCACGGTATTCTATTCAACACAAGTTTCTTAGAGCTGGTAATGAGCTCTCTAATTTCGACACATTCTAGGGTCTCATATGCTTACATCTTTTTCAGAATATTCCAAATGGAAGAAAACCAGTATTGATGAAATACTCACCTTGTGTCACATTATCATTTTCTCTCTTTAACCTACCAGCTGTTGTGTGGATGAAGGATAATTTAAATCAGTCAGCCCCCTCCTGGTTTTAATTCCTAGGAAGCAGCCTAGACTTCACGTTCACCATTTGCTTTTTCGCCACAATGTTTACTCATCTGACAAAACTCAGTTTTTGGCTGCATGTGTCTCTTATCTACAAATCTTGGATTCCATTTTCATAATACATCCCGATTCCAACCACTTCTCACATTAGTTCAAATCACCGTGACCTGAACTTCAAGCAGATTGCTGCAATCTCCACTGACTTCTACTCTTGCTCACCCCATCATGCTCCCCTACAGAGCCAGAAGGGCACTGAAATCCTGGCCACCTGGGTGCCTCATCAACTAAGCGTCTGCCTTCAGCTCAGGTGATGGTCCCAGGGTCCTGAGATCGAGCCCCATGTTGGCTCATTCTCTCATGCTCTTTCTCAAAAAAAAAAAAAAAATCTTTAAAAAATTTTTTAAAAAGGACACTGAAATCCTATGTCAGATCATATTACTCCTTTGTTTAAAACCAACCCATCAACAAGTTCACTCAAAGGAATATATATATATGTAATATAACATATATATGGATATATACATATATACGCATATAGAGCCATGTATAAACGGCTCATTCTTTCATCCCATTCAAATGCTACCTTAAAAAAGACACTTCACCTGACAACCCCTAGAAGAGCATCCTTGTTCCCATATTCTCCATCTTCGTAACCTACTTCATCTTCTTTCAAAGCATTATCCAGTGTGTCCTGTATTTTATTTTTTTCTGCTGTACCCCAATAGAATGCAGTCTCCTGGAGAGGGGAACTTCACTGTATCGTTCACTGCTATATCCCCGAAAACAGGGGATAATGAGCGAATAGATAATTAATGAACCAATGGTCTTCTATTTTGTGTCCTCCGGTCACTAAAGAGTCGAAGTAAAAATGTATTATCACTTTTTGATGATTCTCAAGGCGGTTTTCTCCCAATTTTGAGACATTTAGAAACATAGGGCATTACATTTCATAGGTTACCAGTACCCAGTAACTTGTAAATATGTGTTCATTCAATTGTTCACTTCAGGGAACTTACATTTCAGGTGGATGCCGTGTTGGGAGACCATCAACATCATTAAGTACCTTACAGAACTGAGGCAATCATTAAATACCACATTTGCTTTTATTCTCTGTCTAACCCAATTCCATTTTAGGGATAACCCCAAATCTTATTTTTGAGGGGGAGTATGTGACAGTTTTAAATATATCAGGTGTATTAGTTTCCTTGGACTGCCCCATCCAAGTATCACAAACCAGGTAGTTTAAAACAAAAGAAATTTATTCTCTCACAGTTCTGCGGGTTCAAAATCTAAAACCAAGGTGTTGACAGTGCCATACGCCCTTCAAAGCCCCTGAGGATGTTCTGCGTTTGGATTTCAGTTTCTGGTGGCCCCAGGTGTTCCTCAGCTTGTTACAGCACAATTTTAGTCTTTGCCTCTGTCTCAGTGGCCATCTTCCCTCTGTGTCTGCATCTCCTCTTCGTATAAGGACACCAGTCATACTAGATTAAGGGCCCACCCTACTCCAGCATGGACTCACTTTTAACTAGTTACTTCTTTTTTTTTTTTTTTTTTTAAAGATTTTAATTTATTCATTCGACAGAGATAGAGACAGCCAGCGAGAGAGGGAACACAAGCAGGGGGAGTGGGAGAGGAAGAAGCAGGCTCATAGTGGAGGAGCCTGATGTGGGGCTCGATCCCATAACACCGGGATCATGCCCTGAGCCGAAGGCAGACGCTTAACCGCTGTGCCACCCAGGCGCCCCTTAACTAGTTACTTCTGCAAGAACCCAATTTCCAAATAAAATCACATTCTGAGGTACTAAGAGTCAGGATATCAACATATTATTTTGTGGGACACAATTCCACCCCATAGCACTAAAGAAACAAAACCTCGCATATTTCCTGCCATGGAGACTGTTCCTTTATTCATTTCACAGACATTTATTTGGCAATTCTTTTTTTGTTACATGCAATGCTAGTTTCAGGCAATAAAAATGAATTAGACCTAGTTCTTATCTACAAGGCGATACAGAAACAATTAAAAATATGATGTTTAAATGCAATAGTAATGCTATGACCAGAGTGCCATGGAGGCAAAGATTAGTGTGTGATTAATTCTGCCTGTGAGAACAGGCTAGCAATTACAAAGATAATTTTTTGAAGTTAATGTTAATGGAAGTAAAAAAGCTAAGCAGGCAGAAAGATCAGAGGAAACATTCCAGCTAGGAGTCCATTCAGTGCACATATATTGAGCACCTGCTCTGTGCTAAACATACGAGTTAGGTGCTGGCATACAAATATAATTTGTGTTTGTTTCTGGGGATAGAGACATTAAATGCTCCTGTCTTGACAGAATATTAATTTAGTGGGGAAGACAGAAAATCCTAATAGAATGTGATAGGCACATGATGGGGCTATAAAGGAGTAGAGGAAGAGAGATAATTAGGTTGGAATGCCATGTTAAATGACTTGCAATATCATGGAGATTGTTCTATAGGGAAGTCACACGATTAGACATTTGGCTAAAATGAAAAAAAAAAGACTCCTATCCAGCTTCCTATTGCAGAATGAAGGATATTTCTGACAACGCAGTGTCAGTCTTATTTTTACTTCATTTTAAGTTCAGATTTTCATATGTCCACACCTATATTCCCTTTGCTAGGTGCTGCTTGGATGTTGTGCCTTTTATCACCATCCATAGCTACCCAGGGTCCAACACAAACAGATAATAAGAAAGGAATAAAAATGAGAGCCAGATTTCTATCTTTCTCTTGGATGTCAAGCTATGAACAAAAGGAAGGGGAAGGAAAATACCAAATCAATAAGTCTTTGGTAATACGAGCTTGAATTTGAAGTTTTTCTGAGCATTATTAAAGATTTTTATTTATTTATTTATTTATTTGACAGAGATAGAGACAGCCAGCGAGAGAGGGAACACAAGCAGGGGGAGTGGGAGAGGAAGAAGCAGGCTCCCAGCAGAGGAGCCCGATGTGGGACTCGATCCCATAACGGCGGGATCACGCCCTGAGCCGAAGGCAGACGCCTAACGACTGCGCTACCCAGGCGCCCCTCTGAGCATTATTAAAAATGTAATCTTTTGAATCTCTGGCTTCTGCAGTAGGAAAGGATTTGGGAAGAATCTTCATTAACCAGACTCCAGAGTTTTTACTAAACACATTTTCTCGTGATTACCTTTGTTTTAAGGGTATCTCAGAAATAACAGTTTTATATAAATAGACATATGTGAAAAGTATAAGGAATTAATTTATGTATATATATGAGGATGCATGTTATGACTTTACCTTTTTATGAGACTGAGCTACCTACTGCGCTAACGAGGCACCTTGACTTTACCTTTTTAAATGCACACGCATGAAGTTCTATAGTACGTTGGCCTCTGGAAGCCATCTAAAGAAAAATGACAGAACTTCTGCTAAAATTGTTAAGCATAAGCATAAAGCCTTATTTTCAAGGAAAAACTTCTCTTCTACCCTCTTAGTTAATTCTTGGGGACCTGTGAATGAAACTGACAGAAGACAGATTAGGAAGAAAAAAAACTTATTTTAATGCATAAAGAACATAAGGGAGTTCACCAAGAAATGTGACTCAGTGTGGTTGTTAGAATTTAGGGCTCATAGACTAAGGGGATATGGAGAAGAACACTGACGGAAGAAAAATAAATTCTTAGAAGTGGATGTACAGAGAAAGACACTTCAGGGAAAACAAATGATTTTTTGGTAAAATAAACAGGCCCTTAGGACAACAGATGGGCAAGATGATAGTTTTGTGACAAGGTCTTTTCAGTGTGCTGCTGACTTCTTTTTTTGTCTCTGATGATAAGAATCAGTCTTTCCTGGGCCTCTCTGGGAGGGGATTTATGACAATTGCGTTCTTTTGGGAGGCTCTGCTTTTAGGCAGATAAGAGAGTTCAGAAACTCAAATGCTTTCAGCTTAAAATAATTGTTATGCCACAGTGGCATATTTGAGATCCCTTCATGAGAACAGAAGGATGGATACAGGGTCTCCACAGAAAAGTGGAGACAAAAGGATCCCCACGCTATTCTAAGCACCCCAGCGCCAAAAATAATAATCTCATTTTTCCGTGCTCTCGCTTTGTAACTGGGTGGCTACCACACCCAATGGTGTTTAAGGTTACACAGGTTTCACCTCCAAGTTGTAACTCAGGGAATAATGAGCGAGCAGCTTTTGTGCTTGTCTCTGTCCTTTATTACTCTTTGCTTTTTACAGGGAAGAATAATAAATAGCTTAAATTAGCCCAAATCCTCTCTGTCTCAGTTATTTTCTAACTAGATTTGCAGTTCAAAAAAAAAAAAAAAGTACACTCCTGATAGTTAAAGAATTTTAATTAGGACTTTGACATCCGAACGCCGTACAGCCCTGAGTGTGCTGAGTAACTAAGGAAACCCAGGAGCATCCAGAGTGCCCACAGTGAGCCTGGGGATGCTAGGTCAGTGACGGTGTGCAACACGGAGAACTCACCTGGAGAGGGCTGCCTGTACTTCTGGTACTTGGAGGAGGAGGACCCTTCTGAGGGCGGCGAAGAGGAGCGCGGGGCGGGCACACGGTGAAGGTGCCTATGCACTTCCATCATTACATTCCCTCCTCACAGGCTGATTATGACAGCACTACTATCAAACATTCTCTGAAATTATCTGTACTAAACATATGGGATGCAAAATGTAACCTGAAGGTTTTTAATTTTTCTGTAAAAATACTAAAAACGTATTTCTCTCTCTTCCATGGACCAATGCCATCTTGCTCTCTGTATTTCCATCATAAATTCTGTGTGTATAGCTTCTATTCTTTTCAGTTTTTTTACTCACTTTTATATACAGCTGAGAGATTTTAGAGACACTCTCATTTGCTGAATATAAATACTGAAGTGTAAGTGAAATCCTTAGAAGAGCAAACTATGTCTATCACACACCATTACCTTCCACATTGTTTGTGATTACTGGGCTTGAACTTAACAAAAGGCTTCGTTAGAAACCAAGGGCAAGATCCCACCTTTCTGAAAGAATCTATTACACAAAACAAAACCCATGAGATTTGGGGGAAAAAAGAAGAAAGAGAGAAGGACCTGACCCATTTTTAGCATGCTGAAATACACCACCAGCACCACCTATCAGGACATTTCAAACACTGGCAGTAGCACATGCTTAATCCAAACGGAGAGGTGATCTGAGCTAACGCGTCAGTATGCCTCACTGTCTTTAGTTAATTCATTAACTGGTGTCCAGTTCAAACTCAAAACACACTTCTTTTATGCCAAATATACAAAATATAATGTGCAGTGTGCACATATGTATATATGCATTTGTGTGTGAATATATCCACACTCTGGAAAGTGGGGCAAACACAAGCTCAAACACGACAGAGCTATGTTAAGGTGAGTCTAAAAAAAAAAACCACATTTTAAGGATTTTTCGCATCCTAAATATGGGCTTTCAGGCTCCTAATGGCAACAAAAGAAAGATGAGCGGTTACGAGACGTATAGTGGCCCAGAACTTAAAAATCTATTTCAATTGAAGTATTATCTCTATTTAGAACAAATAAATAAATAACCTCACAGAGCCCATGACTAATCAGTTGTGCTGTGATTGCACCATCCAGCATATTCAGCTGTGCCTACCATTGAAATACAAAAGCAGTGACTAAAACGTGAAGAACTGTGTGAGCCTAAGCATGGATATCCTGGCAGTTGTCACAAGTTCTAATACCCTGATGATTGCAATCTTCATTTGAATCCTTTTCAGAAAATCAGGCTTTGCAATAAGAGAGTAGTTAACACATATATATAATTATTTTACTTGAGATCTAGATTAAAAATAAAAAGAATGGGGCATTTTTGCTTGTTTTTTAGAAGTAAAACTTTCCAGCATTATTGGTAATCTGCTTCCTTTCCCAGCAATCTCCTCTAGATGTCCCATTTCCATTTATCTGATCAAAGAGACACAGCATGAGTGACGTTATAAAAATGATCCTTGGCCCAGTTCCTTATGCTATCCTGGCCCATAGAATGTTTTGAAGATATTATTTTAGGAGACAAAATATAAGTGAAAACTCTGAAATCCCAAGCCAAACCAGCTTATTTACTCTATGTATGAATTTCTTCTTGCCCTAACTTTCCCCAGCATTGGGAGAAGAGGTACAAATCATCAGGACTACAATCCAAAGAATGATATTATTGGTATACATATCTTTAGCTGCTGCACATCTGCTGTAGAGGCTGGTTAGAATCAGCACTGTTTTGGAGAAAGATCAAAGTGCAGTCTTTATTGCTTCGCTTTGGCTCTATATTAAAAGTGAGATATTTTATTCAGCAATTTTCCATCCAGTGACACAATGGAACTCATGATGGGTGATGGACAGGTGGATGATTGAGTTGTTTTTGAGATAAGAACTGTTTAGCGGAAGAGTTATGGACCAAAGCGGCCAATAAAACCATCAACAAAGAATAATGGACAGTGATGACAGAGCTATAAGCACAGCAGGAAACATTTTTAGCTTCCTTTCCTGTCATGGGGGTGCACTTTCCTCTGCATTAGCAAGGATTGGGTCACACCTGCAATATAATGCATTTTAAATCTCAAATGTGAGCTCACCCTTCTCGAGAGAAAAAATGTTCTATCCAATTCCTCCTTCAGCTTTGTGGAACCCCTGTGGTTGTGTAACTACCCAACAAACACAAGAAGAAAATAAGCCAAATTATGACAAATTCTTAGCATCTGGTAATCCCAACTTTTTACTGGTAGAGATTGAATGATCTCATCCAAATGATAGAACTCGCCTTCTCCCTCAACGGCAAATATAGAAAAGTGCTGAGTAAGCATTTTTAATTACCTTCACCTCATTTCAGTTTCCACCAACTTATTACCAAGAGATTATTGATGAGAAGTAGAGAAGAGCAGTGGGGGTAAGAGAAGTCCTGACTTGAACTTAAGCTGCTGGTACTCTGGGACATAACTGGGAAACTTGAAGAGTAGAGAAGCCTAATTTTAGGAGAGACTAAAAATGTGCTGGGAAATACTCAGGCTTAGAGACACTAACCAACCCATACTCTTTGGAAGGCAAAAGCAAAGAGAGTCTGTCATTAAGACTGGCCCAGCAGATATATAGCTAAGGGAAGTGACCCATAAATGATAACAAAAATCTGACTTTCCTAAAAACTTGGTAAGTCACAGGGAAACCCCGGGAGGGGACATAAGAATTTCCTGGACTGGTTGGTTTTATGTGTTACATCTTCAAACAGGTATAAAACATTTTTGTATTCACTGCGCATTTAAAGAAGTCAAGGAGAAATTGAGTTTCTCTTTAATATTGCTTAAAAAATAGATTCACTTACTATTTTGTTTCCATTGTCTGAATCAGACCCGATGTTCTGAAAATAGTTTGCAAACCATTTCACTTTTCTTTGGTACTTGATCTTCTTTAGCCCTCTTGTGATTTTTCTAAAACTTCTTGGGAAGCACAGTAAGCTACTGACAAAGATAATAGAAGAAGAAAATCAGTCTCAGTAAATAGCAACATGCTGTGTATTATTATTTTCAGGTTTTCAGTTCACTGTGATCACTGCCTTTCAAGTAACCAAGGTACAAGACCTTGCAAAAAGAACCGATAGAAATATAACTATGGGGGCTCCTGGGTGGCGCAGTCGTTGGGCGTCTGCCTTCGGCTCAGGGCGTGATCCCGGCGTTCTGGGATTGAGCCCCACATCAGGCTTCTCTGCTGGGAGCCCACTTCTTCCTCTCCCATTACCCCTGCTTGTGTTCCCTCTCTCACGGGCCGTCTCTCTCTGTTAAATAAATAAAATCTTAAAAAAAAAAAAAAAGAAAGAAAGAAATATAAACATGCTAGTGAGGAGTTGCTGCTGTTGGCGTATCGTGCTACCATTTGGTTTAGTTCTATCAACTTTCAGCCCGTGGCCCAGTCCGTTTCACGGGGAGTAAACATCACAGTATGCCAGTAAAGTTTCATTTTTATTACAACTGGGTGGTAGAGCTATACCCTAGCTGACCCACTCTTTCCTCAGATTCTTCACCAGGACAAAATTAGTAATGCTTGATACCTTCTATCTTAGAGCAACCTTTCTCAGAGAGAGATCAGTGGGTCTCCAACTTTCCCTTAGAGCAATACACATTTTAGGGGGTATCCTATTTCATTTTTATGTGAATTTCTTCCTTCAGCCTCTCTGTCCTTCCCTTAGTCCCTCCTCTCCATGGAAAAAGGATTGACTGACATAATTGGGGAGATGAGGAGGCTCTGGTGCCTACTGGCTCCTATTCCTCAGGTGGTGAGCAAGCAGCCCATGCCCTGGAGGCCTTGTTGCCTCCATCCTTGCTCTCAGGGCTCAGCGGAGATGAGACTGTGATTTCCCCTTGCAGCTTATCTGCGTCAACAAACTGCATACCTTGTATTCCTGAAAAGAGTGTTTTTAGGATCAGAACTCTGGCAGTTGCTGTTAGGAGAGCCATGTAGAGTCAGAAACCCAAGGTGTGTTTTCTAATCCATCTCCACAGATAATAAAGTTAATATTTTACTCTGTTTATCAAACTCCTGTGTCTGTTTTTCAGCTGGCTCTAAACTTGAGGGGAAGAAGGCATATGTACTATATTGGTCTTATTGAAGCCCTCAACTCATACATCTACCACCTCCAAAGCTCTAGGGCACTGTTCCTAGAGAAGATGACAGACCCCGCAGATTCCCAGGATCCCACACAGGCAGCCCAGGGCAGGAGAAAAAGTAGGAAATTGTAGATGGTATCTGGCTGCTGACTGAGAATATTTATCAGAATATGAGATATTCTTTGGAAGCGCACAAAAACACTTGGGGTAGGCAGTGGGGGGATTTCCAAGGAAATACAGTGAACTTGGAATAACTTGTAGTGAACTATGGAATCAAAACACATCAAGTCATTATATATGGGATCTCAGACTAGTGGAATCTGGGGAAAGTTAGGCTACCTGCACATAGATCTTGTGGTTTTAAGCAACTTATTTGCTCAAAGCACTTTTTTGGGGGGTTTATGTCATCTAATTATAAGAATATGTTCATGATTTAGGCAGGATAAGCACACTGTTTCTATTTCACGCGTGGGAAATGGAGGTGCGGAAGGCTAGACATGATCCTGTGTATACAGCTAGCAAAGAGTGGAGAAGGATCAGAAAATACATGTTCTCTAACTTCTAGACTGACTTCATAATACATCACTTAGAATTCCTGGGGCGCCTGGGTGGTGCAGTCATTAAGCTTCTGCCTTCGGCTCAGGGCGTGATCCCAGCGTTCTGGGATCGAGCCCCACATCAGGCTCCTCCGCTGGGAGCCTGCTTCTTCCTCTCGCACTCCCCCTGATTGTGTTCCCTCTCTTGCTGGCTGTCTCTTTTTGTCAAACAAATAAATAAAATCTTAAAAAAAAAAAAAAAGAATTCCTTAAGTCTACAAATTCTTCTTCACAGAAGTGTTTGTACAGAATTTTGCAGGAGTACCAAGTTATTTAGATGTAACTGAATTCAAAATTAGAGAGATACTTTAGGGCTTGGTGAGTGTGATGTGCCCCCAGTGATCCATGCCTCCCGGTATTCACACCTGTGTGTAGTCATTTCTCTTTGAGGGTGAACAGGACCTGTGACTTGCTTCTAGCCAACAAAATCTGCAAGGGTGATGGATGTCACTTGTGTCATTAGGTTATGTAGGATTGTAGTTTCCATCTTCCAGAAGAGTCTCATTTTAGCTCTGCCTCTTGCTGGCTTTGATGAAACAAACTGCCATATGAACATGGCAAGGAACAGAAGGAGACCTCCAACCAACAGCCAGCAAGGAGCTCGGTCCTGCCAACAGCAATGTGAGCTTGGAAGTGGAGCCTTCCTTAGTCAAGCCCCAGATGAGGCCCCATCCCTGGGGGACACCTTGATTGCAGTCTTGCCAGACCTTAAAGCAGAGGCCCCAGCTAAGCCATGCCCCGATTCCAGACCGTGGAAACTGTTAGGTAGTAAGTACATGTTACTTTAAGCTGCTAAGTTAGTGGTAATTTATTATGCGGCAGTAAATAACTAAATTGGTTCTTCAGTAAAAGAACAGGAACCCTCTTGCAGGTCTAAGCTCCAAACAGCCTAACAGTTACGTTTCGTGTCAGCAGCCTGTTTCATGGGCTACCCTCACTTGTGCCAGCTAACGTAATAACCACTTGTGCATCAACATTGCCATCTTCCTGGGATCTCTCTTACCTCCCTGGCAGAATTTAAAGCTCAGTTGTCTACCGCCAGGCACTGCAAGGCCGATATCATTTATTACAGAGCATTTAAGAATATTTCTGTATTAACAAGTCCTTGTCACATAAACATTAATGGAAAGCATAACTCAGTCTCAAGGTACCTTATGGAACATTTATCCTGAATTGCTTTACCAAGGCCTAGAAACAGGTGATCAAAATTCTCTGATGATGATGTATGCAGCCTGGGACAACTGTGACACAAGAAGGAAGGGAGAGAAAGAAAAAATAAAAAGGTATCAACCTCCTTACATTGTTCCCAGGCAGCTTTCCATCTGAGTGTCAATTTTTATTACATGTCTTTTATTCCTCTTTTTCCCCATACAAGTATTGGAAATGAGAAAGAAATTGGTTTAATAATTTTCTGAAAAATCAGCTAAATTCTAATATTGTTTGATCACATCCAGTTACAAAAATGTCAAGTGCATTTCCATTTAGAGTGCTTGCTTAAACAGCCGTGCAAATGGGGAACACCCGAAAATCAGCATATATCATGAGAGAGTTTTGAATTTTTTTCAGTACACACTTGCATTAATCCACTCTGTTACTCTTGAAAATAATGCATTTTTCCAGCACATCATTCCGTAAATGAGGGTGATCCATCACCACTGGGGATTCACCATTGAGGCACATTAATAAAAGCAGACAGATTCAGTGTGTTTCCTTGGGAAGATTTGCTTCTCGTGAGTACGACGTTTGGTTTCTTATGCCGAAAATCCAACCCAGATGTTTCTACAACTTCTGTTTTCTTTGCTAGGACATTTCCCTAGATAATAGCCTGTCATAATTCTCCTTCTACTCTTCATTAAGGAGCTGTTCATCTCTAAATATTCCATGTGCTATAAGAGAACGGGATTTTTCTCCCCTCTTCTGAAAACTGGTGAATTAAAAAATGCTGTAGTGACTAAACTAGATGTCCTACTCTGATTAACTCAGGACTATAGTGTGATTAAAACACACACACACACACACACACGCATACACACGTTCAAATACCCATTTGAATAGTAATCAGTGAGGTTTGGACATGTGGAATTCAGACAAATTTCACATTTTTATCACATATTTTTCAAATCTTAAGTATTTCTTGACCATTTGTTCCCTGCAAATGAGTAATAATGTGATATATGGGAGAACTGAATATTTAAATTTCAGTATTTAATTAGATCAAAAATTAGCTAAACAGTATTTTATTGAATGAAATTATATGGTATTTCTCTCCTAATCAACCCGCCCGTTGTCTAGTTCATTCCAAAATACGTGTAAGTACATCACATAGTCAGGCAGTGCTACTGATTTTTGTGCAGTTTAATCTCTAATTCCTGCTGCTTTATTTTAGAATATGGACCTTCCACAGGGTGGGTGAATTTTTCAGGCATAGCTACATTTTAGCTTTAATGAGAAGACTTCATCTTCTTGTATTCATTTTGACAGTTCCACACTTAAACCGTATGTAATGATTGAATTGAATGTCTATGCTTGAAGTGTTGCATCAAATATTTAATCACTTCGATAATACTGAGAATAAAAAATTGCTTAATCTATAAATTATCAAGTAATCAGTGTTAAACTGTATAATATGTTTATAAAATTTAGAGTAATATAAAAACATAATGATCAGATTTATGGAAATCACCTTTTTTGATGTTATTCTCAGTAAATAGACTTGAAGAAATTTAATCAAGTAAAAACAATTGATAAAGTGTGTGTTAATTAATTATAGCAACATATATGATAGATCCATGGGGCCATACATTATTTGAAACATAATTTTCAAAAAATCATCAGAAGAAACTGTGCTGAGTATCTAATTGCATGAAGTTTCCAAGAAATGGGAAAGGTTTTAAAAGAGAAGAGAATGACCATAGACCAAGATTTAAGATCAGGAGGAGTTATATGTCCCTATAAAAAGAAGAGCTGGCCTAAAGAGAGAAATGGTACATTCAAATCAATTAAGGATATCAGCACAAAGAAAAGTACTAAAGAAACAAATTGGAATTTCAATTCAAACACTGAGTACGAAAGAAGAACGTGGTATGAAACAAAGGAGATTAGAAATAGAAAAATTTTCATGATGGATTTTTTTTCCTTACAATTTTCTGAGGTTGGCTGAGAATTTCATAGTGTTCCAGAGCATGAGATCAAATTAGTAATACTCATTTTTAATCACCAATTGGAGTTAGTACGTGGAAATTTACAAGTGAGTGGCGCTCGACCCAACCTACTAGAACAATCTGGGTAAGCAACAAAATAGATTTTTTTTAAAAAATCAGAGAATGGAATATGCAAAGAAACTAAAATGAACTAAAATCCCACAAGTTATGAGCACTTGGGAAGCTGCTTTTACCACTAACAGGGATAAGAAGAGGAGGAATCTTCCCGAGATAAGGGCCAGGCATGTAGAAACCTGGCCAAATTTTAATGAACTTTCACAGCACTATGTAGCCCAATATGAAGGATGAAAATCACATGACACCTTAGCCAGAGTCTGTACCCACTCACCCCGTCTTTCCTCAAGTATTCACCGTGATGGGGTACACTGAAGCCTGGCGACAGAGCAAGGAAGTTGAGAGAGATACCCGTAAGGTAGTGGACCTTTTCCAAGGGCAAAGTAACTATCACCAAAAGCTAGATCTAGGGAAGGAGAGCGATGAGAGAAATCCATAGAGGTGCTTTGAGCTTTTGCTGACTACACTGCAGCTGTATGCCAAAGCTGGGACAGGGCGGGAGAACAGAGAGAAATCCTCCCGAGAAACTCTGGCCCTTCCCCAAGTGTCTACAGCACACTTCCAAACCCTAAGGACTGGGCTGCAGGACAGAAAGAGATTTCCCAGGGAGCAGGCCCAGAGAGCAAAGAGAACACCCAAATGACCCGGAAAGCTGGAAGCTGGGTATGAGTGAAAGACATTACCAGACTCTTGCTACTGCTCAGATCCCAAACCTTGCTAAAGGGAAGTGTTTTAAGTCAGTGCTTTAAAGTACTTTAAGTCATGGGGCGCCTGGGTGGCTCAGTTAGTTAAGCTCCCAACTCTTGGTTTTGGCTCAGGTCCCGATCTCAGGATCATGATCTCAGGGTCCTGAGACTGAGCCCCCTATCGGGCTCTGCACTCAGCGTGGAGTCTGCTTAAGACTCTCTCTCTCCCTCTGTCCCTCCCCTGCTAAAATAAATAAATAAATCTCTAAAAAATATATAAAGTACTTTAAGTCAGTGATGAACTGAATTTAACTAAAAGTGCAAGAAAACTCAATTGAGAGTCAAACATAGATAAGGTTAATTTAGCCTACAACACTAATGCTTGACATAGGAAGGGCAGCATTTTTATGGATATAAATACTATTTACTTTGGTCTATTATGTATAAAGTCTGTCATAAACAACAATAATAATAAAAGACACAACAAAATAAATAATGTAACCATACATGTTGGGAAAAAATAATCAATGGGAACAGAAGTAAAATTAGCCTCAGTGCTGGAATTATCACAGACTTTAAAATAAGTAGGAGAAATATGCCTAGTCAAAAATATGGATAATATGCATGCATAGACAAGGAATTTTAGCAGAGAGGTAGTCACTTTAAAATGAAGAATGAAAAATACAGTATCATATTTTTTCCCTACAAGATTAACAGAAGACTAGACACAGCAGAAGAATCCGTATATTTGAAGACTTATTAATAGAAATTATTCCACGTGTAACCCAAAGAGGGAAAAGAGGCACAGAACGCCTGAGATCTGTGAAACCATATCAAACAGTGTAATTTATGTGTAATTGAGGTCCCAAAAGAAGAGAAAAGAGAAAATGGGCCAGAAGAACTATTTGAAGACATCATGGCTGAGATTTTTTTCCTGACTGATAAACCATGTCTACCAATAGACTGAAAAAGTTGAACAACCCCCGAACAATATAAATGCAAAGAAAACTAGCACTGGTTTCATCACACTCAAACTGATGAAAACCAAATATAAAGAAACAGCTAAAGAAAAAACAACCACCACATAGAGATATATTGGTAGCTGATTAAACAAAAACAATGAGGACCGAATACAAGTGAATGACATCTTCAAAGGGCTGAGAGAAAATACAAAAAAGAACTGGCAGAGTGGAATTTCATATTGGGGGAAATTATTCTTCAAAAATAAAGACAAAAGAAAGACATTTTCAGAAAGACAGAAACTAGGCAAATTCATCACTAGTTGATCTGTATTAATTGATACCACGTGGAAGTCAGGTACGCAGAAACCAATAAGGGGACTAGATAGGGAAAAAATATGGGTAGATATAAAATACTTTTTTATTTTATTTATGTATATATACATACAAATCTATCTGTAAATTTTTTAAAAGAATAACATTACAGCAATATGCTTTTAGTGCATATAGAAGTAAGATACATTACAATAAGAACATGAAATTATATTGTACTTTTTTAAATATTGTTAATGACATAGAACAAATATGCAGATGATAGACTAATTCAACCACAATATATTCCATTAAAATGGACTAATCACTCCACATAAAAGGCAGGGATTGTTAAACTAGATTTTTTTTAAAAAAAGGATTTGATTATATGTTATTTCCAAGAAGCACAATTTAAATTTTAAAAAGATGCCAAAAATAAAAGCATGGAAAAATACATCATGCACACACTAAGTACAGGGCTATACTAACACTGGAGTAAATTTCAAGATAATGGTCTTTACCAGAAATAAAGCCTTTCATAATGATAAAACAGCGAATTCATTTAGAACACCTAACAATTTTAAATTGTAGCTACATAAAAACAAAGACTTCCGGGTACATGAAGAACAGCTTAAATGCTAAAAGAGCAAATAGAATTCATATATAGTTAGGCATTTCAAAAATGTTTTCTCAGGAACTGAAAGGGACAAAAATATCAGCATCATTATAGAAGATTTGAACAATCATATCAACAGAGTTAGCCTGACTGATATTTTTAGAACCCTATAGCCAACAGTTATAAATACACTTTTTTTGTGAGCGTACATGGAATATTCACTAAGAAGGCCAAGATGGAGAGGGCATAAAACGAGTCTCAACATATTTCAAAAGATCAGAATAATACAGAATAGTGTTTCTGACTACAACATTATTTAGAAACTAACAATAAGATATCAGGAACATCAGAAAATATTTGGAAATAAAAACATCTTTTAAATGGCCTATTTATTATAAAGATGCAGAGCTGGGTCGGTCTGGAAAACTTTCAGATCTATCAGGAAACAAGATGGTGAGTATATAGCTTATGGTTGAGTGGACTTCCTTTCAGAGCATAATCAGATGATTAGTCCTTCTAATGTGATATAGAAATGTTCTTTTGTGTTTCATGATCACTCATAGCTAATTCCTGCTCCTTGAAGACTTGATCAACTCTCTCATTCATTTCTGTCTGAAATATCTGGAATATTCTTTTACAATTTCTCCCCAAGTCCCCATTTTATTCTTCATCCTCAGTAAAACAGTTTATAGCATTACCAGAATACTGCAGGAGTCAGAGGTGATAAATACATTTAGTTTCCCCAGGAGTCCACAATGCTAAAGTTATTCCAACAAAAAGGTTATGGGGAAGATTAGGATCCAGGGATGAATATTATCAATGTGGTACTCATAACCACAGTTGTTATTTAAATAATGAAATGTTGGCATAATTAAAAAGTAAGCTCTCTCATATCAATTAAACATTTTATAATCAAGCAAGTAAAACAAATGTAAAGAATGGAATATTATGCAAAAATAGAACATAAAAGCCATAATCATTGTTCGATAAGTAAGTGCAGCTGCATGAAATGAGTGTGCATAAAAAAAATTTGCAAATATTTTCTGTTAAATTACTAGTAAGTATTGGGCCTATTTTGCATATGTAATTAAATTTTGTCCCTTATTTGGAAGATGTTTTTGCTCTTCAGATTGTTTCTATAATCAGTGTTACCTTGCTGTTCTGTTTTATAAAAGTAATGCACAGATATTATTAAATATATCATAAATAGAAATGTCTAAACCTGAAGAAATGTACAAAGGGAAAAACGAAGTTTCTCCTTAAATCACCCTAGAGGTCATCACTGTTTAACAGTCAGTAAATATCTGGGGTGCCTGGGTGGCTCAGTCCTTAAGCATCTGCCTTTGGCTCAGGGCGTGATCCCGGCGTCCCGCGATCGAGTCCCACATCGGGCTCCTCTGCTGGGAGCCTGCTTCTTCCTCTCCCACTCCCCTGCTGTGTTCCCTCTCTCGATGGCTGTCTCTCTGTCACATAAATAAATAAAATCTTAAAAAAAAAAAGTCAGTAAATATCCGTTCAGACTTGCCTTAGTACATAAAAATTGGAGAGATGTGTATATATGCATGTATAAAACATTTATTAAATGTGCATATAATTATAAATATATATACATACATATTGTCCTGTAATCTGATTTATTCACTAACGAGGCAATGCAGCTATATTTCATAATGTACTATGGATAATAAAATCCAGTATTTAAAATAGTTGCCAGACATCTTTCTCAGTACTTGACATAAATGAACTCATTTTATCTTTATAACAACCACTATGTTAGATACAATAATTATCCTCATTTACAGTTGAGAAAAATGAAGTGCAAAGAAGTTAAGAAATTATTTAATGTTACATCACTAAGAAGTAGAATAACAGACAATTCTTCCCCTTTAACAGGTGCCCAGTAGACCAAAGTATAGATGCACCTTGGTTCATTTAATTAATTCCACATAGATTAACATTTAAGCTATTTCTATTATAGTTTTAATTCTTATATGTATATTTTTGTATTGTTATCCAATCATTTCCATAGGATAATTTCCTAGAATAAATAGACTAGCTGGACTATAGATTAGAGAGAGAGAGAAAGAGGCATGTATATATGTATATATATGCATGTACCTAATAAATAGAAGAAATAGTTTCTGTTTTTTGAAAAATTATGGTAACAGTATGTATGGAGGAATCTATACTTCTATAATAAATTTCATATATATATAGATATGTTATACGTATGTGTATATGTATTCTTACAAATAGAGTTTATATGCACACATACCCTATATATAATGTAAGTATCGTGTGCATGTATCTTGTGCATATTTCTCATATATGTATATATGTATGTATACATATGAAATTTATATATAAATATATAACATATATTTCATATATTTAAATATATTATATGTTAATTATATTTTATATTTATTTTATTATATTTTATTTAAATATCTTTACATATTTATATTTTATATGATTTATATATATTATAATTATATATAATATAAATATATATTTCGTATATAGACATATATAAATGTATGTATATGTATGTATAAATTCATATATATATGAAATTTCACATCAAAGTGTATATTTCTTCACACACGCCCTTACCAATAATCTTTACAAAACAAACAAATTGTGTTTCTTTGTGAGTGATATTATGCATCTTTTCATAAACTTTATTAGCTATCTGGGCTTGTTTTTTTTGTTTTTCAAGAATGTTTGATCCTGAGTTGACCTCTGCTCTGGGGGACCATTGTTCTACATTTGCGGTTGAAGTTGGGTAACTATGCTTCTAGTCTAGTCAGTGCTCTCAAAAGGCAAGCACATGTTCCCTTTAACTCATCTATAGTTACAATCAAAGTGCCTGAGCATTGGCCTCTGTGGGAAGCACACCTGCCTGGAATTGCAAGGCAAAGAGATGCAAAGCCCTTGCGTGTGATATGCCTGCCTCAGTTTGCAATGTAAAGTTTGTTAATAAGAGCCAGCTGTCTCTTACAGACCCAGAGAGTTCCTGCTCAGAACGTGTTTACTAAAAGACCCTCTCAAAGTGATAACCAACTGGGCAAGTATCCTCCAGCTGTTTTTTAGATGAGAGAAAAGAAGGGAAAATGGGGTTAAAGATACATTTTATAGAACCCCTGCTGAACATCTTCAGGAAGCTTCTCGATACATTTAAGGTGGTACTCGATAAAGGAAAAACTTAAGTCTACTTAGAAATTGCTGTCAAGAGCTCATGAAAAGGCTAAGCTGTTTTTATGACCTTTAATATTTTTCATTTTCCCTTCATTTGGACATTTCATTAAAGCAACTTCTAACCAGGTAATGATGCAGATCATTCCATGTTCAAAATATATACCAATTATCTATTTTTCAGTTTCATGCAGAAGTGTTTAAAGATCAGTATTCCTGGATCTAAAAATGCCTTGAAATTACTTTTTCAAACTAAAATGTTACTCTTATCAGTGTGTGTGTGTGTGTGTGTGTGTGTGTGTGTGTGTGTGTGTGTGTGTCTTAAGCACTTTAGGTAAAAAATAACATATGTTGGATCTGGAAAGACTTGGGAGGCCAGTAAAGAACCTTATTATTCATGAAAGGAAAATTGTGGAAGAGAAATTAAGCAAGTTGTTTAATGTATGGATTACAATTTGGAATATCCTGAAAAACAGGACCCTGTTGGAAGAAGTCCTTTGGAAAGAATTCATGTGTTAACCATGTCAACTTAAGCAGCATTTGGAAGACACAAATTTTGAACAGTCTAATGATTTCCAACCTATGGAAACTTTGCAGAATCCTGTGGACATATGGAGCTGAATAAGATCCAAATGCAAAACAAAATGTATTGTAACAGCGCTGTTGCCTTGTATTTACAGACCTCTTGCAAATCAGTAATGAGGAAAATCATGGTCCCAAGAAAAGAATAGTGAGCAAAAAATACAAGTGGGGAATAGATTTATAAAATGCCAGTAGCCAGGACATGAAATTTTAAAATGTTCCTTTTTTCAGTAGGAAAGTTTGAATGATATAGTGTAGAAAGCGCCAGCTCATCAGTGAAAGGGATTTGGATTCTAAGTTTGCAATCTATGGGTAGATCCTTAAGGCATTCTGAATCTCAGTGTCCTCATTTATAAAAGGAAAACAGTATTACTTCTTACCTCATAGAGTTCTGTGAGAATTAAGAAAGAGATGCTTTGGTGGCTAATAATGAGATTACTTTCTTCATTTATTTAGTCAAAGAATTAAATGCTGCTGTTTGATGTGTGCATGATTTTGAGAAATAAACATACTACATTACATGTAGAAGTCCAGACTGAATCATCTTGCCACACTGGAAGGAAACTTGGCAATATGAGTCAACAAGGGAAGGAATCCTATAGGTACAGTCCATAATAAACGAAAAAATCATAAATATGTGTGCAGGATTGTTTGCTAAAAATTTGCTAATTATAACAAAAAATAATTGTAAGAGTACAAAATTCAGGGATATCTCTCTTACATCTATATAATGGACTATAACACAGTCATTAAAATTAACCTGGTGGATTAAAAAATAATATAGTGGATTGATACAATTACATGAAAAGATATTTATACCATATTAGCCAGGAAAACAAAAAGACTAAAATAATCCACATTAAATAGTCCCACTTTCTAAGAATTTTTAAAATATATACATTTTTAGAGTATGAAGAATGTGTTATGAAAATTTTGTCAGTTATTTCTAGATAGTGAAATTTAAGTTGATGTATTATTTGATTATATTTTCTAATTGTTCAATAATCAGTGCATTTATGTATATATTTCTTGAATAATATAAGAAGTACAGATGAAAGAGGCATATTATATAGTTACTGATTACAATAATACACTTAGCCATGTAAAGTGGTACATATTAATGCCTGTTTTCATGGATCACATAATTCCTGGACAACAGCAAGTAAATGAAAATTTACTGAACTACTATTTCTTTTTTTTTTTTTAAGATTTTATTTATTTATTAGACAGAGATAGAGACAGCCAGCGAGAGAGGGAACACAAGCAGGGGGAGTGGGAGAGGAAGAAGCAGGCTCATAGCGGAGGAGCCTGATGTGGGGCTCAATTCCACAACACCGGGATCACGCCCTGAGCCAAAGGCAGACGCTTAACCGCTGTGCCACCCAGGCGCCCCTGAACTACTATTTCTTAACAAGTTCTCAAGTTCTATTCTGCTGGCCCTTGTAGGGTGAGCTATTGCAAAGATGGAGTTGTTTTTGTTTTCTAAACCTGAGCTCCTGTGTCAGTTGATATCTCAAACAGAAGTGTTACTAAGACTTAAAAGAACCTAGTAACGAAAGAGAAAAAGGCTAGTTGCATTCCTTTTCTCCCCAGTCAGTGCGAGAGGATAATACGCCAGAAGCATCTCAAAGAAAAAAGTAATAATTTTATCCAAGGATTGATATAGCTCTAAACTCATTGAATTTTTTTTTCTTTTTCTATATTGGCCTTTATTTCCAACTGGTAAACCTTTGGCTACTAGATTTGATCTGAATATTATTAAAAAGGTTACAATGATGGCATTTCCATGACTCATATACAGAGCAGAGAGAAAGATAGAGAAAGTAAGGATGGAACTATTATAGTACTTGGTGAAGCCTAGATGAAACACTTCACATACATCAGAATCCCTTTCTATGGGGTTTAGGTATAATTTCAATACTACAAGAAAATACCATCTTCCATAATCATGGCTGGTGGCTGAGCTAGAATTTGTGAATTCAATGACATTGACTTTCCTTAGTGAATTTATTGCTTTCTCTATAAAATGCAGATTGTGAAGAGAAATGAACAACCACAGGAGGCTTGATTCAAGTTTCTTGACTCAACTCATTTAAATTCAACAAATGTTTATTGAACACCCACTGGGTGTCAGATCTTGGTGCTGGAGTAATTGATTCATAATGGTTTGGATAGTTATTAATTAACCACATTTGCAATACTTTCATTATTATATGTGTGATTGGGTAGGGTTCTGAGATAATTAAGGTATTAAAATCCTATAAATTTCTAAAGGAATTATACAGAAAGATAAACAAATGTTTTTCTCTGCACTTACAACTATCATTTCTTTTGTAACAACCTATTCGTTAGAAAATTGTGCTTTAAAAACAAATGCGGAACATTCATACTTGATAACAAATGCAAATGAAAATCAAGTTTGCAAATTATTTTGAGATTTTACAAAAATCTTGACAAATCAACATCTGCTCCTAGAAAGTTACTCAGGCATGCTAATAAATAAAAAAAGATACAGCTATACATAAAATCATGAGGCTAAATGAGACTTCAAGATGAGTGTCTTTATTTTTTGTCATCTCAGTAAAACTGCATCAAATCTTTATAGATTTGGCTATTCTATTCATGTGAAACTCCAGAAGAAGAGGGTGGGTGTGTGTGTGCATGTGTGTGTTTTAAGCTGTGACAGGAGATTAATTGATTCAGTAAAGTAATATTTATTGAATTTTGTAGCAAGCCACTTCATATCTCTTCATATGGCCAAAACTCATTAAGCCTACTATTTAGCTGCCAATTTCTATTTTTTTATTACTGAATTTCCTTTACACTTCTCACAGATTATTCTGAAATGTTTCACACCCCTGTGCTTCTGTTCAGTAGTCTCTTAAATCTACTCTTAAAATTCTTCCATAATTCTTTTTCTATGAAGGATGTCTAAGCATCTAGAACTTTGCAGCACTTAGTCTTAGCAGATAAACTCTTAACAGAAGAAGCCAGAAAGACAGGAAGCCAAGATCTTTATTTTATACCTAGTTTTGTCACACCAATGGTTTATGTGATTCTGAATCCTAATCACTGGTGAAGAACTGCTGATACAGGATACTTGAATAGTTCAGATCTGGGACATGAAATTGGACTTCTATTAAGTGAGGTATCGTGGGTGGTGAAAAGCAAGAAAAGTAATTTCAATAGGAGTTTCTCAGAGACAGCCCTTGACAGCTTTGCCTGCTTACTTGGTTCCCTGAAGCGGAGTGGCTTAGAAACAGGTCTGCTATCAGGGCTAGGCATGTGGTAAATCCCAAATCCACACCAAGGAAGGCGATATGTTTGTTTTTGACTAACAAGGAGGGCCTACGATGACAGGGCGCCCTCTGTAAGAACTCCAATATGCAAACCCTGATACTCGAATACCTCCTAGCCTGCCACCCCACATCACTTGCCAAAGTCCCAGAAAAGGGATTTTGAGTGCCACACACAGTGTATTTATTTATTGATTAATATTTATTACAACGGTGAGGTTTTTTTTAGGTGTCCTTTAAACTGGTTATTTTTTATTTCCTTTTACATTTCTAAGTTAACTGCTTTTCTATAATTGTATAATTTTCAAAATTAAAAGTAACTTTAAAAACCTTATTATTAAAGAATAATTAGAATATTGTTTCCTCAACTTGATAAATAAAATTCCTTCTTCAGATTTCTCATATGCCCAATAAGTTAACATGCACATCCGCTCATTCAGTTAACGTGCACTGAGCACACTCTATATATGAGACAGTATGTTAGATGCTGGGGACACAAAGTGCCAAGCTTTGAGTTGAGTCAGGAATCTTTCCTTTCTTACTTTTGGAATAATGAAAAATGACTTGCCATAAGACAAGATAATCAGATGCATTATGGACATTTTACTAGGGTGTTAAATGTGTATTATCTTTTTGCATATGTTGGGAATTAAGCATATGTATAAAACTCATGAAAAAAAACAATAAAATATATTAGCCACAGTTAAGTTCCAAGTGACATTTTAGAAGTAAATCAGCCTAAAAATAATAAAAAGCATGCTTGTACCACTCTCTCAACACCCAAAAAAGATTCAAATTAAAAGACATAAAGAATTGAAGAAACAAAAAGACAGCAAAATCAACCGGGAAGTTTAAACCATCCATGGACTGCTTTCATTGTCTACACTCACTCCTTAGGTGATCTCATACAGTTCAGCGCATTACATACCATGTTTAGGTTCATGTCTCCAAGTCTTATATATCTTGTCTATATTACTCCCTTGAACTTCGGACACATATCCAACTAGCTCTTAATTCTATTCCCTTGGCTATCTAGCAGACATCTCAGGTTAAAAACTGGACTTCTGAGAGTTTCCGCCAAATCTGTCTCTCTTACAGTTTATAGTTTTATTTTCCCAGAGGCTCAGACCAAAATCTCGAGAGTCTCCTTTATCTTTTCTTTTTCCTTTCTTTCACACTCCTGTCTCATCTGTCAGCAAAGACTGTTGGTTCTACCAAAATATTTCCAGAATCTGGCCAATTCTCTCTACCCCCACTGCTACCACCCATCTCTCACCTGAATCATGATCTCTCTGTTTCTGTCTTTAGTAATTCCTCATTCTCTTCTCAAAACAGATACCGGAGTGGTCCTGTCAAAATCTAAGTCAAGTGCCTCATGACTGCTCTTAACTCTCCACTGATTTCCTATCTCACTCCAAGTAAAAACCAAAGTCCTTACAAGGCCCTCGGAGGAGCACCGTGATTTGCCTCTGTCGCATGGCCTCTCTGATTTCATCACCTATTAACCTCATGCTAGTTCTCTTGGCTCGATGACACACTAATGTCACTGCTATTCCTTAAACAATAAGCTCTCTTTTCAGAGCATTTGTATCTATGCCTGGGTTTTTTCTCTTAACAGCCACAAGGATGATCCCTGCTCTCCCTCTTGATCTCTCCTGGAATGCCCCCTTCTCTTTCCTTTGTTAGAGTAGGCAGTTGGCGAGGCTTCAGCAGGATACCTGGAGGCCCACAAAAAGGGAATCATGTTATCAGAAAAGGGAGAGACCTGTCCTGGTGGCATTCCAAAAACAAAGCCCCAGGGAAGCTGGATCAAACCAGACAGACCCAAGACAAACAAGGCTGACCAAGTTAGGGAGAAAAGACACGAAACCCTGCTCCCAGAGAAATTCCTTCCCCAAATAAGAAATATGCCACCCCATGGTTATTACACTGTCAATAAGCTAGAGACCCAAACACGGGTGCAGCTCTTCCTTGAACTTGCTGGCTTTCACTTCTCCGGAGTGCACTCTGTCAGTAACAAACTTCACTCCCTCCACTCAAACACCGTCTGGTCCATCTTTGAATTCTTTTCTTGCCTCAAGGCTAAGAGCCTCTGGTGACATTCCTGGGATGGCTGGGCAAAGGCCTCAAGGTCCAGGGGTCTCGCCCTTTCACCCGGCAGCACCCTGGCCTGCCTGGCCAAAATTGCAACCCCACCTCCCAGCGGTTAGGAGATTCAATAACCCCTGCCTGCTTTATTTTCCTACCGAGCGCTTTTCATGTATCTCTTTAATATGTTACACCTTCTCCTCCCCAATGTAAGCTTCATGAGGGCAGGTATTTGTGGTCTGTTTTATTCATTGCTATATTTCCTCTCGTGCCTAATAGAGACGTTTCGCATGTAGCTGATACACAACGAGTATTTGTTGAATGAATGAATGAATGACCCATGGGCTGAGGGTGGAAATATGAGTAAAGTCAAAAGAGGGACTAAAAAAAGAAACGTGTTTGTTTAAGAACATCTGGGGAATATAACTAAGTTATTTCTCTCATCAAACAGATTAAGAGATGGTGAAAGTAACTCGGTATTGGCCAATTTTTGTTGTTTCACTTTGTCTATCAACCAGCCTCGTTGTAAAAGCTGGCTTTTACTTTCAGAGACCGAATGGCTTTAGACTGGTCAGTTTCTGGCAGGCAGGCCACAACCAGATTGCTCTCATAGCAAACTCCCAGCTGAGTCATAGAAGGAGTTCCTCAACTATAGCTGCACAGGCCCTGTGCAGCTCTCAATGTCTTTGAACTTACATACAAGAGACTTAAATGACTCAACAGGGTAAACACAATCATTGGAACCATTTACATTTGCAGTTACTTTAAATGAGCTGGAAATGCTTTTGGAAAAGATATGCTATATGCACTGTTGAGGGATCTAACATTTTTAGTAATTGACTACATATGGAAACAATTAGAAAATTAGGTAATAGAAGTTACACTTGGTTTTATATTTTGATAAGATCACCTGGTAGGATTTTTTTTACCATGTTTTATTTAAAATATCATCTATTTGATGCAGTAAGCTCAAGCAAACATAAATATGACCTATTTCTATTGCTGAGGCCCAAGTGACAAGGATTCAGATGTGCCATATTCAGAATATAACTCACAGATAATTATGTTCCATATTTGTAAGGAATCTAGTACATAAATCCTTAAATGGAGCAGTTTAACCAACTTTAAAAGAATGAATAGCCGAATGGAACTGTAATGATATAATGTAGGAGCATAAAAATTGAAAGAGTACAGTCACCTTGTAAATTTTCTCCATTTCATATTTATGTTCCCTCCTCTATTTATTGTATCATATATCAAATGATTCTACTTTCTAGGAAACCTATTTTTATGAGAATAGCCCCAGTGATATAACCAGCCGTGGTAAATCTGGAGTAAGAACTCAAGGAGACATGACCTCCTATACACTCCAGATGGCCTTGTATGAGTTCTTCAATCGTTTTGAAATGCAAAGAAGCTTTGTGGACATCAGTCAAATGGTGGCATTTAAATGTTCACTAATCTAAGGTTTTCTTGGGTGAAGAAGGCATCTGGATAAATGTGCACATTTGGAAAGCAGTGGAGTCCGAGCTTCTGCCACGCAGCCCTGTGAAAGAGCTGGTCTGAGCCATGAATAATTTGGTGAGCTCCCACATGAAAGAAAATCATGTTGTACCTTGAGCCAGTCCTTCATCTTGAGTGTCAAATTAAAGCGGTTAATATATCCATTGGTCTTAGAAATAGTTTAATAACTGTTGATAAGATCGGATTATTTAAATTGCCACTAAATTGCCCCCTTCAATAACTTTGCCATAATCGGTAAAAGGCTCACTACATTTTGTAAGGCGGCAGCTAAAGCTATGGTTCGTGATGGGATGGCTGAAGCATTTAGTTATGACATCACTTTAAAGACACTGATTTGATAAGGTTCTGATATACAATTCTTAAGATATTCTTCTGTCGCTAATAATTACTTTAAGTATACTTTAAATTAGAATATTCACATGCTTTTGTCCTTCTGTCACATACCTTTGGCCTTCTTTAATCTCATCCAAGCATATTCTTTTATTAGAGAAGTAAAACATATTATTAGGTTATTTCAAAGAGAAAGTCTTTATTTATACGAATAATTCAGATGTGTAAAATGCTTGCAATTTACAAAGCACATGAATTTACAGAGTAGCCATATGCCATGAAATTCTTAAAGCCAAAGTAAAACTTTGCATGGCGTCAGTTTTACTCAGGAGTAAATATAAAAACAAGATTTTATTGAAACGAATGCAATATATAAAGAAGTAGAATTTAAAAGTTTTATGCATTTTTTGGATTGAAAGAGAATGTGTATGTTTATTTATTTATTTATTTTATTGAAGTAAACTCTACACCCTACATGGGGCTAAAACTCACGACCCTGAGATCAAGAGTCACACACTGTACTGACTGAGCCAGGCAGGCCCCCGAGTTATATGCATTTTTTATAAAACATTTAGTAAATCAAAGAAATTTTATATAGCCCCAGAATTACATACCTACATCCCTAGGACCTTAAGATATACCTACATAGAAACTGTGAGACACACCAAATACATCATTTATATTATTTTAATCATTCCAACAACTGTGACAGGTAGGGTAAAAGTTTAACAATCCCCTTTTATAGACAAGGGCTCTGAGGCTAAAAAGGATTCCATGATTAGCCAAAATGATGAATTATTAAGTGCGAAACCCTGTCCCAGGTCTCTGAACTATATAAGTCTAAATTTTCCTGAATTTCATGCTCATTTTAATAGTAGTGGTAGACAAAGAACTGCAAAGAAAAAGGTAGTTTAAATATTAATAAGACTAGACCTAAACCATCAAATCAGGAGTGGACTTTCTTCTCCAATTCTAATATATATTTTCTCTGATTTATAAAAATTCTATTCAATATATTTCATCAGTACAGCACTTCTAGTATGGCTTAATTTCCAAAATGATCTAGCATGAATCACCCATAAGAAGTATCTAGCTAGCTAGCTACTTACCTACCAGTTATCTATTTATCTATATATCTGTGCTGAGTTAAATACAAAAAAAAAAAAATCTGAAAGGAAATATTCCCTGACCACAATAAAGACGACAATAAAGTTGTTCTCTGCATGACAGCCATGGCCTGGTGTGATCTGTATTGGATGCTGTAATATGAACTAAATGCAGTATATTAGTCAAAGGATCTCAGCAGCATATGCAGCTGTTAATTGACAAAAATAAATTCAGCTGGTACATGAACTCATCCCATGAACCATGTTTTATACTCCAACGATTTATGTGAAACTGAATGGGGCCGACATGGCATAACAAAACAATGATTGTTAGAAAAATCACCCCCTCCAAGACCACTTGATTTGTATACATAAGTACTCCCATGGTTTCGTACTTCAGGCAAGCAAAGTCATTACTTAAAGCGGGATCAATGAAGAAACCAAAAGAAAAAAATTTTCAGTTATTTTGTATGTCTACTAAATACATAAATAAATAAGTAGATCCAGGTCAATCTAATTTTAGAGAGGGAATTATTTAAAATGTGAGTTTTATGTTTGGTATTTCTTAGAATAGATAAAAATTTGTGAAATTCAAATTTCTAAAAACTGGTGTTATGGATTAATAAGAAATGACTTCAAATGAAATGTGTAATCAGTAAATCTCTTTTCATAGCATATATTGCATCTGTTTGACAGATCGGGTTATGCTCCAGTTATCATGTAAAACAGGTGTTTTCCCCCAGATACTAAATTTGACTCTTACCTGAGGATCAGCGGGATTTTTTTTATATAAAAATGAGAAACAGGTACAATAAATAATTTGGATTGTCTCACTTTACTAAATATGTTAAATGTATTCTGTCATTTAATTCTCATAGAAAAACTATTAGGTATTTAATCTGCATTTACTACAAGAGTTAAGTCAAGGTTCAGAGCAGTTAAACAACTATGCCTAAATTGCACAGTAAAACTGGTATGTTTTATCATGATGAACAGTACGTTGAATCACTATATTGCACCCCTGAAACGAATATTAACACTGTATGTTAACTGCACTGAAACTTAAATTTAAAACAAAAACAACAACTGTATTTGATACCAGATCTATGTAACTACTCCAAAGTTGGTGCTTTTAACTAATGCCATATTTGCCTCTAAATGAGTACAGGAATTAAAAAAAAAATCAATGATCTGGTTATCTTTTCATTTGATAAGCATAGAAAAAACAACAAAATCATGAAATCTTTAAGTGGGTGTGGCAGACAAACCCAAAGGTAACTGTAAGGATCCCTGCCTTCTGGCATTCACACCCTTGCATAATCCCCTTCCCTGGAGTTGGGGGGGGGGACCTGTGAGTAGTTTCTAAATAACAGAAGAGGTAAAAGGTGATGGATGCCGCTGCTGTGGTTACATCACATTATATAAATCTCATCAGCCAGTTTGCTTGAGAGCTTCAATTTGCTGGCTTGATGAAGTACACATTTGCATTGAGACAGCCCCTTGGCAGGGAATCCTGGGTGGTCTGTGGGCCCCAGGGGCCATCTCAGATGAGAGCTGACAGCAGGTAAAAGTCAGGGTCTTCATCACCCAGCCACAAAGAAGTAAGTGCCTTCTGGATGAGTTTAAAAGCTAGTACATTCCCCCCTGAGCCAGTTGAAAACACAGCTGAGCCAACACCTTGATTGCAGCCCTGGTTAATCTTGAGCAGAGAAGATGTTTTAACCACTGAGTTTATGGTAACTTTTTATGGAGCAATGTAAAACTACCGCTCTGAGTAAGAAGCAGGGTCGGCAGGAATAATTCGGAAAGGAAAAAAAGGACGTCTCTATTCAGCTCAGTTGCACCTGAAATATATCTGTGTGCATTCTCCATCCTTGAGAAACCCACTGTAGACCTCTGACGTTATCTCAGTGGTCTTGACCTTGAGGCTTGGGGCAGATACCAAAATGAGTGCCATCGCGTAATGTGGACGGAAGGAAGTTTTGCTTTTTCTCGAAGTATTTGTATTCTGCAAGTGAGAAATAATCTCCTGAGTCATTATTATTCAGCATCAAATATGCAATATTTGAATTGAGATTTTGCTAATTCACCAGGCAAAAAAAAAATAACAATATTCTTTTATTTTTCTTGTTGTCCCTTGATTTTCTTGAGTGCCCTTTATTAAAAGTCAAGGCATACCCAGGGAAAAGAACTGAATTTTAGGAACTTTGGAGTAATGTTTCTTAATTTCAAAGACTATTAAATGTCAGGAAACCATCTGAAGAAAGGTGAAAATGTTTGAAAATGATATCCTTTTGATTGTTGTTAATTTGGGAATAGTGTTTGGAAGAAATTTAGATGTATTTACAAGCATTGCAGTGTTTCTTGATTTATTATTTGTATAGTTTCTATCAAATTTATTATTATAAAAATTACCACAAACTTTGGAGTTTGACAACATAAATTTACTATCTCACAGTTCAATAGGGCAGAAATCTGCTAGGCTTGGCCGGTTTCTTTACTCTGGGTCCCACAAGGCCAAAACAAGGTATCAGGGCTGTGCATTTTCTGGAGGTTCTAGGAGAAAATCCATTTCCAGATTCTTTTAGAATCCATCCATTGGCAGACTTCAATTCCAGGGGGTTGTGCTACTGAGGACCTGTTTCCTTGCTGAATGTTGGCAGATGGTTGTTCTCAGTTTCTTGAGGTGACCCCATTCCTTGGCTCGTAGCCACCTTCCTTCATCTTCAAAGTCAGTAGTAGGGGCTCAAACTTTCTGTCTCAAAGTTTTTTGCCTCATCTATCTACTTGCTTTCTCTTCTGCTGCATCTCTCCACCTGCAGCCAGACAAATTTCTCTCTGTGTAAGGGTTTGTGTGGTTGAATTGAGCACAGCTGGATAATCCTGGCTAATTTCCTCATCTCAAACTGTTATCTTAATCATATCTGCAAAAAGTCCCTTTAAATATTAACCATAATACAGTCACGGGCTCTGGGTATCAGGGAGTGGGCATCTTGGGGGAGGAGCATTTTTCTGTCAGCCATACCATTTATTCTTCAGGTAAGTTGTTATAATTTAATAACAGCTGGATAGAGTCGCAAAGTTGGGGGAAATGGCATCTCGACGGAGTTTTCAGTTGTATCATTTTTGTGATCTTCATTTAGAATTAATCCAGTCAGCCTGGAATAGGGCACACAATCTTGATTGCATATAAGAACAAAAGTTCAAAGCAGAAAAGCACATAACTTCTCTTTCTTTTCTTCCATGTACAGAAGCTCTTTTGAAAGCCTGCCTGTTGCTACCAAACTTCATAAATTTTATTTTACATTTTTACCATCTAGTTGTCTAACAATGACATGTTCTATTTTTCACTCTTTACTCTGAAAATTTACTCCACTCTTTTTTAAATTGTGATAAAGTTTACATAACACAGAATTTAAAATTTTAACCATATTTAAGTGTATAATTCACTGTCCAAAGTACATCCACAATGTTGGGTAACCATCACCACTATTTCCAGACTTCTTCCATCATGTCAAATAGAAATTCTGTACCCATTAAGCAATAATTCCCCATCACACCTCTCCTCCCAGTTCCTGACAATTTCTGTTCTACTATCTGTCCTTAAAAATTTGCCTAGTCTAGATAACTTACATAAGTGGAATCATACAATTGTTTTCCTTTAGTGTCTGGTTTCAGTTAGCATAATGCTTTCAAGGTCCATCCATGTTGTAGCATACATCAGAACGCTAGTCCTTTTCATTGCTGAACAACGTTCCATTGTATATACACACTACGTATTGTTTATCCAATCATATGTCAATAGACACCTGGGTTGCTTCTTCCTTTCGGCTTTTGTGAATAATGCTCCTGTGAACATAGATGTATATATCTCTTGGAGACTCTGCTTTTTTGTTTAGATATATACCCAGCAGTGAAATTGCTGGATCACATGATAATTCTATTTTTCATTTTTTGACTAACTGCATACTGTTTTCCATAGCAGACACACCATTCTACATTCCCACCAACACTGTGCAAGGATTCCAACTTCACATCCTTGGCAATACTTGTTTTTTTCTGATTGTTGTTTTTGTTATTGTTTTGTGTGTTTTTTGATACAACTATCCTACTGCGTGTGAGGTGGTATTTCATTGTGGTTTTGATTTGCATTTTCGTAATTATCAATGATATTGAGCCTCTTTTCATGTGTTTATTGATCATTTGTATATCTTCTTTGGAGAAATGTCTACTCAAGTCCTTTGCTCACCTTATAATTTGTTTGTTGTTGTTGTTGCTGATGTTTTGTTGTTAAGTTGTAGGAGTTCTTTGTTCTGAATATTACTCATATAAAAAATAACTCATATCAGATATACCATTTGAAAACATTTTCTCCCATTCTTTGTGGTTGTCTTTTCACTCTTGATAGTGTCCTTTGATGCACAAAAAATTATGATTTTTATGAAGTCCAATTTATTTTTTTGTTGTTGTTTGTACTTTTGATATCACAGTTGAAAAATTACTGCTAAATTCAAGGTCATGAAGATTTTTTTCTTTGTTTTCTTTTATGAGCTTTATGGTTTTAGCTCTTCTATTTAGGTCTTTGATCCATTTTGAGTTTTTACTGACTCTTAAACTTACAGCTTATTCTTCCATTTTCAAGATCTCAATTCAGACAGCAAAAAGTGTTGTTCCATTTTTTTTGGACTGGCAGCAAAAAGATTTTCCCTTCAGTTTCAACTGGAAATCTAAAATTAATAGTCTCTGATCACTTGGTATTGTGTTTTATTTACTTTAATAAATGTAATAGAGAATGAAGGTGTAAATACTTTATAAACTATGGCCACCAACCATTTTTCATAAAATGCACATGTGGAAATCTAAAGAAATGAATTTTCTTCTGCTTGGTAAGAAAGTTGTTAAATTTGTGTATTTACTATTGTGTAATAAAGGATCTGGCTGGCTTTTGCTCCCAGTTCTTAGGAAATAATCTCTTTTTTTTTTTTAAGATTTTATTTATTTATTCGACAGAGAGAGGGAACACAGGCAGGGGAAGTGGGAGAGGGAGAAGCAGGCTTCCCGCTCAGCAGGGAGCCAGATGCGGGGCTCAATCCCAGAATGCTGGGATCATGACCTGAGCTGAAGGCAGATGCTTAAGACTGAGCCACCCAGGCACCCGAGGAAACAACCTTTTAGCCCTTGGAACTTCCCAAGTGATAGGGTTATCTTTGTTATCCAGCATGGACCCCTGGACCACATTTGATAGTTTATGCTAATGAGGTGACTCCTGGTGGGCCTTGAGATAGTTTATGCTAATGAAATGACCCAGAATGTGGGCTGGCTATTCCAGAAAGACCAATCATGTGAGTAAAGTGTTTGGACTTTGAACTGGGTGATATGGACCCTACCTCTGAGGAGGGTAGGGAGGATGAAGATTGAGTTCAACCACATAGCCAATATTTTATTCAGTTATGCCCACATCATAAAGCCTCAGTAAAACTTTGGACACCACAGCTTGGGTAAACTACCTCACTCTTTGATTCTGAAAGGGTCATACATCCCTGAAGACTCTGCATTTGGAACTCTCCCAAAATTTGCCCTGGGGACCTCTTCTTTTGGGCGGTTCTAGTTTATATCCTGTTGCTATAATGAAACTAATTATAAATGTGGTACTTTCAGTAAGTTCTTTGAGCCTTCCTGCAAATTACTGAACTTGAGGTGTGTCATGGAACCAGCTGGTCAGAATTGAGGGCGGTTCTGGAGGCCCCCAAACTTGCAGCTGGTATCTGTAGTGAGGGTAATCTTACAGAGGAGTGTGCAATTAACCTCAAATATTTCCAACTCCTAGCACCTATTCAAATAAATACTGTACAGGGAAGAAATAGCCAGCTACCCTTGTGTCAGGATATCTTAGTGCCAGCCTCTCTCTTGCCCCCAAACAACTGAAATTTCACACTTAAGGAGATGCAGCGAAAAACCATGTATCTTCATAGATGTCTTTTAAAATTCAAATGTATCTATGATTGGTAACATATCAAAATGTTTTTAATCACTCATCACTTGATTTATTAGAGCAGTAAAAGCAATCTATAATGAAGTATGAAGGAATAAGAGCCTCAAGAAAGGATATTACCCTGAGATAATTTTCAAGGTTGGGTTTTCATGAAGAGCCCCATGTCCTCTGGAAATATAAGTAGAAAAATGAGACTGTAAAGAGAAGGGATAAGATAGTGTAAGAGCAAGGTGGGAGTGTCCCCAGCACAAACCATCAACTTCATTATTTTCCCTGAGGCTAACTATACATTTTGAAATAAAAATTACTTGTCCCCAAATTCCCAGAAGATACGATGCACATTTGTTTCCCTTTTTGTAAGAAAGCCTTCCTAAGCTCGTTCCCCTTAAGACAGATAACAAAAAAACAGTAGGGCACTCCCAAGCCATAAACCAACAATGAAACCCAATGACCTTTATTTGTTGTTGAAGGTACTCATGGAATTATAGACAAGTGTACTGAAAAACTATGAAGCAGACTCATGTGATTCACCAAAGTGACTTCTAAGTTGTAAAATCCATGCATTAAATATTCATTGAGCAATACCTGTAGTTCATCCTTGCAGTAAGTTTTATAGGGTATTCAAATGAAAAATCAGAATCAGATTATCTTCAGGAATCTCATAATTACGTTGGGAAAACATTTCACATTTTAGTGACGCAAACAAATATGGCAAAAAAAATAATTCATTCTGAGAAAGATAAATAAGTATAGAAACACATGAAAGGCACTAGTTATTTCTAGGTAGATGTTTTAGAAAAAATTTACATAAGGCTATTTCTGAATAGGAATTTACAAATAAATAGCAATTTTACAGGCAGATCGTGGCAGGATGTGTATTTTGGGTAGACAGAATAAAGTATGGTATTTATGAGGAACAGAAAATAGTGGAAGCACAGATTAAAAGAGAAAGCAAAATAAATATAGAAATTGGACAGTATCTAGCCATAAACCAACAGCTAAACCCAAAGAACTTTGTGGAGGAATGGAGAGGTTCAATCAGGAAAGTTCTGTGTCTTCCTAAGACACCTGGGCTTTAATGGGTAATGGAAGCCAAGTAAAGGGTTATCAGGAATAGTGATTATGTGAAAAATAGAACTGAACTCTGGCTTTAGTGTGGAAGGGGATTACATGGGAGTGGAATAGAGGCAGGGAGGAAAGTTAGGGAGTTATTGCAATAATCTTGCTAAATAATGATGAATACTTAATACCATATTATGGGTAGGTTGAGGGCAGTGAGAGAAAAGGAGAGAAATTGAAGATATACAAGGATTCTTTCCCAGGGAGCAGGTGGGTGGTGATGCCAACAACCATTGTTATTGGGGATGAGGAGATAAGAGTGGTCTTGAATTAGTTCAGTTTTAACATAGTGTTTTAGGTATCTGTGGAAAAGTCAAGGATAGGTAGAGATATAAGTATGGAACTCAGGAGAAAAAAAATGCATTCTAATTACATCATTGAGAGTTATTATCATGTTGATTTTAGTTGAAGCCCTAGGAGTGGAAGAAATCACTCAGAGAAAGTAGATGCAACAAAAGAAGGCATGAAGAGAAATAATAAACCATAATCCTGGAGAATGCTAGCCCCAAATGAGATAGAAAAGACAGAGAATCCGGTAAAGAAGAATTATATAGAACAACCTGGAAAGTGGAAGAAAAATATGAAGAGAGTGGGGTGGCAGCCAAAGGAAAGGCTTTTCATAAAGGAGTGGTGGCCGACAATTTCAGTTACCTCACATAGAGTACAGGAGAACAATATTGACAATAGCCGCTGGATTTGAGAGTTAGAAGGCTACATGGGTAAAGGTCTGTCATATAGATTCAGTCCCATCCTGAGGGTTAAAGTTTGACTTCCCTGATGTAAAAGAGGAGGAAGTGGAGAGAACACGGGTCAGCTGAGCTGGGAAGGCCAGGAGAGGTTCGAGAGCTTGCTGAAACGCATGCAGTGAGAGGCTTGCATGCATACACTAAAGAATAGGACTCATTCTTAAATCTGAAAAACAGATTAATAAAGGACAATTAATGGGTGAGAAAGGAGGTAGAGTTGAGTTCAAGGGGAGGATTGAGCCTTATAACTAATGTAAACTCACGTGTGCTGAAGATGGGAAAGAAAGATTACTCGGGGCTTGAGGTACCTGAGAGACTTTTTGGAGGTGTAGGGCTTATGTGGGACCTTGAAGGTTGACCCTCAGTTAGTGGGAGACAAGATGTGTACACTCTGGGCAGAGAAACAACATCAGCATAATCACACAAACTGCTCATCAAGTCACTCATCATTTTTTTTTTTTAATTTTTAAGTTCGATGCTTCATTAGTTGCATATAACACCCAGTGCACCATGCAATACGTGCCCTCCTTACTACCCCACCAGTCTATCCCATTCCCCCACCCCCCTCCCCTCTGAAGCCCTCAGTTTGTTTCTCAGAGTCCATAGTCTCTCATGCTTCATTCCCCCTTCTGATTACCCCCCTTTCTTTATCCCTTTCTTCTCCTACCGATCTTCCTAGTTCTTATGTTCCATAGATGAGAAGAAACCATATGATAATTGTCTTTCTCTGCTTGACTTATTTCACTTCCTAAATTGAGCTATGAGTTTGATAATCAATGGAAGGGCTGAGGCATATCACCCTGTTTTTCTTATTTTATTATAAAAGGGTGAGAACCGAACAGAGATCGTACGCCACAAAATAAACCACTTAAGCTCCCCACATGGAACTGGAATACCTAAGTTGTTTTTTTTTTTCTTTTCATTTACTTTCACTTGTAGGCAAGATTTGTTTATTTTTATTATTCTAAAAGTATGCAAGTATGGCATAAAAGCTAATCTTAATAAAGATGGAGAAGCAAAGTCAAATCATCCATACTACTTCCATCCACAGGTGATAGTCATTATAGATAATAGCTATATATGTTTAGGTAAAGACTCTTCTGGTCTATGCATTTTTTACACAGTGGAAATATTACAAACAGAATACAACTTTAATCATAGATTTACAAGTGATTTCCCATGTCTTTAAAAAACTCTTGTAAAACATTTTGAAGGACTGCAAAACATACTCTAATCTCTTTAGCCATTTGCTTGTTATTATTTAGTTTGTGTTCATTTTCACAATTCTAAATAATATTTATGTGCATAAAACACTGAATACAGGTTATTATCATAAATATTAGACATTATATTACAAAAACAATGGGTTGAATTAAGATATCTTATTTCCTCCATTGATATTTTTATCAAACTCACAAAATATTTGTTTTATGTAATTTAATGAATGACCAAGAATCAAACCTATACCCTCATAACACAAAGGGAAGGGTAGTTTTCTCCTCTTGGGGTCTTGGATATTATAATGTCAGAATGAGTTTGTGGGAAATTATTTTGTGGAAGCACTTGGTTTATTTAGCTAAGCTGAAGGAAAAAAAATAGTTGTATCATAAACATGGAACACTGTAATGCATGGAACTAAAATAAAATATGATTTATAATGGCATTTAGAACAAGAAGCACATTATATCAAGGAGCATTCAAGGAAAAGAATGCTTGCTGGAAATCTGAGTTTGCCCATACCTCCCAAACCCACAGCTGAAACTAATAGAAAGCTTCCTTTTATTCAATAGCTTAATGTAAATCCCATGACAAAAGCTGGTGTAAACTCCTAGAAAGACAGGTAGGCAGGTAGGTAGGCAGATAAGTTCATATGTCAACTTTACTAGAGTAGGGTGTCCAGTTGTCTGGGCATATCAGTGTAGATATTGTTGTGAAGGTATTGTTTAGATGTGATTAACATTTAAATTGGTAGAATTTGAGTAAGCGGATTACTCTCCACATTGTGGGTGGGCCTCACCCAGTCAGTTGAATGAATGAATGAAATGCTTTGGGGAGATAGGAGCATATGTGATAATTCACCATATGCAACCACAAAAATTTAGAAGTGAAAGTTCTAGGGATGAACATTACTGCAGTTTACACCATTACACAAGCAACAGGGCCTGCAAGACTCATCACCACTCCTGTTCAGGGGCCTGAGCCTCAAGTCACTTCCTCTACTTGCCCTGTAGAACCTGAGAGCCCGGAGGGCAGGCTAAGAAGGGAGGTGCACTGCAGAACCACACCTACTCTCTCCCGGGGCAGTGCTTACTCTGGACAAGCTAATACTTAGTGCACTGTGTTGACTTTTGCCTCTTCCACCATAATTTCTCTTTTAACATATCCCAGTCTTTCCATAAAACAGTCCTTTGGCTCTGCTATCTTGTTGTTATGGTCTTGGAATTATTCAAAGGATCTAGATGATGAAGAGGAAGACCTCCACCTCTCCACGAGCTCCTGTCCACAGCAGGCTGCACCCCAGAGAGAGGAGGAGTCTGCAAGGTGGTCGGCACTGTCCTGAGTCCCAGATATGCTGGGCATGTGTGCAAACCAAAAGCAACCGAGGACCAACACCTGCATTTCCCCACCATAGTCTAGGGTGAACCAACCTGAAAAACAAACAAAGCGGGGGCTTGAGAAGGAGTATGGAAAGAGCTATTGAAATTGAAGTTCTACTGTTGGGGAAACTGTGACCAGCCAGGGCATGAATTGCCCGGGTTTACCTCTTAATGACAGAAAGAGCTAGAACTCTGATAATTATTTCCATTATACAGTGCTTCACTTTTTCTTTCCTTCTTTTTTTTTTTAGATTTTATTTATTTATTTGACAGAGATAGAGACAGCCAGCAAGAGAGGGAACACAAGCAGGGAGAGAGGGAGAGGAAGAAGCAGGCTCCCAGTGGAGCAGAGGGCCCAATGCAGAGCTCAATCCCGGGACCCTGGGATCACGCCATGAGCCAAAGGCAGATGGTTAATGACTGAGCCACCCAGGCGCCCCTCACTTTTTTTTTCTTGATTGACAATAAATATTACAAAGCTTATTCTCAATAAATACATTTGAATAATAAAAAGAAGAAATGATATTTCAGAATATGATGAATGAATACCTGCATTTGGCAAGGCATTCTCTTCCCAGAGGCCTAATTAAGTTACAATTTCTAAAGAATCTTCATGTGGCTCTCTGATGGTGCCACTGCTGTATTTTCATGCTTCATTTCTTACCTGCCCCTGAAATGGTGATGCACATGGTCCAGCAGCTGTTGTAACCAGACATCAAATTTTCCTTTTACTTACAATTTTTTAGAAATCCTCATATGTTCACTCATCTTGAAATGCAAAGTCAGTCAAAATATTACTTTATCTTCCAAAATGAATGGTTTCAGAGTCAAGTTCGGAAGGGCACTTTCCATTTGGCTGGTATTTGGTGTCTTATGGGTCGAATCATGAGATCTCATCCAGCAAAATTAAGCATTTCCTATAGACTGGTGGTTCTCTTCACAGGAAAATTGTGCTTTAAAGTTGTGTGATTACTGGTTGAGACTTACAGGCTGGACGAGACAAACCACACTCGGATTCGATGCGACACAGACCCACCTTTGGTGTTAGAGGGCAGTTTGTGAGCATTTGGTCTCATGTGGCTTAGTTATTTATAGTTTTGATGACAACTCGTAATTCCATCAGCTCCTCTCTCCTAAACACATTCATAACCAGAATCCCAGAATGCTTCATGTCTCTGTTATTTTGTATTATGTTTGCATTATTTCCTTTGTCATTTTTAAGCTCATCCTAAACTCATTCTTTTCATCATTTTTGAAGAAAGTATTCACAGAAAGCAAACTTTGTTTTAATGCCTAGTTGACTTGGCATACTGTATTTTGACATGAGGGTAGCCAATGTGGAAACTGTTACAAAGTGTCATGGTTTCCCATAGGCCTTAATTATATATTTCTTTGTATCAGACAAGGTAATTCACTGAAATAGAAATTTCCACAGCGTAATAGTGAGAACAGTGGCCATCTAATTAAGTCATCCCCTAGGTGAGAGAAATAAGATAAAAACATCTAGGGGAACGCCAGGTAACGTCTAGTCCACTCCTTCTCTAACCTTCATTTGTCTTACTTTACACAAAGAGGGCAGAGGGAGTATTTATTTGGGGAAATTTAAAGAGAGCTGCAGAAGTGTCCACCAGTGACCAAAGTATGTTCCATAGAATGAAATAGGATGTAGAGACGCCAAGTGCCCGATGCGCCAACCTTCCCTTCAAATATGCTAATAAATAGAATGAAAAAAGGCAAAAATTATGTATATACTCTGCTCTGTACTAAGAGGGGAATGTTTATAAATAAGAATGACTCCAGGGAGAATGTGTATATGAACGTGGACTGTACCCACAGCAATGTTTTCAGGAAATCTTGTTCAGTCCTCCCAAAAAGGTATACTGATTGTGGGCGGTTCTTCCCCCCCACAGCCACCACCTTGATCCCAAACACTGCGAGCTCACACCTGAGTTACATCGCTGGCCTAATTCCCTTTCTTCCACCCCTTCCCCTTTATCAGTGTTTTATCTAATCAGCACTCCCAGTGATCCTTTAAAACTATAAGGCAAATCAGATTAACCTTCAGCTCGAATTTGGTGGTCTCTTTCATGCCTGATGGAAGCCTCACAACGACCTAAAAAGCCTTCCTGGATATAGAACCTGCATTTCTGATTTCTTTGTTCTATTTCTTTGTAACAGCTCACCCCAAAAGTTAGTGGATGAAGAAACTCTGATTGTGTTATACATTGTATCTCATTATTATTATATAATATAAAATTATCTTTTATTTTATGTCTGGTGTTGATTAAGCTCAGCTGGTGGCTCTTTCTCAGGCTCCCTCATGTAGTTGGAGTCTGAGGGTGGCTGGGTTGGAATCATCCAACAGGCCTTTTCAATTACAAGTCTGACAACAGATGCTGGCTGTCAGTGGTCTGTTAACTGGAACCTAGACATCGTCTCTCCAAGTGACCTGTTCTTCTTGTGGCCTGACAGCTGTGCTCTAAGACAGGCATCCCAAGGAACAGAAGGTAGAAGGTGTTCATTTCTTAAGATTTAGAGCCAGAAACTGGTGCAGCATAACTCCAACTATATGCTATTGGCCAACCAGTCTCTGGGCCTCGATTTAAGGGAAGAGGACCTAGGCTCCACGTCTTGATGTGAGGAATGTCAAGGAATTTATGTTTTAAAACAACCATAGCTGGTTACTTCTCAGACCTTATCTGTATACCTCTCGTTGCTCACTCATTTCTAGCCATACTCACCTCCTTGCTGTTCCTTGAACACACCAGCTGGACCCCTTTGCACTAGTGGTCCCCCTATGACCACAAATGAAACCATCTCCTGTCCCCACCCCCTTCCCCACACCCACTGTCTAAATTCAATAGTGTTCCTGAAAGTCAAATCTAAAATTCCCCCTTGAAACTATGCTTTCTGTGGTAGGTTGTTCATTTCTTTAAAAAACTTGATTGTTACTCTTCCTTTGGTATGCTTAATGAATCAAGTTATTACAGAATACAGAGTGGGTGGAAGGGTGATTAATCATTGATATTTATAATGATTACTTAGGAGTACAAAAATAGCCTTGACTCATCAAAAAATTATGTTTGGCAAGACATAGTTAGTAAAACAAGGTTTTAACAGTTTCATTTTAATAAGATTTTCAATAATGAATATTGATATAAAGAGAGAATTCTGGTTAATTTAGAATTAACCAGAAAATGATTTGAAATACTTCTTCCTTTAGATTTCTTTTAGTTCAAGGTTCCACCGAAATGAACATGTAAAGTTAGATCACAATAGATAAAAATTGCATCAAACATTTATCTTATGTATTCTTGAGTATTGTGTTCAGGGTTTTTTAGTGTGAAGTGATGTGATAGTTTATTCAAAGATACATTTTATTTTTGCTATCTTATGAACTGGCAGTAAAAAGCATTATAAATGGATGAACATTTTCAGGCTTTTAACAAGGTGATTGAGAAATGCATGCTTTGGTGAAGGAGTATAAAACATAGGAGAGGAACACACAGTGTTACAAAAATGTGCTTTGATGAACGATGTAGGAGGAAGGGCTAAAACATAATTATCCCATGTCACTCCTTGTGTCTAATTAACCACTAAGTGCTATCTACTCAATCTCTTGAATCTGTCCTTTTCTCTCCACCCTAGCACCGGCACCTTGAATTATGGCGTCATCATTCTGCAGTCCACTAAGGTAACAATTTTCTAAATGGTTTCCAAGACTCCTCTTTTGCCCCCTAAAGTTCACTTTTCACATTGTCACTAGGGTAATATTTCTTAAAACAAAACTCAATCATGCAGTGACACAATTCCTTTCTTGAAACGTTTCAATAGCTCTCCATTGGCCTAAGGAAAAGGAGAAAGTTGAAGCTCCCCAGCATGACATCTATGTCCTTTTATGGCCTGGCCCTGCGTCCTTCTTCAACTCCACCCTTTACCCCTCCCTCCCACACTCGCCATTCAAAAGCTCCTCATTCTGAAGCAGGTGCAGCTTTTCTTACTTCTGAGTCTTTGCACTCAGGAATTCTTATTCCTTCACCTCTTCACTGTCCTTTCTTCTGTGGGAATATATAAAGGTGTTAACATCTGCCCATTGTCAAGTCCTCTCTATACACATGAATTGGGAATAGCGAATACAGAAAATTATGAATAAGTCAGATGGTTCCAGACAAAGTAGAAACAGTGCCAAGACCAGGAAGGACTGATAGGCATGAGTGATCACATACAGCACCCAGGTTAAAAGAAGTTTTCACTTGCAGTTACAAGCTGAGGACTGCCAAGGATTGCCAGCAATCACTAGAAGCTTGGAAGAGGCAAGGAAGTATTCTTCCCTTTCAGAGCTTTCAGAGGGAGCATGACTCTGCCAACACCTTGGTTTTTGACTTCTAGCCTCTTGAACTATGAGAGAATAAATTTCAATTGTATTAAGCCACCCAGTTTATGGTAATTTTTTATGGAATCTCTAGGAAACTAATACAGATGCCCATCAGAATGATCTATGAAATATCTCATCTAAAACATGCCAGTTTCCCATTGAAGACACAGTGAGTAAGAATCTCAAATCTTATTCCCAAATACCAGAGACTCAGGTATATGTATTTTAACTCCAAAGCTTGTTATAATGCATAGTCAAACTTGAAAATCACGAGACTAGATGATTTTGAAGTCTTAACTTTACAATTCAATGGCTTCCACCGATGGACTATTTTTTTTTTAATTTTTTAAAACATTGTTATTCATTTGAGAGAGAGAGAGAAAGAGCTACAGAGATCACGGAGGGAGGGGGAAAAGCAGACCCTCCACTGAGTGGGGAGCCCAACATGGGGCTGAATCCCAGGACTTTGAGATCATGACCTGAGCTGGAGGCAGACACTTAACCAACTGAATCACCCAAGTGCCCCCCGATGGACTATTTTAAAAGAAAAAAAATATTAATTTATAGCCTAATTTAGTTACTCATGCCAACACATGAAGCCATTTACAATTGTTTGTGTGTATACATGCATAGACTTAATCAACTGGCACATAGATATTCTAGGTGTTGAGTTATTCACATTAAATTGTTTGTTTTGGAGTTGATACCAGTTTGAAAGACAAGTCATTTAAATGTTTAAAGATTTATAATTATTCCAAACAAGAACAGCATATGGTTTTGCTCCCGTAAGTGCTCCACAAAGAATAACTGTCTGTATTTTGCTGCATTTTTGAATCGTGTGATAAAGTAGAAAATTATCAGGATCTGGCTTTTCAGTTTTTGCTAAAATAATTACTGAAAAAAATTGAACAGATGCTAGATATAAATAAATTTCATAAACTCAGATATTTGGAGATCTTCTATGGATTCTGGGCACCACTTGTAGAGATATATTTATGACGGCCTCAATGAAACAATTATTTTGTACTTTTCCAGGTCAGTGCAGTGAGGTGAATTTCTCCTCCAAAAAACACCATAGCAACATGGTTTTGAATGTCATAGTTTTTATCTGGGAGTAGGAGGGCAAACAGGTTCTTATTTCTATATAACCAGAGACTCAGCAGTCATAAATTACTTCCAAAATCATAATGTTCTTCTTTTTCTGTTCTCTACTGGCAGTACCCAAAGCACAGAAAATAAAATTTCTTTACTAAAAATAAAGATTCTAAAATTTGTTTCTATGACTTATAGAAGAAGAGGTGACACCAATAGGATATGGCCACCTGGATCTCAGTACACGTGGTGAGGGCTCAGTGAGAAAGACTGCCACTTGCACTGCATCATCAAATTTACCAAAGACGAGGATTAGGCCAATTGACAAGTGCCATTCTTAGGGAATTAAATTTAGAACTGCTATCATTGCCACACTCAGAGCAATACAGTAAAGTAAGATGAATATACACAGAAACATTGAGAAATATAAGATTATGTTTCTAACATCAGACACTTACCAGAGGGCAACTTAGGATTTATGATGATTTCTGCGTATTCAGGCAGAAGGAGCTAGCATGCAGCAGAAGATGCAATTCACATGTGGGCTTCAATTAAGGCTATCAAAGAGCAACAAGGGAACAAGATACAAGGGTAGGAAGGTAATTAGAACTTACTCTTAACATTTCTTAATTGCCAATCTTTATCAGTAGCAGATGGTAGGTGAGCAGGAATTTTGGGGAATAGCCACCATCTTGACATTACCTCTAATTAAGAAGGCTTTCTCAGTTATCAGGACAAACTTTGAAATCATTGTATTTTTCCCAGATCAATATTAACTCAGAAGGTGTAATGAAGTCTGTTCCCCTTCTGTCTATCATTTACTCTAGCTGCTTCCATCTGTTCTAAGGTGAAAAGATGAACTTTTCAATGATTCTTCTCCAGGCTGCACACTCAGGGGTCCCCAGTGACTCATGAGTGTTACTTCTCACTGGATAATTTTTAGGGGAGAGCCATCCTAACTACATCATTGAGACAGACCTGGGAGAATCTAAAACGGGCTCTAATATGTCAGATTGCCATTATGTCGGAGCAAGGGAATTTGATACAAAACAACAATAAACAAAACATCCAAATGCAACACTGTATTGAAAGAAGGAAACCATCCCAGGCCAGTGCAAGACCAATGCAGACCAGTTGAAGATGTTTGCTATCCTTCTTTACAACTTCTGCTCTTGGCAGATTCTAGGTTATGACTATAACTCTGCCCGAATGCAGAGTTTTCTCTCTTTTTAAAAGATTTATTTATTTTAGAGAGAGAGAGGGAAAGCGAGCAGGGGGAGGGGCAGAGGGAGAGGGAGAGAAAGTATCCTCAAGCAGACTCCCCACTGAGTGCAGAGCCCCACGTGGGGCTCCATTCCAGGACCCTGAGCTCATGACCTGAGCCAAAATCAAGAGTCGGCCACTTAACCGACTGAGCCACCCAGGCGCCCCTAAACGCAGAGTTTTCTTAAATGTCTCTGATAATGTATCTGTATATTCCTCTGATAAATGCACCTGATACAACATGAACACTTTGACAGCTTCTCTTTTTATAGAAATTTTGTCAGTTACTCTGCGGCAATGATTCTGAGTATAGTTTCATGCCCACAGTATCAGCAACACCTGGAAAGTTAGTAATGCAGATTCTCAGGCCTCACCCCAGATCCACTGAATCAGAAACTCTGGGGGTGGGGCTCAGAAATCTGTGTTTTAACAAGCCCCCCCCCCTTATTTCTAAGGCAAACTAAAGTTTTAAGCAACGATCTTAGAAATAGACACCAGTTAGTGGGTGATGGCCTGTACCATACAATATACTTTAAAAGCATCATGTCAGTTAGTCATCATGTTTACCATGTGAAACAGGTTTTATCATTACTTTCTGTAGGTCAACAATCAAAGACTTATCAATACAAAGTAACATGGCCAAAATCCCAGAGCTAAAAAATGGGAGCTAGATTTCTAACCACATTCTGACCAGTCTAAGCTCTTACTCCTAACCACTGAAGAATATCTAAGCAGAAACAGGAAAGGCAAGAACTTCCCCAATTTTGTGCAAAAATCTGCTGTCGGCACTTAGAAAAACAAACTGTTGGCCCCAAATAGAAAAGATTACGTAAAACTGTTAAAAAACACAAGGCTCTGGGAGCCAGCACTTTACCCAGTGCTGAGAAAAAAATGACCTCCTTTAAAGACATAAAGTCTTCTGTATTGTGGAATAAAATATCTGTATCCCATTTTAAAACATGATTGAAGGCTGTGTTAATAAGTGTTTTCCAAAATCTCAGTTGGGAAGCAACTAAACTGAAACATTAATAATATATAGAGTATAGTCACGGATATGGTGGCAGAGGGTGCCTGCTCTCCGTCTTCGTCCTGTCCAGCGACCGCAGGAAGGTTGTATGTAGGTCAGCCTCCCTCAGGACCATCTTTAACACATGGTATTTCAGTGCTAAACATTCAATTAAGAAAAACTTGATGGAAGCGTGTAAAAACCAGTTTGTATTTGTTTCGTGGATATACATTGAGAAAATTGTTAACATATTATTCAGTGCCCTTTGAAGGACCCACATTATACAAGACTTTAAAGANATTAAGAAAAACTTGATGGAAGCGTGTAAAAACCAGTTTGTATTTGTTTCGTGGATATACATTGAGAAAATTGTTAACATATTATTCAGTGCCCTTTGAAGGACCCACATTATACAAGACTTTAAAGATTTTTATTTATTTATTTATTTATTTGACAGAGATAGAGACAGCCAGCGAGAGAGGGAACACAAGCAGGGGGAGTGGGAGAGGAAGAAGCAGGCTCACAGCGGAAGAGCCTGATATGGGGCTCGATCCCACAACGCCGGGATCACGCCCTGAGCCGAAGGCAGACGCTTAACCGCTGGTGCCACCCAGGCGCCCCTATACAAGACTTTAGCATGACTTTTCCAAAGGTGATTCATGGTGAGTCATTGGTTCTGCAAGATTTTAGTGGGTCTCCCAGAAAACTTTTTCTGCTGTTGAGTAGGTCTACAAATATTAGATTACATCTAGTTATACTATGTCTTTGTTGTACGTCTTCTCGGAGCCTTTAGCATGCCAGTGTGTTTGTGAATTTCCAAGGAAGTTTTTTAAATGGATGACATACCCCAGTTCATTGACTCATGGAATCCTTTTTTGGAGATCACTGTGAAAGACTAGAATTCTCTGGAATATGTGCTAGGATACATTTTTATAATTAAATTCCAGGAGAAATGTCTTCCCCGAAGTATTACAATGCCTATTTTTGCCCTACATTCTAAAACTCATAATCAAGTCAGACATTCCATTGTGCAAAATGATAGCATCATGTAGAGGAAAAAGCATTAACTCCAAAGCCTATCTATCGGGATACATCCCAGTTCCACCGCTCACTAGCTGTGCAGCTCTAGCAAGATGCTTAAACTGTGTCTCAGTTCCCCCAGCTGGAGAACGTTATTTATTCATTTTTTTTTTAAATAAGACCAAACTCTTAGATTTGCTTTCAAGATTAAAATTTGTAAAGGACTTAGAAGAGTACCTGGCATTGGTCAGAACTGCATAAACATTTGTTAACTAGCACTTAAACTAGCTCTCAAGGCTAATACCATTGTTCCTTTCTCTTTCGATCCAGCTCCTGCTTGTCCGCCTCTATTTCTCTTTCATGTATTTTAAGGTAGTCGCTTGTGGCTGGCACCCTTTTTTGGAATTATATAAATGATATGAGGTCATGTATCAAAATGAGGCAGATGGGACAAAAAAGAACTTTCAAAATAAACCTGATCCATCAGTGTTTCTAAGAACAGTTCAGGGAAATAAGTGCTTTGTCAGTTTAATGTGAATAGAGTTCATGAAAACCTTCCTGTGGATCTGGCTGGTCGATTGTCGGTGCCAGTTTTGGGACACTCCTCCAAGCTTAGCATCTAATTCCGTTTGCTCCGATCTTCATTTCCCAAGAAAGCTTTCCTACTGTAATAATCAGCTGTTGGGGGAATAGTTTATTCCTCTTAACAGTATTTTGGTTTATCTTTTGTTCTTTTCTGACTTTGTGTAGTTTAAATTAATTTACCGGGGTTTGAACACTTTGAGTGAACTGATAGAAGTGTGTTTTTATACTGAAGAAGATAAGGAGTAGAAACAGATGCAGAAGAAATGGACACAGAGGCAGCGCCCATGACCAGGAGACATGGGATTGATTTCACTGGCAATGACTCTGTTTCCACCCCTAGTGCCATCATAGACTTGCTGCCAGAGGGCTGTGCTTTGCCCTGTGGATCTTTACTAGACCTGCTGATGAAGGCATGCTATTTCAAGAAATGGAGAAAAGGTGTTTGCCACCTGACAAGAGTACAGTTGTGAGACAATAATTAAGTCAAGATGGACGGCAGGTTTGCAACCTGCCAGTGTTAATGAAGATTTATTCACTGGTGACATTTGATCAGATCTACTGGGTGGATTTTTAGATTTCATTAGTTAAGGACATAAAATGGTCTGTCTGATTAAAGAGGGGAAAAAACAGTAGGGAACACCCATAAATTACTATAGCTCAATTAGGTGCAGACAGTTTAGTGAGTGTTTATCACTAGTACAAAGGAAGATTTTCCAATTAGATTAAAAGGTTTTGAAAACAAGTTATAGGCACAGTGATTTAGACCAATTGCTAGAATAATGTATCGTGAGAAGTTTTATTGATTAAAAGTAAACTGAGAAGTGATTTGTAGTGTTCATTGTTTATCAGTAGAACCCCTGCTGTGAGGTACAATTTTCCTCACGAGATCAGTGGGAGGACTGGGCTAATTTCTTCTTGCCCTGAAAATTGATAAGAATATAAAGGGCACCTGTATCACTGCTGAAAATACCACCATGATTTATTCAGGTTAATCATCAAGAAAGTGACATTGCATAAATCATTGGGAATTTACCTTGCCAGGCTGGGTCCTTCAGGCTGGTTTCACTGTCATAAGGTGGACCAAGGAAAGACAAAAAAGAAGCCTAGAATTTAATCAAACAAAGCTTTTCACTCACTAAGATGCCATAAGTTATTGCAAAATCTGGAAATGGCAAGGAATCAAAAGGGAGCTGCATAGACACCTTCTCTGATAGTCACAACTAGAATTTATGACAATAATTCGGTGGGATGAAGCCTAAGATGCAGGCTGGTGGCTCAGTTGTCCCTTTGTCTTGACTCCATATGACTTCTTGGAGTGATGAGCAATTTAGAAATGCCCTCCACTTGGCCACGGGTCTTGAAGTAGGCATTTCATTGGCCACAGACTTTCTCACTACATGTGATTAAATATGAAAGTACGAGAAAAACAAAGAAATGATAGCTGCTTCTCTGGATTCTGCAGATGAAAGCAATACTCATGTAAGCGACATGTAGGTATCACAGCAAACATTACAAAAATGCTGCATAAGGAATGGAATGAACAAATATTTTCCCCCATACAACTCATATTTTTTACAAAGTGGTTTAGAGATAAGCAATATTCCATTTTCATTTCCTTATTGAAATATATCCCGAATTTGTCCTTCCGAAAGATTTGTCCTTTGTGGTTCTCTTCATTCTCATTTACTTTTTTTAAATTTGACTTTCCTAACTGAAATCCTGAAGCCAGGAGCAGCAGCTTGAAACATCCAAGGGGCAGAAGAAGACAACAAACTAGCATTCCATCTGTGGTGACATTTAGTTTTTGCTTTTCCTGAGAAACTGCTTAGTGAATCAATTTCATATTAGCATTAAGAAATTAAGATCTTAGTTCACATGATACACACACATGTCTATTTCCCCTGAGTATGGAATCAGTCTGCCTGGTTTGAATACCTGCATTGCTCTTCCTAGCTGCATGTGTATGACATGGACGTGCTTCTTGATTTCCCTAAACCTCAGTTTGCTTGTCTGTAAAACGGAGATAATAGTCTTTAACACATATGATTGTTAAAAGAAATAATTGGGAGAATATATGTAAAGTGCTCCCTATAGTACCCGGTACGTAGGACTTGCTGTACGTAAATATTCTTAAGAAAAAAGATGTAACACTCCTCTAATCTGGCCCACATTCTCAGGGGTTTAAAGGTTAGAAAATCTCTAATAAGTCTTGAATATAGTGCTTAAGGAATCAGCATCATTCAAGGGATCACTGTGGGTCACCAAATGTACTAAGTGTCACTTTTTACTAGTTAAACAATCACCTTAAGCAGGCAAAAATCAGGGATCAGTAAAAGATTCTAGTTAAACTAACTAGCCTGTATTGTTTGTATATCAGCAGAAGAAAGGGAAAAAGAGAGGGAGAGAAAAGAGAGAGAATGAGAGAGAGAGAGGGAGAGGAAGAGAGATGAACATAAGATGGCAGAAGATTGAGAGTCAAAGACCTTGACTGAAGATCACAAAAAAAAGGGCCATTATTCATGTACGAAGTTCACCAACAAGGTGCTAAGTGAATAATTCCTCCCTCTTGTAAACTGTGAGAAACCCTGAGAACTCTCGTCCCAGCTTCCTGGGAGACTATGGAACCCAGTGAAGCTGGATGTCCTACTGAGCATTTGGAATGAGCACATCCTTTGGCCTTGCTAGTAATCATTTTTCAGGGAAATAAATGTCTTGCATAAATGACCTAACTTTCTCACTTTGGCTTTCAGCTCAGAGGGGCAAAGGTAACAGCTGTCTTCGGTCATCCCAAATCCAGGTTCATTTGACACCAGCCGCCCCCACCATGCTGCCTAAGTTTGACCCCAACAAGGTCAAAGTCGTATACCTGAGGTCCACCTGTGGGGTAGTCAGTGCCACGTCTGCCCTGGGCCCCAAAGATCACCCCTCTGGGTTTGTCTCTAAAACATTGGTGATGACCTCGCCAAGGCAACTGGTGATTGGAAGGGTCTGAAGATTACAGTGAAACTGTTTAGAATAGACAGAACCTGATTGACGTGACACCTTCTGCCTCTGCCTTGATTATCAAAGTCCTCAAGGAACCCCCAAGAGATAGAGAGAGGCAGAAAACATTAAGCACAGTGAAAACATCACTTTTGATGAAATTGTCAACATGCTTGACAGATGCGACACCAATTTTTAGCCAGAGAACTCTCTGGAACCATTAAAGAGATCCTGGGGACTGCCCAGTCTGTGCGCTGCAATGTTGAAGGCTGCCGCCCCATGACATCATAGATGACAACAATAGTGGTGTGCTGGAATGCCCAGCTAGTTCAGGACTACAAAGGAAAATATTTCAAAAAAGCATCATTTGACAACCAGAAAAAAAAAAATGCCTAACTTTCTCTCCACTAATGACTTCTGTCTACGTATGGTGGTATTTTGACTTACAAGATAAAAACAACATATTAATTTCATTTCTGGTTTCAGGCAAATACCTATTTAAATGATCAGATATTGCATAAGAGCCATCAAAACATATTTTTTTAGATTTATTCTTTCAAAAAGAATGCTGAGGTGCCCCAGACTACTCAGGTATCCACCCTAACAATATTTGAGTCTGAGAACACAAGAAGACTGTGGACAACCAATTCTGCTATCTGAAACTGACATGATTCCCTTGATAATATGCATGTTGGAGTAAAACAAGTAGTCTTATACTGAAAATCACTAGCAATCTGGACAAAAACTTAGAAACTAGCAGTTATGTCCTATCATTGAATCCTGTCTATCACGCCTTTGAAATAGCTCAAATGTCTATTCTCTTGTTCATATTTATAATTTTCATTTTCATTTTGTGCCATTATTTCTTCTATTCTAAACTACAGCAGTGATCCCATAAATGACTCCATTGCTTCTGGTTTTTCCTTTATTCGAATCTGATCCTAAAAGCTTTTGTGAGCACTTAAAATGTGTCAGACATCATGGGGAAGGTCTCACACACAGAATCCCATCTCGTCCTCACAGTCACCCTGAGTTAGTTAGAAGGTGGTAACGTGGTTTGGCTTCTTCCACAGGGAATCTAACTTCTTCCTCGTGTGCCTTCCTGGGTTCAGAGGTGGCATCGCTAAGCACCATATTCCCCAGAGGCATTTCCAGGCAAGGTTTCAGGGCATCATTCATATACAATCATGCAAAACGTGAATGAAGTTGAGGTTGAATGAACTGAGTGAAGCTGATAGAGATGCAAAACTGGAGGTTTCCGCTTCCTCTCATAAACTGTAGCAGAGAGGCCATGACTCTGCGGGCAGGAGAGGTAGCGGCGACGTCTCTGTACGGCTGTGGCATCCTGGGCTGGCCCGGTTCTGCAGTGCGGCTTTGGGCCACACTTCAATTCTCAGCATAAATGCTGTTTTCTTCAGTCAATGCTTCCAAAAGCCATTTAATATTCTGTAGTAACTCTCTCCACGCTTAAACTGGTCAGAGCGGATGATGGTAACTACAAATGAGCATTAACTCCAGAGGTAAATATGTTTCCACTGTACATTGGAAACAGAGGAGTTAAATGTCTGTTAAGTTTATCCAGCAGTAAGTAATCGTTTAGGATTCAAATCCAGGGAAAATGATCTGAGACCATGCTTTTAAGCACGGTGGTATAAAGTGTGTGTGCTTTCACTGTTCTATTCTCTCCTTGTAAATGCCTTACTGCTGACAAGATGAAGTCTAATTACCTTCACTTGTCACCAAAAGCCACTTTTAGCTTATCCCACGCTTTTTTCTTGCTTGTGTGTTTGTTGTCTCCCCTAAAGCAGTCTACGATTCCAGTCCTGCTGAGCTGACTCCCGGCCTTGCTCATCTGTGTTGTTTCACTGTACTTCTTTCATCCAGAGTTCTTCCCATCCACTTACCCAAATTCTACCTATACTTTGGAGAATCTATTCTTAAACTATTTCTCTGAGAAAACTGTAGTGCATAATGATCCTTTCTTTTTAATTTCATATTGCTTTAAAGCATAGCATACCCAACTGAGACAGGAGACTGAAAATGGTTGAAGGGCAATTTAAGAAAAAAAAGGGGGGAGATTATGACCAGAAGAAGCCAAAAATGTTCCTAAGAAGGCAGAAACAAAAGATGTCTCCCAGACCACTAAATACTTGGGAATAAATTATGGAAAAAGAGTATGACTCTGCATAGGAGGAAACATTATATCGGTTTGGGAAGTTTGAAGGGATTAATCACGCATCGATGCCAATGAGATGTTTTTCAAAAAGCCTTTGATGAGAGGTGTCAATATTAGTCATTTCAAGGTTATAATTATTATGTTTTTCTCGCAGATTAGGAAGAAGAAGAACTAAAAGGGCACATCTACAGAGGGAACTGTACTAAGCCTGGTGTTTTTCTGGTAACAGAACTAGGATTGGTCTCTGAGACAGATTGTCTTATGTTCTAAATTATTTTCTCCCTCCTTCCCTGATAGAAGATTACATAGTTCTATCTTTTATCACGTGACTTGCAGTGCCTTTCTGTGGAAGGAGTATACTTTCCAACCTTATGATACCATGCTGGGCCAAATGATTTGCTTTGGGCAATGGAATTGGGGTAGAAGTGACAATATGGCAATTGTGAGCAGAAATTTTGACAGCCATTGCCTACTTTGGTTTGGTCTCCTTTCCTCTGTTATAAGAATAGCGTGTTCTAGATAGGGCCTTCAGGCTCTATTTTTAGCCTGCATTCTGGAATAAGGCAGAAATGTGGGGCAGGAGCAGAACTGGTAGCTAATACAAAAGAGAAACAAGGAAAAAAGCAAAAACAAAAGCACACACAAAAAATCCCTTTGTTTTTATAAACTACTCGAGATTTATGGGGGTCATTTGTTATAGCAATGTGACCTAGCAAAAAAATAGATGTAGTCTTATATAAATAGTTGAATAACCATATATGCATAGTCATGTAAATTTTGTTGAATGACCTGGAGAAAAGCCTGCATTGTTTTCCCTTCGATTTGCAGATAACACAGAGCCATTTTGAATAATTAAGTGAAAACCTGAGCATTTGCGAAGTCTCAAGCATTATGGCTACAGATTTACCAACTTTATTTTCAGTATCCTAGATAGTCCTCACTAAAACCCTGTTACAAAGGAATCCCTTTACTGGCAAGGAAACTCACTTAGCCAAGGTCATAGATCTACTACCACTCACACTCATTAAAACCCGGCTTCAGGTGCCTGGCTTTCAAGCATTTATTAATTTTGGAGTGCATACATGATACGTAACCCGTGCATGAAGTGGTAATCCAAACAACGGTCATGGAATTGAGAATCCTAAAAATGTAGAAATTACTCTAGAAAGGGTAAGAAAGAACACCTATAACACATCTGAATAGAAGCAATTGACACACTACACAGACATTGAAAATAAATCTTAAGGATGTAACAGAAATCTAAAAAGCCATGGGGAGTACGGAAAAAGTGATTATTACTTCAGATGTAAATTTCAAACTATCATGAGTTATTATCTCTAGCTTTGCTTGAATACATTTAATTTAGATTTAATAAAATTGTGTCATGGCTTGAATTCTGTGCCCCCCCTTCATATGTTGAAGTCCTAACCCCTAATACCTCAGCGTATGACCTTGTTTTGAAATAGAGTTGTTGCAAATGTAATTAGTTAAATTAAGATGAGGTCATATTGGAGTAAGGTGGGCCTCTAAATCCAATATGACAGGCATCTTCATAAAAAGGGGAAATTTGGACACAGACATGCACACAGAGAAAATGCCAAGTGAAGATAAAGGCACAGATAAGATGGTGAAGGAAAAGCTAATAATGGCCCAAGATTGCTGTCGAACCACCAGAAGATGGGAGAGAGGAATGGAACAGATTTCTCCTTCACAGCCTTCAGAAGGAGCCACTCTGGCCACGGGTTTTCTAGTCTCCAGGAAACAAGAGACAGTGCCTTTCCATTGTTTAAGCAACCCGATTTGTGGTACTCTATTACCCTAGTGGTCCCAGCAAACCAATACAAAATGATCGCTAACTTCAAAAATAAGTTGTAAACTTAAAGAATGCACATCATTACAATGTGATAATAATCCATGTATCAAAAGGATAAAAGAAGCTAGTATAAGTTCATGATTCATAAAGCTATCGTGAGCTGTGAAGGACAACTGTGACCTGTTCATGCTTCTAGTCTTTGAGGCTGACTTCAGGGAGAGAACCCGATGGCATGAAAAGATTTTAGTTTATTATATGAAAGGGATAGACATTTGAGGTTACTTCAATAATTAAGGTTACTTCAATAAGACTGGGATGATTTCCCAGATTTAATTTTTAGAATTTCCCAAGAGTACCTAATATCTCCTTGTAACTTTTTAGTTATCTTAAAAATGTGGGCATAGTGGGAAGGGCAGAAGTACCCTGGCCTCCTGTGGAAACAGTACGTTCTTTCATGTCGTCTAGCATTCAGCTGAAAATGGCGCCTTCCCGGTTGGAGAGACTTAATTCACATCCCAGATGCCTAACTTACTCCCTGAGAGTAAATTACTCATTGGCGGGACAAGGTCATTCTTCATTTTAACCATTACCGTAGCATTTTATATTGTCATGTGCTATGTGGTTTTGCAATCCTTAGAACCCCCTGGTGAAGTAAAGGGGATGACAAACACAATTACGTCTGATTTAGAGACTAGGGAACTGGGACTCCAGTAAGAGACAAAGCCATCATTGGTAAGGGCCATCCCAGAAGGCAGGGGCTCTGGGGTCAGGTCTCTATTTATCAGGTGGAGTGCAGGAATGAACCTAAGGGCTATGCATGCAANATATTAGCTATGCATGCAATTCTTACATTTCTTGGAACCTTAGCTCTCCACCCAAGCTGATTTTTGGCAGCAGCCATCTGTCAAAGAAACAAAGGTACCAAGGAAGTTAAGTACAAACTGTGTACAGTGTGTTAGAATTTCAGGATTAGAGATGTCTGTAGGAATCAAAATGAAGCACTGTTAACTGAAGTCAACTTCCCAAAACAGTATCAGGAGGGCTAAGGACATACTCTCCTCACTCCTTGACACAATTTGACAAGTGAATCCAGTTAAAAGCATCAGTGGACGCATGTGCAGGGGGCCAGAAGGGACAAAGCTTAGAAAAAAACACAAAGAACAAAAATTCCACTACTCAGCATATTTTTCATCTGAAAATCCTATTAATTTGAAAAAAAAAGCACTATTTCTACTCTCGCTTCATTATGAGATCAAAGCATGACTTGGCATTTATTTCAACAAGCCTGTCTTACCTACGCTTGCAGCATATAAACGTAGCTTTCGTACAGTAAAGCATTTTGCTGGTATAGCTTTTGCCTGTAAAGCAATGCCGGCCTTTCTGTTGTGAGTGTTGTGGGGCTGCACTTTCATATCCAAGGCCGCAATCTAGGATTCTGGTTCTTCAAAACTGATAAAATTTCAAAATGAAATATCTGAAAGAGCCCTTAAGTCAACATTCAAGTATCTACTGGGATCTTGGGTACTGGATTACAAGGTCAGGGTGGTTGGTTGATTTTCGAATTTCTGAAGTTGAATGTTGGACATTTCATGTCTGTCTCAAGGTAAATCCTCAGATACGAGCAGCCAGAGCAGATGTGATTTCACGTAATTTAATGTTTACTCGCTTTTATTTTTTATAAAGTTTGAAACATTCTTACCCATTTTCCTGCTGCCAATCAGAGATCCGACGTTGCCCTGAATGTCCCATTGATTCCAGAATCAATCACTGTTGCCAGCGCTTAGAGAGCATGCTTGCTCTTTCAGAGTAGGAGGCTGGGGAGAGATGGACCTTCTGAGTTTGATCGATTTTACCACAACAGGCAGAAGACTTAAGAATCAGCGTGATGACCTATTTATATTGATGTCATGCAAGTCTAGGGCTCTTCTGGCTCAAAGACTTACAGATGGGGATTACAATTTGGGGAATGACAAGTGTGTGGAAACAGCTGCCACAAATCTATGCCCGAGGAGCCCAAAACTTTTCTAGTGATTTTACCATTTAGTAAAACAAACATAGAATTAGACTTACTCATATGACCCAAGTCACACTCTTTAATACAATTATAGGATTTCTTGTTTGGTGGCAAGACTGTAGTATCTACTAAACTAATTAACTTATCTTAAGAGACCAAGCAAATTGATTACCATCATATGCTATCACGTGTAATAATAAGGAAGCGTCCTCGGATAGTCTTTCACTTGGACTTTAAGATAAAATCCTACCCATTACAACGGTTTGGAAAGAAATTTCTACTTTGATGAGAAATTAAACTTCAAAAGCATGTACATTTGGTGGGGCACCTTTTTTTTTCATAAATCATTTTTTGGTTGTAAAAGTCACAACATAAAATTCACCATTTTAACTGTTTTAAAGTGTGCAATTTGGTAGTTTTTTGTATGTTCACAATGTTTGTAACTCTCAGCTCGGTCTAGTTACAGAATACTTTCATCACCCCAGAAGGGGCCTCCATACCCACTGAGCAGTCACTACCCTTTTCTCCTACCCGCAAACCCTGGCAATCGCTCATCTGCTTTCTGGCTCTACGATTTGCCACTTCTGGATAGTTCATATAAACAGAATCATACACTATAGGGCCTCTGTGTCTGGCTTAAACTTTTACTAAGCTTAATGTTTTCAGGGTTATCCATGCTATGGCACACATCAGTGCTTCATTACTCTATGGCTGGGCGATATTCTATTGTATAGATATACCACATTTTGTTTACCCATTCAACAGTTTATCAACATCTGGGTTGTTTGTATCTTTTTGACTACTTGAAATAGTACCGTTATGAACATTCATGTATAAGGTTTTGTTTGAACATCTGTTTTAAATTCTTTGAAGCATATACCTAGGAATGGAACAGCTGGGTGATATGGTAATTTTACATTTAAGGGATTGAAACACTGCCAAACCATTTTTCACAGTAGCTTTACCATTTTACATGCCAGCAATATATGGGTGTTCCAATTCCTCCATATCCTTGCAATTTGTTACTTATTTTGTTATTATTATTTTCATCTTACTAGGTGTTACTTGGTATCTCATGGTTTTAGACTCGCACTTTCCAAATGACAAACAATGAGCATCTTTTCATGTGCTTATTGATCATTAGTATATCTTTGGTGAAATTTTTATTTATTTATTTATTTTTCTTTTGGAGACATTTCTATTCAAACACTTCACTCAATTTTTAATTGGGTTGTCTTTTTGTTGTAAGGGTTCTTTACATACTCTGGATACTAGAGTCTTTTCATATGATTTGCAAATATTTTGTCCCATTATGTGTGTTTCATTTTCATTTTTGATAGTGTCCTTTGATGCACAAATGATTTTAATTTTGATGAAGTCCCATTCATCTACTGTTTTCCTTTGTTGCTTGTGTTTTTGGTGTTATGTCTAAGAAACTATTGCCAAATCCAAGGTCATGAGATTTACTTTTTTTTTTTTCCTAAGGATTTTGTAGTTTTAGCTCTGACGTTTAGTTCTTTATTCCGTTTACTTAATTTTTGTATATAATATGAGGAAAGGGTCCAATTTCATTCTTTTGCATGTGGATACCCAATTGTCCTGACCTCATTTGTTAAAAACAATATTCTTTCCCATTAAATGGTTTTGGCACCCTTGTCAAAATAAATTGACCACAGATGTATTGGTTTATTTCAAGATTCTTAATTCTATTCCATTAATCTATGTATCTATCCTTAAGTCAGTACTACACCCGTTTGATTACTATAGCTTTGTAGTAAGTTCTGGAATTAAGATGTATAAGTACTCCAACTTTGTTTGTCTACAAGATTTGTGGTCCCTTGGAATTCCATATGAATTTTAGAATCAGCTCTGCCATTTCTTTAAAAAAAAAAAAAGCCATTAAGATTTCGATAAGGATTGCATTAATATATCTGTTGCTTTAGAGAATAATTCCATTTTAACAATGTTATGTCTTCCAATCCATGAGCATGCAATGTTTTTCCACTTATGTAGGTCTTCTTTAATATTTTTAGCAATGTTTCATAGCTTTCAATGTACCAGTCTTGAGTCTCTTTGGTTAAATTTATCCCTTAGTATTTCATTCTTTTTATGCTATTATAAATGAAATTGTTCTCTTGGTTTCCTCTTTGAATTGTCCACTGGTAGTATATAGAAATACGACTGATTTTTGCATATCGGTCTTATATCCTCCAACTTTGATGAATTCATTCCATAAAACTATGTTTTATATTATAGTAACTAGTCAAAAATAGACTAGAGAATGTCTGGATAATGGGTACAGTGGGTTACTACAGACAAACCATTACACTTTAAAGAAATCAATAGGACTATTTTTTAATCATATTTCTATTTTAATTGATATTATGGCTATTATGTATCTATTTCATAAAATAATAATGAATTTAGGATAAACTCTTCTCTCTGTGACCAAAATAATCATAATGTGCACTGGCTTTCAGAATGGCTATTATTTATGCTTACAAAATATTTTTTGTCTCCTGGATAAATAATAAAACTGCCTGCCCAAGGCCTATGAATCATTAGAAAAAGCAAAAAGGAACCTAGGAGCTAAACAAAATAGATTTTTAACAAAAAGAAATGGTGAAAAGATATAAAAGCCTATTGAACATTTAAAAATTGCATATATTTTTTATGAAAATTTTAATTTTATTTTTAAAAAGATTTTATTTATTTAGTTGACAGAGAGAGCACAAGTAGGCAGAGAGGCAGGCAGAGGGAGAGGGAAAAGCTGAGCAGGGAGCCTGATGTTGGGCTCCATCCCTGGACCCTGGGATCATGACCTGAGCCGAAAGCAGACACCTAAGTGACTGGGCCACCCAGGGGCCCCTAAAATTTGTATATTAAATAGCACTTTGGTTTGGGTGAGGGCGTGGGTCTTCTCTATCTATTGGTAGAAACTTCGTGGTATTTACAGACAAGTTTAAACCGGAGCACCAGAAAGTCTGCCACGATAAGGAAAATAAATACTCAAAATTGATGCTATAACGGGGTGAGCAAATTTTATCAGTCAGCAGAAAGGATTTAGACGAAATTAAAAAGCTTAGTGATGGTAAAAGAAAAGTGACCAAGTGCCACAGAAAGAATCGAACTCAGAGATAATGATATGATTAAAAAGGGTGGGAACAAGAACTTAATTCTCTAGCAATAAAGAAAAAGAACTGAAGCAGAAATAGGTTGTCTCAGGGATGAGACTGATCACAAAGGAAACGTGAAAGAGCTAGATGGTTCATGGCCAAATACAGGGCGCAAAAACCTGGGGAAGAATCAGATTTCAAATTAGGAGCATAATGAACAAAGTAAGCAATGTGCAGGGAGCTTACGCAGCAGGGGGGTGAACCAAGGCAATACCTACCTGTGGTCCCGGCAGACGTATGAAGTCACTGGCTGAAAATAGTTTAGGGCAAGTAAATAGGATGCAGTTTATGGCATCCAGGGCATGGCAGTTAAAATAATTTTGTCTTAAAGTCCCAGCTTAAATTCCCTTAAGCGTTAGCAGTAAGAGGTGACCGGCAAAAAAAATAACGGGAGTTACTCCTTGGTGTTTGCTCTAAGTCAGCTTTATCATGCTGATCTAACAGTGTTTGAAAGCTCAGGTCACCAGCCATCGTTTAGCATTCAAATTTTAGAGGTTGTCCAGACATAGAGGTGAACCCTGCTTCCAGCAAAGTCAACCTGTTCATATATGGGTTATCTTAAAGCTAAAAATCTAAGTTAGTGTGTGATTATTTCCTCTATGAAATAAATAATTCTCTATTTACGAAAGTTTTAAGCATGACAACTCTTATAATCAAGATGGTTCCAAATTAAAAAGAAAAATCAACCCCTAGAGTATTAGGAGAGTATCTTTTATGTTGAGGTAAGAGACTCATGGAGATACTCGTCCATGTAGTGGACGCCGAAGCGCAATACCCGGGTTCCTTTTGGTGAAGGACTTGCTGTCTCAGCTGCTGGGGAGTGCTGTTGCCAGACAGCTTTGAACCGTCAGCCCCTTCAAGGGATTGATTCCGTTGCAGAGAGCTGCCTTGCACAAGGTCACACTCATTCCCGTGGTGACCCACACCCAATGGCTGATATGTGCAGGAGTATAAAGGTCGGCCATTTTAACCCGATTCAGCACGACTCCGAAAGTCCCACTTTGTCTGCGGAGCGCCACACTGGGTTGACTAGGGCTGCTGCTGAGCTGGGATGGTACCTCAACTTCTTCCTCTGCTCAGTCCTGCTACCCCACCTCTCTTCATAAGTGTTAATCTCAGAATGCTTAAAAACATTCTGCATGTTCAACCCCCTACCTACCAGAGACTGCCTCCCCAGGAATCCAATTTCTAAAATTATACAAAGCGTATCAAACATACATGTAAAGAAAAGTGCATCCAGATTGTAAAAAAATATTGTAAAGAAAATGTATCCAGATTGTTGAAGTAGATACATATTTTTAGAGATAATAGAGAATCGAGGGGAAATGATGAAAAATGGAAGGGCTTCAGTAACATGAAGTAAAGAATTAATGTTTAAGCTAATATAAACATAGTAGTTAAATATAGTGGTTAAAGGGAGTGTGTGGGCATATATTCTGAATAATATGCTCTTCCACTTTTTTAAAAAATGACTATTACTGGAAGTAAAAAAAGGTGTTCCTCTTCCCTCCTCTCATCCACAAGAAAATAGAATTTGCCTACATTTATTGTTGATGGGCAAAAAAAAGGATATTAATAAAATTGAAAAAAGGCAGAAAGAATGGAAATTGGAACAGGAAAAGAAAGTCTATGATCACTTTACAGTATTTGTTCATCTGTGTTCTTTGTTTTTTGGTTTTTTTTTTTTACTTTTGTTTTTTGAGGGGTTTTTTGGTTTTTCACTTCCAATATTGGTCTATACACAGAGTTTTTTTTTTAATTTCACCAAATTAAAATTTGATATTGTATATAGAATTTTGTTGACTTTGCATCACAAATAATTGTTATTGCCCCCAAAAGCACATTTTAACCAATAACAAAAAGTAACCTTTTTTTAATAGTTAAACTTTAGTTTACTAAGTTAAACTTTAAACCCATTCGTATATTGCCTAAATAAATACCATCTAAATTTTATATTGCTTACGGCTCCTGTATATTGTATTACTTTGCTAGGGCTGCAGGAACAAAGTACCACCAACTAATTGGCTTAAACAACAGAATATTGACTCAGTCCCAAAGCTTGAAGTTTGAGATAGATTAAAGAGTTAATCTACACATGGAGTTCTCTCTGTGTGCATGCATACTGAAAGACATTCTCCCTTTTACAAAGAGACTCATATTGGATTAGGACCCACCCAAATAATCTGTTTTAACTTGATCATCGGCAAATGTTCTATTTCCAAATAAAGTCACATTCACAGATCCTGGGAGTCAGGACTTCAACATCTTTTTGAAGAACATAATTCAACCATATACATATGGAAGATTCTTTTCATGTGTACAAGCAAGTTACAATAAGTTCTAGTATAATAGGTACATTGAAGGTGGCCTGGTATTTTTGACAACACTGCAATAATATTTAGCCTGAACAAAAGGAGAAAATACCTTACCTTGTTTTGCTGCATCTCTTATTTTATCATCAATCTGGCATGCACAGAATTTATCTTAGTAAATCCACATGTATTGACTAATTGACTATTACATGCAAAATATTTTGCTGTGCATTTTGGGTAATACGAAGATATGTAAGTTGAAGACTTTGTTTCTGAAAAGTTTGTATTGTATTTATGAAAACGTCAAAACATCAAGAACTCGAAGACATTTAAGTCTACTCTCTGCCGTTTAAGAAAAATGTTAATAGAGTTCTCCCATTATGTACATATTTCTTCATTGCAGAATTGGGTTTGTATTCTGTGAACAGGAAATTATGAAAAGTCCTTGAATCTTGTAATTCTATGAATTTATACCACTAACTGCATTGAGAATGCCTGAAATAGAATAAGAGCTTATCAATTACCAAAGAAAATGTAAAGCATTTTTATTGCTGAAAAAAACAATGATCTATTGCGCAAATTTTCAATTGGTAGTTAACTTCCAATTAACTGCTTTGGAATCAGCAGTTTACATTTTTTTGACATACATGGAAAATTATCCTTAAGTATTAATTTCATAACTTTGAGGATAAACAGCTTTATACACAGGATCTGGGAAAGTAGTCTTTCCTTTCCCAAAAATTTGCTCTGTGACCCCCTTAGTAAACACCCTGAAATACATTATAATTTTTACATAAAAATCATAGTGATTATGCTATATTCAACTTATTTGTCTCACTTTTTTTTTTTTATTATTTTGTTTTTAAGTAATCTCTACACCTACCATGGGGCCTGAACTCTCAACCCTGAGATCAAGAGTTGCTCCAACAGAGCCAGCCAGGTGCCCCTGCTTGTCTCATTGTTTAAAACAATAATAAGAACTAGTGCAAGTAAGAAACACTCTCTAAAAAGATGGGTTTAAGTGTAATGTTTCACATAATCCTGTAGATTACATAGATCCCCATTCACTTTTGAAGCAATTTACAAGATGAAATTCAAAATGAGACAATTTGTATTTTTAGTATAGTGTCTTTCTTTTTATAAATCATTTTGCAACAAGACCTAAGACATATTTAACCATGGGAAGAGAAGACAAGCTTCAGTAAAGAATTTATGCCTCCCTTATCTTGTTATCTACTCAGAATGATGTTAAAATCCACTTCAGATCTTTTATTATTTGACTGTAGAGAATATTGTATGTATAGGCACTAAGGCAAACTGAAGACAGTTCATCAATAAGATCTATCTCACGTGAAGCTAAATCATAATCCTCAGAGTATAATATATGTCATTCTGGATATCTGAATTATCCAGACAGCTGAGCTATAACCTTTTAAATACTATCAACGAAAAATTTTAATTATTTTTAATGGACACATTTCTTAAATCTGCTATGCACTTCACTGTCACGTTCAGTAGATGCTTAATGAAACTTTCTTGACACCTTAGTCATTATCACATAATATTTGTTACTTAACGTAGCAAAATATGATTTTAGACATAAATGTATAATAAAAGACTTATTTCATTGTGCTTAAGGGGCCCTGACCAAGACATGGGTTCTGAATTTTCTTTCTTGATGTCAACTTGGTTTTTAATTATCCGTTGCCTCATATAGAAGCTGCCCTGTGAAAAATTAAGTGGTATCTCACGGATTGATGTTATCTTCTACAAGGCTTTCTTCTTGTTCAGAAAATTATCATCTTTATTGTGTTAATTAGCATCACTCAAACTTTCCTCTCTGACTAAACACCATTGACTCAAAACCACTTCCCCAAATCTTATATCCTTTCTTCTATGCTAAGTATGTTACTTTCAAAGGAGCATAGAGAAAACACTCCTCACCTTTTCAAGAATTAAGTGAAAAAATTTGGAGAAGTAGCTTACTGTAAGTTTTACACACACACACACACACACACACACACACACACACATGCATGAGATAATTCTGCAGACAAAACTCCCAAGATTTTCTTAGAGCTTGGCATTTATTAGAATTCTAGGTATAAGTAATACTAGGGATCCTACATAAACAAATTTATGTTCAGTAGTTATGAGTGCAAGATTACAAATAGAAGCTTTGTTGTCTTGAGTTTTATAGGTAAGACTTGGCTTTTAAACTACATACTACAAAAGTAAACTACAAATAATTTTATAGATTACAGTTTTATAGTTTACATAGTTTATAGATAGCGTATATCTAATTTCTAAATAGTCTCTGTTAAATATGATGTATAATTTCTCTGTAGAGATACATTTTTAATTTCTAAAGGTTTAGTATTAAATCCCATGAAAACTAATTCATGCATTTCCTGCAAATTTAGGGATAATCACTGGTAAGGTCTGATCTAAAATAATGGGAAATAGGGCACATAAAGTACATTTTCAGCAACCTTGGAGATAAAGAGGTAGATAATAATTTTGCAGAGCTGCTAAAAATGAGGAACAGTGTTAGTTTTTTAATAGCTTCTGATTGGAAGAAATATACTATATAGTATAATTTAATATACCAGAAAGCAAGAAAATAAGTAGTATCTTTAAAATCAGGGGCGCCTGGGTGGCTCAGTCCTTAAGCATCTGCCTTAGGCTCAGGTGGTGATCCCTGAGTCCTGGGATCTAGCCCTGCATCGCATCGGCTTCCCTACTCAGTGGGAAGCCTGCTTCTCCCTCTCCCACTCCCCCTGCTTGTGTTCCCTCTCTCACTGTCTCTCTCTGTGTCAAATAAATAAAATCTTTAAAAAAAATAAAATCTGACATAGAGTTAGAAGTCACAAGGGAAGATCATTGAAATCATAGATCCTGTTTGCAATTTAGCTGCTTCTCACATTGGGGAACTCTAGGTAGCATGCCCTAGTGGGAGTTAGAGCAAGGATTTATCTAAGTTACCATAGTTAATGATAACCCTGGGCAACATAGGGAAACCCGACAGTGTAACAGTAACAGCATACATCTGAGAGTATCCACATGGTGAATTGTCCTGCTCATGAAATTCCTTTTGTAATGACATTAAATATCTCGATCATTAACATATTAAGCAAAGGTTAAATTGGTCTGTAACACTGAAGAATAAGAGATGATTAAAAAATATTCCTAAACAAAAAATTGCCTCTGCAAAGTAAGCTCTGTAATTATCAAATAAGAGACAAGTTTCCTCAAGGAAAACTAATATTAAGTAATAGCAATGGTTCAACTGAAAGAGATGAAAACTAACTAAAGCAAATAAGAGACTTATTGGATACAATTATTGGAGACAATCAGTTGGTGGTGGGGGAAGTCTTTCCCAATTAGTTCTGTCTTCCAACTAGTTCTGGTCTAGAAAGTTTTTACACAATTTTAGGATTACAAACATAAGAATTGTTCTATTGAATAATTAATACATTATCTTAAGAGCTGTGATTGGTGAACTCTCCCACAATCTGAATTTTCATCTTTTTATTTTTCTTTCATGAATAGAGTTTCATATTACATGATCTATTAAAGAGGGATATAATTAAGAGGAAGACTATAAAAATCATTCTATAAGGTACTACCTGAAAAGAATACATGCAAGGTTGTTGCAACATATGTAACATACTTCAAATGCTCTTGGGTTTTCTGAATTTTCTGTGACCAGAACTGTATTTTACATGGTTCACATGACACATGAAAAGGCAACTGCTGAAAAAAATACTATAGGGTGCCAGAAACTTTGGGGATCATGTAGGTAGAGTTTAATTTCACCACATAAACGCCTAGAGGAAAATTGACATGTTCCAAGGCTTCATCCCAGAGTATATTAGCTGGGGAGCGGTTAGATACTGGGAAGCTGTGGTATTTTATCAATTCATTTGGTGATGGTGAAGCACTGGCTATGTTTGAAAACTACTGGTCTAGCACACCGACTGCTTTTACAGCCGTAGAACAAAGATTCAGAACTTTAGTTAGGGTTATATAGCTAGGACATGAGCTCAGAGTTTCATCTATTTATTTTTAGAGAGAGAGAGACAAAAATCACAAGCAGGGGTGGGGGGGACAGAGGGAAAGGAAGAGAGAGAGAATCTCAAGCAGACTCCTTGCTAAGCATGAACCCCCCCCCCCCCACCNAACCCCCCCCCCCAACACAGGGCCTCCATCTCAGGACCCTGAGATCATGACCTGAGCCAAAATCAAGAGTCAGACACTTAACCAACTGAGCCACCCAGGTGCCCCTATGTGTTGCTATAATTTAATCACTTTTTCCTTGATCTCCTATCTATACATAAAATTCACACAAAGTAAAACTTACACAAAGCAAATATGTTTTTTATGATTTTTATTCTCTACTTTTATAATTTCAGGGAAATGAAGAGTAAGAAAACAAGTCAAGTGGATAACACATACATATAGTAACATCATGTACTTATTTTCAGCACATCTAGTACTTGGAAAGTAATTGTATTCTCTGGTTAGAGAATGAAATACTAAAGTAAAAAAGAAAAGGTTTTCAGATGTCTTTATTCAGCGCTGTGTTTTATATGGAAGCACTACTAATTCATGTTTAGAAAGAATGCGATGAATATATATACCGCTCTTGTAATAGGAAAATTTTGAGAAAAAAAGAGAATTAAATGTCTTGCAAGAGCAGATTTTTCTATCTCTTGGGCCTAGAAGAGCAATTATATTCCTTTGAGTAGCTGATGGAGGGCATCATCCAAATGGAATTACTTCTTTGTGAGAGAACTGTCAGCTTACCTTTATATTAATAGATAATACCTTTAGAACATATCTGTGGGAAAAGAAAAGCTGTTTCAGTAAGTGGTGTCTCTATTGTACTTCTCAACCTAAGCCAAAATATTCTTTCAGATTTCTCCTCTAGTTCATTACCTCAAATAAAAAAGATTAAAAAAATTTCACAAGATACGCTCTTCTTCTAACTAGATTGAGTAAGTATCACTGACAACAAGTAGTTCATATTGTGTAATAATCTTAGCTTTTAGATTGTCCTAATGACTCTGCTGGAGACTCAAGGTGATTAAAGGTGCATATTAAAAATATATTATACCTGCAGTTGTTTGGATATTATATCATAATATTAATGTATTTAATCCAACTGAAAGAACAGAAAAGAAAGAGCAACCGAATAAGCTGTTCAAACTTTCAAAATATAATTTAATATACTAATTTTTCCATTGGTTAATATTCTGGGAATTAAGCTTCTTTATAATTAAATTATTTATAAAATGTACCTATAACACATAAGAGGCTGTATTAGATTTCTTCTTCTTCTTTTTTTTTTTCTTTTAAGATTTTACTTATTTAGGGGCACCTGGGTGGCACAGCAGTTAAGCATCTGCCTTCGGCTCAGGGCGTGATCCCGGCGTTATGGGATCGAGCCCCACATCAGGCTCCTCCGCTGGGAGCCTGCTTCTTCCTCTCCCACTCCCCCTGTTTGTGTTCCCTCTCTTGCTGGCTGTCTCTGTCTCTGTCAAATAAATAAATAAAATCTTAAAAAAAAAGATTTTACTTTCTTTATTTGACAGAGAAAGAGAAAGAGAGAGCACAACTTGGAGGCAGGGGTTGGGGAGGGAAGGGGGCAGCAGGCGGAGGGAGAGGGAGAAGCAGGCTCCCTGCTGAGCAGGGAGCTGGACAGCTGGACGCAGGGCTGGATCCCAGGACCCTGGGATCAGATCTGAGGCAAAGGCAGTCGCTTAACCAACTGAGCCACCCAGGGGCCTGAGGCTGTATTAGATTTAATCTCAGAGGAAATATCAATTCTTTCACCAAGTTTTATGTATGTGACACTACACGTAACAAAAATACTTTACATTCATTTCCATTATGACCAGGAACAGTTGAACAAAATGTGGCTTAATTGACTCAGGGTAAACCTGTGAAGTCCAGAAATTTGTTCTGCTGACATCACTCCTGTTATTTGGTATTCAGATGGCAATTCTTTCTGCATTTTCAATCATCCAACACCCTTCTGTTATCTGGCTTGTTTCCCCTTCATCCAAACATGAGTGGAGCTGATAGCAGCCCTTTGAACATGTTAACTCACTCATTTTCCTTTAGAGTTAGTGGGGTAGTTCAGCCAAGCATTACATTCTCTCTAATTGTGAAATAAAATTATTTTTCCTGAAAGTTAATTAAAGGAGGAAGCCTCCAAATGACACTATACTGACTGAAATGCAGGATAATTCTGAATGGAAATCTAATGTCATTTTGTGAGGTCTGCTGGTGGTGATGCTAGGAAAGTATATAAACAGAAAAGATAGAACCAGTCTTTTTGTTCATCCGTAATGGTAATGCTGAACACGGAGCTAGTCTGGTTTTATCTTCTGAAGCTTTATTTCACAGAGGGCTTGGGAAGTGGGTGGGCATGTCTGGGATACTAAAACATTTCTGAAGGACTTATTTTTGTGTGACATCTGGTAAAAATAATTAAATAACTAAACATATAACCTTAACATATGCTTTTAGTTTATAATATGAATAATCTTAAAAGAAATAGATTTGCAACTAATGAATCATTGAACGTTACAACAAAAGCTAATGATGTGCTATATGTTGGCTAATTGAACTTCACAAAAAAAATAGATTTACAAGTAAGTTTTACAAGAAAATACATTTATAAAAAGAATATGTACTTTTTAGTCAGATGTTGAGTAGTCACATGTCAGGATATATCACATCTAGGAGATATTCTCTTCAGTTATAAATGTCCATCAAAGATAAAGGATTTCAGAAATCGTTTTAGAAGTAAAGGGAAAGAAGGCAAACTATAGTAAAGGAAGAATTTCAGATATGGCCAAGTAACTCATTGCAGAACAAGTCTCTGAGAAAAACTAGAGAATTTATTTCTGTTTATGTTTATTTAAGAGTACGAAGAGCTACACAGACAACAGGGTCTTATCACGCCCAGGAACCTGGTGAGAAAGGTGAGGAGGGAATAGCATTGAGGTGAGCCTCACATTCCCTTAGAGGACTCTTTTCGTTTTTAAGTAACATAGAAGACAACCACAAACTGGATAGGAATCTAAATTGAGATTTTGGCTGTCTCAGGGTCTATAGAAACAAACCTTAGAGTTCAAGACAATAGGACATGAAGGGACAAAATCCCAAAGAAAAGGGAAGATCACTGATGAGTTTGACAATGTATCATTTTTCCCCTCAGGACATTTGTTTGATTTTATATGATGCGGGATAGGTGAAAAGACTAAGAAGTAGAGTCAAAAGTGGCAGCCAAAGATCAAGGCAGTCGCTCAGAGTGTTTGGTACTTTCAAAGGGTGAAAGTAAAAATATTAGAGGAAGTACTCTAGTGATTACCACTGACTTCCTGTTAAGATCACAGAAAAGTTACATTCTAGGAACATACCTGATGGGCATTAGATCAACACACAAAAAACATGAAGCCCAATCCTGAACAAGCAAATTGCCGCTCTGGGAAATTTGCCCCATACACAAGATGCCTCAGAGAAAGCGAAAGATGTTCTGTCTCGAGGAAGATAATATGAGATAAAGCATCAAATTACCTCTATAATTTTTCATAAGGTCAAGCTTATTAGACATACCAGGAGACAGAATCAAAAGACAGAAACTAAGAGAATAAGGAGATAATAAAAGCATATCCAAAGGTGATTCATAGTTTGTGGCCTTTCAAATAGAGAAAATGGAGAGTAAAATGTGTAACAAAATTGTTAAGATAGAGGATCTCACCATATAATTGGAATTTATAAACAATAATGAAAAGGAAATTATAGAATTAAAAATACAATAATTAACATTAAGAATGCAATAAATGTGTTTAACTGCAGATTGGACCATTGAAGAGAGGATTAGTGAACTAGAAGAGAGAGTAGAATGTTAGAAAATATACAGACTGAAGTACAGCAAGGAAAGAGGATCTGTAATATAGAAGAGAATATTCAAGGTACACGAGACACAGTTAGGAAAGTGATTTAATATCTGTAATTGCATTTTCAAAATATAAAGGAGAATGTCATAAAAGCAATATTTTAAGAGATAATGGGTGATGATTTTCCACAACTAATAAAAAGACATCAACCTACACAATTCAGAACTTTAGTGAACACCAAGGAGGATTTGGGTGGGGGCAGGAAAACCTAGGGACATTAAAAATAATTTCTTAAAATGCACAAAGAAAACTTGAAAAAGCAGCCAGATAAATAAAAGGCACATCATTTTCAAAGCAAAAACATTTCCTTAGAAACCATGGAAGGCATTATACAATGCAATGACATTTTTAAAGTGCTAAGAGAATATATGTAGGAACCTCTAATTCTTTATCGGTAAAAATATTCTTCACAAATTAAGATGAAATAAAAATGATTCCAAACAAAAAAGGAGAGAACTCATCAGCAGCAAATCTGCATGAACGCACATTAAAAGAAGTTCATTAGAAAGAAGAATAATGATCCCAAAGAGAAGCACAGAAATGCGAGAAGGAATAAAGAACAATGAAACAGATAAATAAATGGGTAAATCTAAATAAATATAACTTAAGAAATGAAGATGACAACCTTTTATGGGATCAAAATAGATATAGAATTGCAAATTATAATATTTATAGCACAAAAGTCAGGACAGTAGTTTTAAATGACATTAAATAGTTTTCATATTTTTGCATTTTAAAGAATTACTGCATATTAATAATAAAGACCATGAGTGGTTAATGGGCTCTTGCTTCCTGTCATAACAAAATATATAATAGAAGTGAAAGTATAATGTGTGAAATGGAATTGAAAATAAAACATTTCTGTAGACATTGTTTTCTAATACACTGATGAAATCACTATTCCAAAACACAGATGTTCTAGACCAGCACTGTCCAATAGAAATATAATATGAGGGATGCCTGGGTGGCACAGAGGTTAAGCGTCTGCCTTCGGCTCAGGGCATGATCCCAGAGTCCTGGGATCCAGGCCCACATCGGGCTCCTCCGCTGGGAGCCTGCTTCTTCCTCTCCCACTCCCCCTGCCTGTGTTCCCTCTCTCACTGGCTGTCTCTATCTCTGTTGAATAAATAAATACAATCTTAAAAAAAAAAGAAATATAATATGAGCCTATGATCACATTTAAATGTAAAAATAAACAGTTGATAATAATCATAATAGTATATTTTATTTAATCCAGTATATCTGAAATACTATCATTTCAACATGTATTACATTTAAAAAATATATCAATAATCAGATATTTTATATCTTCTTTGTCAAACTAAGTCTTCAAAATCTGGTGTGCATTTTAAACTTACAGTACATATCAATTTGAAATAGCCACATTTCAAGGGCTCAATAGTCACATGTAACTAGCAGCTACCATTATGAATGGCAGAGGTCCAGGCTGTGGCAAGAATAAATTCTGATGACATCTAGATAAATTTGATCTACTACTCCAATAAGCAGTCTAACAATTTATCAGATATTAAACTCTAAATTTTATTATTTTAATAGATACTTTTTTATTTAGAAATTAATCCCTTAGCAATTAATATAATCTCCATAGGTTCCTGAAATATAATGCCATTTTGTGGTGTGGATACTGAAATGAAAAGCAATCTGGAATACAGCAAGTCTGGAATACAGTAACATCAAATTATTCAAGCCCATCCTATGGTACAAAAAAGAACCCCAAATTAAAGTCTAAACCACTGTGAGTCATTACTATACACTCAGTGTTTAACCCATATCTATTAACTATTTACTTAGGAGTATTCTTAGTTCAAACTTGCTTGATTAAACAATTTGTTTGAAAAAGCCTAAATATTTCACTGAGATGTAATCTCACAATAACTGACTAGAGCATGGCATTATTTTTTAGATTTCTTTGTTTTAAAAGATGTGTTAATTAAAAGAAATGCTATCAACTTTGCCTCATTAAGGTAACTCTTCTATCTTAGCATTAAAGGGCAAATGAAAAGCAGACTTTCTAAAAATGAAAACATACTGGCTATTCTTGACCAGATTATCACTTATTTCTAGAACATGCAGACTGGCTTCTACTATAATATGGTAATTACTCCCTGGGGCCATAAACATGACCAATCTCTAGGATAAGGATACAAATGCATTGCTTTGAAGACAGAAAAAAATTCTGTCTCAGAGATTCTGTATGACAGTTAATTTATGAATTGTACAAATGTAGCAACCCTCTGATTCAGTGAGAACAAGCACACCTACCATTTAGAAGACTTCACTTTGCTTCCTGGGTGTTTTTGTTTGGCTTTTTGTTCTATAGTAAAAGTGTTTTCTCTCGTAATCAGGGAAGGATTTGGTAGAGTGACATTAAATGTCTTCTTCAGAACAGAATGCCTTAAAAATGGACTGAGCTATGGATAGTCAAAAGAATAGCATATTTTAATTATATTATTCATAAACATTGAAAATTTTTTTTATAAATCTATAATGAGCTCATTAATTTAAATAACTTACAACTTACCAATACCATTCATTAATATTGTATACTTTCAGATTCCTAGGGTTAATATCTATATATGTGCTTTAAAGTATAAAATAATTACTAGTCATGAGGTTAACTAAAGCATGTTTGATAGTTTTGCTGAAGATTATAAGTATTTGAGAGAGACCAAATCTTTTGTGAAAGCTTATATCATGTTTTAAAAAGATACAGCTTTTTGTATTTATCAATATCAAATCATCTTTATTCTTAAAATAAATTTTGCTTCCAATGAAGGTAGATATTGATTTCTCAGATGTGCCTTCTCTTAAGATTTATCATTTCAACAAATATTCATTAAATGCATATCATCTGCCCAAAATTATCTTTGGTACTACGAACATGCAGTAACAAGATAAAGTCCATCTACAGTCACCATTCACTTATCAATGAAAACATGGAGAAAGCAAAAATCTAAAAAACAAAACAAAACAAAAAACAAAGAAAGAAAAAAAGAAAAAAGAAAAGAAATAGTGTCTGATTTTCAGCTGCTGTGAGGGATATTTACTAAATCTCTTGCAAAAAGAAGATCACTAAAAATAATAATGGAACATTCCCTCAACCAATATTTATTGAGTGCCTCCTATAAGATAGGTACTAGTCCTAGCATAGTGCTATCAACACTTATCTTTTGTTGGTTCTCATGCCCCTCTCTCCAAGAACACTGTACAGCAGGATACATAAAGAAGTTGGGAATTATGATGAGTAGTTGATAAATACAAATGATTGAGAATACTACATTCTTAGACTTACAGTTTTCCTTGTCTGCATGTGATAGGATGGAAGTTACAGGTTTAGAGTCAGCTTCATGTAGAAGGATAATTAATAGATCTCAGTGCAGTTTTGAACTTGGACACTTCAAATGTCCCCTCTCTGAACTTCAGTTCCTCTTTTTCAAGTGGAGTTAATGCTATCTACCTTATATAGACTTCCTATTAATTGAATTAAAGTCTGTAAAGTAGTCTTTGTTCTTGAGAACCAATACAGCTTAGTGGTTAAAAGCATGGGCTTTTGGTTGGAACCAAACCTTGCCTTGCCATCTGCTTTCTGTGTGTCCTTAACTAACTTATTTAACCTCTCTGCCTATGCTTTGGTTTTCACATTTAAAAAATAAGGACGAGAAAACAATTATTTTGTAGTATTGTTTTGAGAATTAAATGAGTTCATATGTTTAAAGCACATCCAGCCTGGCAAATCAAAAACATTATGTAAGTATCAATAATAATAATAGTAGTAATAATTATTATTATTAATAAATAATTATTATCTTGTACTCCCCAAAAGTAAATATTATATCAACATACATAAAAATAAATTTTCACTCCTATAGTTAGAGAACTGTGAAACAGAGCAGGTGAAATTAGCCTTTAGTCTGGTGGTCGGCAAAAACACTGAAAGTTCACTAGGGTATGTTATTCCAGCAGGATAGAATTGAAAAGCATATTATTTTCATGATCAGAAAACGAGAACAGAGTCAGGCAGTCCCCACACCTCGCTGTCAGAAAATATAAATTTTTCATCGATGTTCTCTTTAAAAGCATGAGCAAACAGGGTATGTTTATACAATTCCAGCAAACATAATGCAGCACAAGGAAGATAGCATTAATTTGAGTAACATCTAGCATTTATTTACAATATAAAAAGGATATGTTTCAGGGAAAATATAATAAAATTAGAACAAAATAAAGTGGAAGTATAAACTCAATCATTCAAAAAATTAAAAGAGCATTTTAAATAACTCTTGAAGAAAATATAAATATTTTAGAAAATAATACAAAAGAAATCAACATTCATAGAATTACCCCAAAGCTGCAGTCATAATCCAAAATGTTTCATGATTTAAAAAAGGAAAATGGGAAATTCCACTTACTCCTCCTCTCATTCATTCCACAAGTGAATATACAGTGGCTCCAACATGGCAGGCACTGTACTGGGGTTTAACGATAAAATTGCCAACAAACAAGACAAAATTCCAGGCCTTGTGAAATCTACTACCAATAATCAGATAATCATAAAATAAATGTAAAGTCAGACAGTGATAAGAACTCTCAAGGAGAGGTACACAGACACAAAGAGAAGTCCTGACTAAGTAAAGGCAATCAGAGGCTTCACTAAGGAAGTGATGATGGAGGTTGGAAATCTGAAGGAAGGACAGACCCTAGCTGGGCTACAGGGAGAGGAAAATGGAGGGACATAGTCCAGGCTCAGAGACCAACATGCACAAAGACCAGTGGGCCTGGAGTGGCATAGAGGAAGGGAGGCATTGTGAAAGGTGATTATAGAGGTAAGTAGCCAGGTTAAGAATTTTGGTCCTTGTGCTAAATGTGATGAAACCATTGAAGTTTATTAAAAAGAAGGTGAGAGATGATTTTCTGATTTGCTTTTTGAAAAATTATTCATTACTATATTTTGCATTAATGTTTTTATTATACAAAATTGAATATCATATATACTTACTTAATTATTGAAATAATTGTATATCACTAATTTTAATGGGGATTATTTATTTTTGTTTATTTAAATAAGAATTACTCAACAAGAGGTTTTCATTTTTTTTTAAGATTTTATTTATTTTATTTGACAGAGAGAGAGACAGCCAGCGAGAGAGGGAACACAAGCAGGGAGAGTGAGAGAGGAAGAAGCAGGCTTCCCAGTGGAGCAGGGAGCCCGATGTGGGGCTCAATCCCAGAACGCCGGGATCAAGCCCTGAGCCGAAGGCAGACGCTTAACGACCGAGCCACCCAGGCGCCCCAGCAAGTAGTTTTCAGATTACAAGTACCTTTCAGAAGCAGGGAAGACTCTACAAGTCTGCTGCTCAGAGGAGAAGAAGGGGTTAAAGATGAAAATGTGCCAGTTATGTACAAATAGATTACTGAGAGATTATAGCTCCGAAGAAGGACCCAGGGTCAAGCCATTAAGAACTCCCAAATTCATGGCCATGTATGGGGAAGGAGCCTATAAAAGATAAGAAAATGGAGCAGATGGAGAGATAGGAATAATATCAGAGAGTAGTGTGCCAGGGAAGCTAAGAGAAGAGCATACAAGAGAGTGTACCTAGATTTCAACCCTGCTGAGAAGTCTAATAATAAATAGACTGAAAAACATTCTTCATATTGAGAGAAAAGAAGCACATTGATTAACTCAGTTGAGGTAAACTAAAGTGATTATAAACTAGATTGGAGGAAATTGAGAAGAGAAGTAAGGAAGTATAGCACTAAGGAGAAACTTTTTCAAGAACTAGCTTCAAAAATAGAAATAAATTAATAGCCAAAGGTAAATGGTCTGGAAATATTGGTTTATATATATATATACATATATTTTAGCATAAGAGATTTGAAAGTATTTATTTATTTATTTATTTTAAAGATTGTATTTATTTATTTGACAGAGAGAGAGAGCACAAGCAGAGGGAGCAGGGAGGGAGAGCCAGATGTGAGCCACCCATGCACCCTGAGATTGAAAGTATTTAAAAGACAATGGGAATCACCCTGTCATTGAGAGTGAGATAGTGAAATGTTCCAGAAAATACAGTAGGGATAAAATCCATAGCATAAGACATATGGAGATATTGGTGTTAGATGGAAAAAAGGAGTAATCTTCTATAGTGTTAGTTGAAAAGGATTATAAGATAAATCCAGATATACATAAATTTACAAATTAAATTTGTAATTAAGGGAAAACGCCATCTGATATCTTTTTGTTTGTTTTTCTCTGTAAGTGACATCGAGTGTTCCTCTTACTCATGTTCCCATAGAAATGACTAAGGAAACACATGATTACAGAAAACCATGTGTTAATATTGAAAAACAGGGATAGGACATTTATCTGATGAAATTTTCAAAGAATTACTGATAGATACAATATTAATGGGAATGGACTGAAGGTCCATGTAAAGGTCTGATTCACAATTCCTATCTCCCATCTCCAACCCGATTCCAAGAAACAAATATTGACTTTTGGAAGTTGACATTTTGTCGTTCTTGACCTAGAAATGAGGAAGTAGTATGGTATCATTGGGAGGAAAATACCAGAATCAGTATAGTTTTGAGAGGTCCCAAGTTTCAATCCTGGCACAGTACATAGAACGAACTTAGAAATAAGCATGGCCAATTTTATAGCTGACATTAGAAGTAAGACAAAAGCCGAGATACTACTACATCTGAATTTGGGAAGTTGAAGTAAAGTAGAGATATTAGGCTTTATCTATAGCAGAGAAAATAAATGAAATTCTTCCTGTGGTGATTCACCCCACCAGTTCTCTCTATAGCTTTCCCCAAAGGCTTCTGGATCTGAAGGTCTAAAACTGAAGGCCCACCTAAGAAAGATTTAGGGAGGTGGTATGGTACCAGATATTATAAAATAATATAAATCTTTATATTTAAAACAATGTGGCTCGAGTTCAAAAACAGGTGATGAATTCAGTGGAAAAGTAGTTTGCTAGGCTTAAAATAAACATGGGTATTTAGCATATGATAAAATTGGCATTTCAAGTCAACAGGAAAAGGATGTACTCAAAGGTTATTGGTACTGGAATAATCAGATTTGTAAAAAGCAAACGACTATCATAAATATAAATATATGAAATATCATATATTCACATCATGGGCTCATGCAAATTTAAATGTTTAAATGTTTTCTAAAAGTGGAGAATTAAAATAAATAGAAGAAAAGAAAAGTCATATCAGGTCTAGGATTTTATCTTTAGGCAATTATTCTGATTCTTCACAAATTGGTAACTGAGATAATTTGCATTTTATTGTTTTACATAATAGGAATGCCAATAAAGTCTTCAAAATTCCTAGAAAAAAACTTCTGATAATGTTTTATAAATTATTCTCAATATAGGAAAAAACAGAATGCTGCAATGGTCATTTTATAAAGTTATTTATATGATTCTAAAACATGGTTACTGTTCACTATCAAAAAATATGCAGACTATCCAACTTCGAGACTTCCAAAAAGCTACAGTAATCAAGATAATGTGATATTGATGAGAGAACAGATATTGAGAAAAATGGAACAGAATAATGAGCCCGGGGTGGCGCCTGGGTGGCACAGCGGTTAAGCGTCTGCCTTCAGCTCAGGGCGTGATCCTGGCGTTATGGGATCAAGCCCCGCATCAGGCTCTTCCGCTGTGAGCCCGCTTCTTCCTCCCCCACTCCCCTGCTTGTGTTCCCTCTCTGCCTGGCTGTCTCTATCTCTGTCGAATAAATAAATAAAATCTTTAAAAAAAAAAAAGAATAATGAGCTCAGGGAAAAATCCACACAAATATAGTCAATTCATCTTTGATAAAGGAGCAAAGACAATACAATTGAGCAAAGACAACAAATGGTGCTGAAACAACTGGACATCCAAATGCCCAAAGTGGATCTAAACACACACTTTACACCCTCCACTAAAATTAACTAAAAATGGATCCTTGACCTAAATTAAAATGCAAAAATATAAAATTCCTAGAGGATAACGTAGGAGAACATCTAGATGACTGTGGGTTTGGCAGGCATGATCCATGAAAGAAATCATTAATAAGCTGGCCTCCATTAAAATGAAAACTTCTGCTCTGCTAAAGACACTGTCAAGAACATGAGAAGACAAGCCACAGACTGGGAGGAAATATTTGCAAAAGACATATCTGATAAAGAACTGCTACCCAGAACATACAAAGAGCTCTTCAAACTGAAAAATCTGATTAAGAAATGGGCAAAAGATCTGAACAGACATCTCAGCAAAGAAGATATACAGATGGCAAATAAGCATGTGAAAAGATGCTCACCATATGTCACTAGGGAACTGCAAATTAAAACAAGATGCCATTACCTACCTATGCAAAGGGCCAAAATTAAAGAAAAATTGGCATACATCACCAAATGCTGGTAAGGATGTGGTGTGATGGGTGCTCACCCATTGCTGGTCAGAATACAAAATGGCAGAGCCACTTTGAGAGAGTTTTGTGGTTTCTTACAAAACGAAACATATTCTTACCATGCAATCCACACTCCTTGATATTTACCCAAATGAGTTGAAAACTCAGGTCTACAAAAAACCTGCACATAGGTGTTTATAGCGGCTTTGTTCATAATTGTCAAAACTGGGAAACAGCCAAAATATCCTTCAGTAGGTGAATGAAAAAATAAACTGTGGTACATCTAGACAATGGGATACGAGAAAAGCCACGGAGGAAGCTTATACGCATATTACTAGCTGACAGAAGCCAAGCTTAAAAGACTGCATGGTGTATGATCCAACTATATGACATCCTGGAAAAACCAAACTATGGAGACAGTAAAAAAGATAAGTGGCTACAGGGGTTAGTGGGAAGTAGGGATGAACAAGTAGAACACAAAGGAATTTCTAGAGCAGTGAAACTGTCCTGCATGATACCATGATGATGGATACATATCATTATACAATTGTCCCAAAGCACAGAATTTACAGCATCAAGTGAACCCTCATGTGAACTATGAACTCTGGGTGATAACGATGTGTCGGTGTAGCTTCACTAATTGTAATAAATGTATCCTGTGGTGGAGGATGTTGATAGTGGGGAGGCTGGGGTGGGGCAGGGAATACATGGGAACAAACTCTCTGCATTTGCCACTCAATTTTGCTATGAACAGAATACTACTCTAAAAAAAGTCTATTAAAAATATGTGGAGGGATTCTGAAATTCATCTGAATAGACAAGAAAAAATAGATTGGTAAGTTTTTAATAATGACAATAATGAGAAAAAGCTTGCCCTGTAATAGATTAAATAATTTAAATAGCATAATGATTAAAATAGAGATATACAGGTATGGCATTTGACACACAAATTTTTGGTGGAAACAATTTTTATTAAACTCAAAGGTTGCCATGTCCTGTATGTTTCCGTTCTAAACTCTAACTTGTCAAACATGATTAATTCCTCCTCTTAGAGTATTTTTAAATGGTTTTTCAACTCATCTCTTTAATACAAGGTAAATAAAAAATAAGCCATCTATGGTAAGCTGTTCAAGAGTGCATCGATACATTATTATCGCTGAAAATATGAACTTAGAAACTGAGGATGGCATGCAACATAAAGTAAATGGTTAAAAGTCACAAATGCTGTAAATAAATTGCAGAAGGAGAATGATAAACAAGTATATGAAGACAGACGGATCAGGTCTCGAAAAGACTAAAAAGCTAAAATCTAAATTAAACATTAAATCTTAAACTACGACATTTGAGAAATGGAGTGATGTTAACAGGAAGCTAGAGACAAACAGAATCTAATGGCTCAAATAACCACATTGAAGAGGTGACAATGATCAGAGAGCTAAACTTTGGCAGTCCTTACACCGCCCGGTGAAAAAAAATGAAGTGATACGGATGACGGCACATAATCATACGTTCTTAACTATGCACAAACATTTAAATAACAACTTGGTTTTTCTTGAATCATAGGCAAGCGGGAGAAGTAAAAAGACTGCCATCCTTGCCATATAGAAATGAAAACAGTTATTTGGTATTCCAACCGTTTGCTACCTGAAGTTAGAGTGGATATGACATGGCTCTTAAGTGTATTTGATCTGCATTGAAACCATGTTCCGACTGTAGCTTTCAGAATACAGAAGCATCTGAGACTACGTGTCTGCAGCCAAGAGTCACCTAATGTCCACTTAGACTTTTATAGTCTATGTTTTGTGGTTTGCAAAGCTGAATTAAAATTAATCTGAACTAAAGGACAATTTATATATGCCATTTCATTGAAATTATGATGAATGTGTTTGGAATTTGAATTACAATTGAGGTAAAGTCAATACAATGTTAAAAGCTGTGTTTTCTTTCTCAAACTCATAATGAAATAAAAGTGAAATTGGCTATATTTTAATTTGCCATATCCATAGTTTTCATGAAATTATAAATAATATGGTATATTTCATTATGTGAAGTAAAACACATTGCTTAAGACATTTTAGTCACGACGAGTCATTAGGGTACTTTTATTCTTATGTTTGGTAAAATAGCAACTATTACATTTTTCCTAGGGTGCTGAATAGCTTTCCAAGCCACAGTGGGATATTAACACAAAATGTGTTACATTGTTCTCTGCCAGAGAAAGATAAGAGGACCATGACCTGGTAACTTTTGTGATAGTGACTAGATATGCATTTAGAAGAATAAGCAAGTATTGAAACTAAGTCTACGGAATAGCTTCAAAAAGGTCAATGTCCTGAAACACTGAGGAGCTATCATAGATTAAAGGAGACTAAACAAACACGGCAATTAAAGACAACAGATGACACGGATGTAGAAAAATTAGAATAAGGACTGTATTATGGGTAATGGCATTGTAACAATATAAAATTTCCTGGATTTGATCATTGTTTTGTTGTTAAGGAAGAGAGTTTGTTGTCAGAGGTCCGTGCTGAAGTATTTAAAGGCAAAAGACTGTGATACCTGGAAAATTCAAATAGTTACACAATATATAATTTCACAATAATGATAATGTATAAATATATGTGTATATACATGTGTGAGAGTGAGTGTGTAAGACAGAGAGACAGAAAAATAAAAGACAGAGAAAGCACAAATAATGCAATGTGCTGATTATTTGGAGCTGGAATTTTTTTCAAAATAAACATTGAAACAAAATTTAAACTCAAAACATACTCTCTTTTCTATGACTTCAAGTGTTCAACTCTCTTTTTGCTAATATTCTGGTTACAATTCCTCTTACCCAGGAATCGGAAGTCCTCTGTCCTCTACTCAATCTTATACCATGTGCCTCAAAGGATGCCTCTTTTAAACATGTCAGCGTTGATGCTAGACAGCCTCAGATTTATCTTTCTCCCAGAGATTTGTAAAATCTGTATTATTGGGCTGGTTGGGTCCTCCCTCCTAACCACTGAGTCTATTTGCATTAACTCCATCTGACACCCTTACAAGTACTGGAGAGGAGTTGTTCTTTCTATTGCCTGTCAGTCTTGTTAAATAGACCTTTGATATTTTTCTTCAAATTAGAGAATGAGGATGAAAGCAACATTATGTTTCCTTTACTAAGTGTATAAGGGGAAAGAGGGGGAGGGGGAAGAGAGGAGCCAGAGGGAGAGTGACAATGAAACAGAGAAAGACAGAGGGAGAATACAAATGAAACATTTTAACAAATTGATGTATATAGTCATTTTACATCCTCAGTATATAACACCACAGCCAAGCACCTCACATTCTGGTAACAGGTAACTGAATTACACATTAAGTACAGAAGACTACCTACAGTTGTTTGTAGAAGGAAGCCTTACTTTTTTTCTCTTTTGTCAACCCCCACCCCACACCACATCTACCCACCTCTCTGCATCTGTATATCTAATGTCTCTACCTTGAGTAAGGAACCCCATTAAGGATTTCACCATTGCTCCCCAAACCCAATATTTCACAGCCTCTTTCTCTGCTTTTTCTACTTATTAAACTTGCATATCATGTCCTTTGTTTTGTATCTTGCTTTATTTCTTATCTAGCTTAGTAGAAGTCATTGTTGTCTGTTTTGTTCTGTAGTACTTACAGCTAAGCCTGACACAGAAACCTGAGAGGTTTAACTTTTGTTTTAAAATTCTGAGGACTTCAGGTCCTCATTCATTTCTGGAAAATTCTCTGCTGAGATCCTTTGTGTATCTCTTCTCTATTTTCTTTGTTTCCTTTTCCTGGAATTCATATTAAACATGTGTTTAATCTTAAATATTTTCTATGTTTTTAAGTAGATGTTTATTAAAGCATAGAGAAGGATGCACAAATAAGTATAATATAATGAATCTTCAAAAAGTGAACACCGCCGCACAAACAGTACTCAGATCAAGAAATCAAACATTCCCAGTCCTCCGGAAGGCTCCTCTATGCCCCCACCCAATCACAGTTCCCCACATCCACTTCAGAGCCTGCAAGTCACAAGTATCCTGACTTCTAAGACTTCTGTCTTTGATCATTTTTGCCTGATTTTAGACTTTACATAAATGGAATCGCATAGAGGATCCCCTTCTGTGTCTGGCTTCATTCATTCAACCTGATGCTTGTAATTTGGATCAGCGTGATTGTGTATAACATTTACTCTGATTCTTTCTTGCATTTCACTTGATAAATACACCATAATGTATTTTATCCACTCTACTTCTGATGGCCATTTATAGGTTGTTTCTCGATTTTAGTAATTTGAAATGGTGCCTTCTATCCATCGTTACACATGTCATTTGGTACACATATGTGTACATTCCTGTTCTGTGCCTTGAAGAGCAACTGCTGGATCATAAACTATCTGTATTTTTAGTTTTACAGAATCTACCAAATAGTGTCCAAATTCTATGAGAGTTTCACTTTTCACCATGTCTTTTCCAAGACATGATATTTGTCCACCTTATCCATGCTAATGGGAATACAGTAGTATAATACAGTAATTTTAATTTGGTTATCACTTATGATGAAATCAAGTACGTGTTCATCTGTTTATGACCATTTGGATGTCCTCTCTTTTTAAAAATGTGCCTGTTAAGTCTCTTGTCCATTTTAAATCGGGTTCTCTGCCTTTTTCATGCATGTGTGAAAGTTCCTTTCTAGATGTTTGTGTTGTCAAAGTATCTTCCCCCTTCCCTGTCACATGCCTTTTCATTCTTTTAGTGATGTCTTTCAATCAGTAGAAGTTTTAAATGTTAATGCTATCCAATTTATCACTTTTCATTATTAGTTAGCATTTTTAAGTCTTATTAAAAAAGCATTTGACTAGCTCAAGCTCATGAAGATATTATCCTATATCTTCTTTTCTAGAATCTTTTCTGTTTTTACTTTTCATTCTTAGATCTATGATACATCTGAAATAGATCTTATATGTGATGTAGGACAGCAGTTAAGATTCTTTTTTTTTTCCTGTATGGGAAGCCAATTGAATGGGCATTGTTTCCTGATAAGACCAGCTTTTTCCAGTGTGCTACAGTATCATAAAGAGGACTGTATTTGTAAGATGTGCTCTTCTCTTTCACTTGTCTATTTTCCACACTACCTTACCTATAGTAGCCCTCATAAATAGAAAACATACTGAATATGTAAATCCTCTAGCTATATTCTTGTTCATAATTGCTTTGGCTATCAATTTCCATATAAGTTTTGAAGTCAGCATGTCAGTTTCTACACACACAAACTGCTGAGATTTTTAATTGGCATTACATTGACTTTAAAGGTCAATTGGGAGAAAACTGACGTGCTCAAAATATTTAAACTTCCACTTTGTAAACATATTTTTCTGTTTATTTGAGTCATTCCTAATTTTTCCCAATAATTTTTTATAGTTATCTGTTTAGATATCTTGTCCATCTTTCATTAGATATTTTATGGTATCCTATATTTTTTGATGTCATCAAAATGGTGTTTAAAAATTTTGTTTTCTAACCACCTGTTGCTGAAATAACTTATTTTTGTTCACTAACTTTGCTAAATTATTTATTGATTAATGTGGCTTATGTGTAGATCATTTTGGAGCTTTAAAATGCATAATACATAATCTGCAAATGATTGGAATTTTATTTCTTCTTTCTAATTATTTGTACTCTTAATATATTTTTTGTTCTGTCCCTTATTGTATTGGCAAAGACTTCCAGTAATAGGTTAAATGGCAGTGGTTTAACAGTGTTTATAATAGGGGATCAGAACATACCACCCCAAAATATGTCACTATGGCATATTGATTAGAAATAGCAGTTGCAGGCAGACCTCTCTGCCTTCCCCCTTTACCTAAATTCAGGTTATAAATTTCCCATGAGAAAGGTACCCTCCCTGTTCCAGGAAGAGAGGCACATCCTTACCATCAGTAACAGAAGTGATTCTGTACAAGCAAACCTTGCTAAAATAACCTTATCTTCCATTAGTTTTCTCAATATGTTTCCTAGTCACTTTCCCACGATTTACTGCCCCTAGCCCAAAGCCCTTTTTCATTTGCCTTGTCATATCTTCATAATTTATCACTCTTTGTTAAAATGATATATAAGAATCCCTTCTTTGGGGTATTCATTTCCTTCCATGAAGCTCCCCCCCATGTCACATAGAAATATTAACATCAAATAAAATGTGTATGCTTTTTCTCCTATTAATCTGTCTTTTGTCAGTTTAATTCACAGGCCCCAGCAAGAATATAAGAGGGTAGAGGAAAAGTCTTTCCTATACTAGCCTACTTGGGTCATTCCCAGTCATAGATGGACAGCTTTCAATAGTTCATCATGAAGTATGGGCTTTTAAAAAAAGTATTCTTTATTTGATTAAGGAGGTTTACTTTTATCTCTTAACTTGTCAAGAGTGTTTACAATAAATGGGCGTGAATTTTATCAAATTGTTTTCTGAGTCTATTGAGATGATCACATATTTTTTCACCTTTTTTCTATTTGCAAATGTGGCAAATTACAATTTTCATATTTTCTTCTTGTTACTCTTTTTTTCTGGAATATTATCTATGTTTTCAGGAAGTTTTCAAAAATATTTTCCATCTGTTTATCTCTTTCAATTGCATTCTGATCCCTCATATTTACTCATTGCCCCTTTCATTCCTCAGTTGTGCCCAGGTATTATAATTTCTTATTTGAATGAATTTACGTATATGTGCATATACAAATTCCAGAAATTTGATTAATGCTTAATAAACACTTTATTTAAGGATAATTTTAGGTTTACAGAAAAGTTGCCAACGAGTTCCTATATACACCACACCTACTTCCGCCCTATTGCTATTACCTTACATTAACATATTTTTTTTACGATGAATGAACTGATAATTGGTGCATTATTACCTACTAAGACCATATTTCATTCAGCTTTTCTTAATTTTTACCTACTATCCCTTCTCTGTTCCAGAATCCCATCTAGGATATCACGTTCTATTTAGTAGTCTTGTCTTCGTGTGGCTTCACAGCTCATTCCTTTTTGTCGTAAATACTATTCCCTTACATAGACGGATCACAGTTTCTTTTCCCATTCACCTACTGAATGAATCTTGGTTTCTTCCAAAATTTGGCATTTGTATATGAAGCTGCTATAAAAATTTGTGTGCAGGTCTTTGTGTGGATGTTAGTTTCAAATCAGTTGAGTAAATACCTAGGAGTGTGATTGCTGAACTGTATGGTAAGACAAAGTTTAGCTTTGTAAGGAATTGTCAAATTATCTTCCAAAGTAGCTCTACCATTCTGCATTCCCACCAGGAATAAATTCTGTTCCTGTCCATGTTGCTGCACATCCTTGCCAGCACTTTGTATTGCCAGTTGTAATCATTGTTTAAATTTCAGTGATTTTAATAAGTGCATAGTTACTAGATAATAGTGGTAATAAATGGTGGGTGAACAGAATTATTATTTCAGAGAATATTTGCAAGGAATAAATGCATTACCACACAGGCAGATGTCAATATTGTCAGAAAGGTCCCATTTATATCCACTCTAAACCTCTATAATAACTATAGCCTTCTTAACACCTGCACCCTTTTACCTTTTTTTTTTTTTTTTTTTTTTGNTTTGTGCCTCAGTTTTCCTCAGCTGTGATAATGTTCCAGAATTGCCTCAGGCGAGGTCTTGTCCCTGGTGAGTAGACCTTTAGTATGGAAAAAGCTCTGGGCTTGTTTTACTCTCCTAGGTAGGTTTCTAAAGGGATCTTTCTAGATCTTCACAAGAACCTGGTGGTGATGTAATTGGAGAGAAAACCCTTGGCTGCATCCCCCGGGACTTTAACACTCTCGGGCTAGTCCATGCTCTGCAGCCAGTAATTTGTTGCACTAAGCATGTAACTCTTCCCCCCAGTTTATGGCTCTGGTGACTCCTGCCCCAGGTTAATAAAGCTCAGTTGTTGTATCTCTCTGGCTGTGCCTGTCCCTGCAGCTTCCCCTTTCAGATGGGTCTGAGAAAAGCCATTGATTTTCACTTTGCTCAGCTTTTTCTTGTTGTAAAGGCAGGAGCGATGACCACCGCACTCTACATGTATTAGAGCTGAAACCAGAAGTCCGTGAGTATTTTTAAAATCTTGAAGATCTTTGTGTATGTATGCGTCCCAGATTTTTCATTCTGGTTTTTATTAAATCACATTATTCATGCATATTTTATAGTCTCTCATCAGATTTTTTTATGATATATTATTCTTGAGTTTGCTAATTCTACTGCTGTTCACATGTATTTATTCTCCCTCATAGAGGTTTGTGATGTTATATTAACAGATTTTCAGAAGTTAAGGAAGAAAAATCTGTTCAAAACTGAAAATAATCCTACCAAAAAGTTTTCTGTTTGCTTTCACAAGATTCTAGGGTTTTTGTTTTGTTTTGTTTTAAAATTTTATTTATTTATATTTGTGAGAGAAAAAGAGAGAGAGTGTGTGTGCAGGAGAGCTCACAAGCAGGGGGAGGGGCAGAGGGAGAGAGAGAAGCAGACTCCCTGCTTAGAAGGGAGCCCCATGCGGGACTCCGTCCCAGGACCCTGGGGATGAATGACCTGAGCCCAAGGCAGACACTTAACCTTAACCGACTGAACCACCCACGCGCCCCAAGAGTCTGGGTTTTATAAGACACAAGGTTTTAAAATAATTGTTTATATCTATTTATTATTATACCAAAAGTTGATAAAAAGTGGGCCCACACCTATGCTTTAATGGGAGGGCTATGATTTATTTCTCCTATTAAATACTCAACTGTACCCAACCTCCAGCCTCAAAGTCAGAGAGCCTATATCTGGGGTTGAAACTTCCCTGAGTTTAGACAGCCTTTCTAACTATGTCATTGATAGAAGTTGGGATTCTTCTGCATGAGTTTAGTTTTGAAATACCGCCTTGTTTCCGAAGCATTGTGCTATGCATTCCTTTATGGGGTTTGTTTGCTGTTGCTTCTGCTGCTTGCTTGTTTTCATGTTATATAGCAGCGGTCACACTGCTTATACAATGCAAAGGTTGCCCCAAGGCTATCGAAACCTTTCAAAAACATATTTTCGGGCTGCATAATATGCCACTGAGGTTAGGTCACATTTTACTTCAACATTTATTTAATATGTGCAATTTATATTGTTTTCAGTTTTTCTCTTTTAAGATAGATTATTAGACATAGAATTACTGAGCAAGAGCAAACCATATTTGAATTTTTTTAAGAGGCCTGATTCACACTGCTGTTTTTTTTTTTTATCATCTACTTCTGTCATTGTGTATCTTTCCAATCAAAAATTTTTTCTAATTGTAGTGTCATCCAATTCTAATGATTTTGCTTTGATTACTACTACATGAAAGTCTAAATTTTACCTTGACTCAAGTGCAGTTCCTTTAGGCTGGACCTTAATTAAATTGATCTAAGAGAGATTAATAGGAGAAAAGCATATACATTTATTTAATACGAATTTGGCCTGACACAGGAGCCTTCATAAGAAGTGAAGATGCCCAAAATGGAGAAACCTACAGGCTTTGACATTAGGTGGAACAGAGAGGCAATCACGGGAAAGTAACTGAAGTACGTGCAGAGGCTAAAGGAAGCTAGGAGTTCTTTTAACAAGGTCTGCTCGTATAGTATTCTTTTAGTCTCAACTTCTTGTCCTTGATGATGAGAATCCTACTTTCAGTTTGGTACAGGGAGAACATCTTTCACATGGGAATTTCATCTTCTGCTTTTATAAAAAAGAAGGAAAGTTAAGAGTGTTTTTCTTGTATCTGCCCTTTTTCAAGTGCCTTTAACTCAAAATAGTCAAAATGCCAGAGCGGTGTATTTTGGGGTGGCATGTTCAGAACTCCTTCATGTGTAGTGGAAATAATTTTATATCTCTTTTAACTCTTAGTGGAGAGGTTAAGAGCATGTTCTTTTGAGCTATACTTTCTATATTCGGAACTAAGCACTGCCTCTTAATAGTTTTATGAATGGGGTAGGGACCTGGTTTCCTTTTCTATTGATAGGAATAAGCAGTTTTTAGAAGACAGAGAGGCGCGTAGGAAGTGATCCATATCTGCTAGTTGGCTGTGATATTTGCTAATACTATTTTTCTACTTCTTTTTGAAGATTTTAAATGTGTGTGTTTACTTTTCATACAAAAGTTTTTACTTTTGAGATGGATGAGTCTATCACATTTGTCTTTTGTAAGGTTTTTCCACTGCTTTATGGTTATATTTTTCACAGCCTCCTAGAGTTTAACGAAATCATCCAAAATGTATATAAACACCATAGTAAAAATGTTAGAATAAAGATGAGCTACTTAAAATAAATAATAATGAATTAAAAAGGAAACCAGTGATCTTTTCTCATGTCCTTTCAGAAGACTAGATCATAGATTATTCAATGCCATAAATCATGCATTCAAGTGTGAAATAGGATTACCTATAAGTTGAGAAGTAGTTATGGAGTTTGTTAAAGATATTTGCAATAGACTTTTTAGCACCCATGCTGGTATAGTCAAAACCCACAAATGTGTGAAGAAAAAAAATAGTTAACATTTTAGTGACATTTTTTAAAAGTTCACAACGTTCAAACGAAATATTATAGCTGAGAAATGGAAAATGACTAAGTTATCTCCAGTATCTGAAAAAGGTCATAAGAATTGCATATCCACTGAATTTAACCCCATCTTATGGGGAAGACTTAACCAGACAGTGCTTTGACATTATTACAGATGGAAATTATAAACCAGAGTCACTGAATATATTCAAACTCTTCCAATATAATCATTTTTGGTTTTAATGGCAACTATAAAGAAATTTTTCACTTTTAAAATTAAAATGTTAAAAAGTATATGATTAAAAGAATATGAAAGATTGTAAGTTGTATAAAAGCACACAAATTCTTAGTTACATACTGCTATCATCAAATACACTTACTTCTTTTCTTCATATAGAAAAAAAAAAATTCCCAAAGCATCACCATTCATTTACTAATGGGGAAAGTAGAACAGAATCACTAGATAGATAATTGACTAAAAGAAGTTTTTGACTTTAAAATAAATTACATGTACAATGGGATTAAGAATTCATTTTATATTCATATAGTATTCATGTTATATGAACCACAAAGCACATTAATAATAAAGTGATTTTTTAAATCTTTTGAAAGGAGATCAGTCTGTTAACTGATTATGTTAAAAATGGAATTGTGGAAAAAGATAATGAGAACGCTGGTAAATAGGTTAGAAATTTGAGACAGTTTTGATGACTTGGTCAGGAGATAAATGCAAACTCAGAGTAGACAAATGCAAAATAATTAGGCTATGATCAAGGAACACTGCGAGGAACTCTATTCTAAATAAAAGACACCCCATGGTTTGAATAGGAAAATAGCTGATGTAGTTATTGAAACTGCCTTGTAATTTTTTTTTTTTTTAAGATAGAACTTTGTGTACTGTAGTACAAATGGATTCTCTACTTGGTAGGGAACCTATCTGGAATACTGTGGACTACAGAGAATAAGCATTATGTTATCTCTGAAAGAAGAAAGCAAGGTGATAGGGAAAAGAGGCACTGCGTATTTAAATGATTTTACTATATATTCTCTTAAAGATTGATCCCATGATTAAATTCTACTTTAACAACCTATCAGTAAGGTCTTGTGTAAACAGTATAAGCTTACAGAAGAGCCACTACATCTAGATAAATATTTTAAAAATCTAAGAAATTAGTGCATAAAATATTTCTGCCAACTATTTCTTTTTCCCCACTAAATGATTTCTTTAAAAATTTGTGAGAGTGAGAAGCACCAGGCTGGCTCAGTAGATAGAGCATGCAACTCTTGATCTCAGGGTAGTGAGTTCGAGCCCCACGTTGGGCATAGAGTTTACTTTAAAATTTTGTGACACTAACAAACTTGTATATTTAGTTTTATTAATATTTGAAAGCAATAATGAAAAGTGCTTTTTTGGGTTTTAAAAATTCATGTTTATGTACCACCAAATTTGTTTTATTTTGTTTTAATTAATCAAAGGTAGGCACTCTCTTTTCTTCCTGATTGATCATCAGGAAAAAAATGAAAAACTCCAGTGACCTATGTGCTCTCTGGAATTGAGAATTTCACTGGATAGGTTGCTAAAATCAATGTCATCTAGAAAGGGAACACCTTAAAAAAAAAAATCAGTCTCTTCTCCTTCTGTGCTTTTTTTCTCTCAAATACCTAAATACATAACATGCACTACACCAGGTTCAGTATCTGGAGACCTTGAGCTTTTCAGAAGAAAAGATATCTAAAAGTGGTAATAAGTAGTTCAAACAATTTCTCTGGAAGTCATCCTTAGACTACTCAATTTTTTCCTCTGCCCTATAAAGACTATAGTGCAGCAAAACAATTCCCTCCTGGTCCAACTGAATCCCATTTCCCTCTCCTTAGGCAGAGAAAGTTCTTCCACATGTCATATAGCCTTGTGGTAATTTTGCCTAAGCAGTGGAATTGGGAAATGAAGAAAAAGATAGTTGAATAAAGAATTTTATTTAGTCCAGCTGCTTTCAGATTTCTCGTAAGACAACTAAACACCACGAACTCCCTTCTCTCTTCCATCTGGCATCTCTTTCCACACTGAAACAAAAACTGTATCAGAACCCAAACAAAACTACATACCACCAAAGTTTAGTACCTTCAAAACATTGTAGCGTTCTGGCCAGGCAATTAAACTAGCTGCCACTTGTCTAGGAAACATGGGTCGGAAACACTCCCACACAGCTAGAAGACTTTTTTTTTTAAGATTTTATTTATTTGTCAGAGAGAGAGAGATCACGTAAGGGGGGGAGGAGCAAAGGAAGAGGGAGAAGCAGGCTCCCCACCGAGCAAGGAGCCTGATGGGGCACTTGATCCCAGGACCCTGAGATCATGACATGAGCGGAAGGCAGACGTTTAATTGACTGAGACACTCAGGTGTCCCTAGAAGCCTTTTTTTTTAAAATCAGGCAAACATACATGATTATGATATTTATTTGGTACTATTAAAAATCCACCTGCTTATTGGCTTAACAGACTGCTCAGTTTTCCATAATAACAACATAATAACATTTATAAAAATTTTTAAAAATGCATGATAATAGAGAGAGGAACTGAGTTCCCCCCAAAGAATTTGGATTTGGAATCAATGTGGTCCTTTTGTCTTTTTTTTTTTTTTGAATAAAATGAACCCAAACCTGAAATGATATAATATTGACTCAAGATAGTCTGTTATATCTGGAAGAGAATATGGGGAATTCATTGGAAACACTGGGTTGTCCAATTAGATATGGCAGCGATGTATAGGAAGGAGTCAAATATAAGCAGTCATAAGATGTTGCTGTAATTCACCAACAGAGAGAGTACAGTGGGAGAGCAGATCAGAGAGGAAGATACTAGATTTAGTTGTGGCCATTTTGAGCCTGAGATGTCTGAGGGAAATCTAAGACAGTGAAGACAGTAGGCAGGTATATATGTGAGTCTAGAATTCATAGGGTAGGAAAAGTACAATTAGTTGTTTCTGACCCATGACTATAAAGAAGACAAAAACAAAAACACAAACAGAGACACGAGCAAAACTGAGGAGAAAGCAAAACACAAGTTTAAAGAGCCAGAAAGGAAGTCTGGAGAAATGTCACATGAAGACACAGGTACAGAAGTACAGAAGCTAAAAACACTGAGGCAGAGATGTCTATGCCAGGAAGTCAGGAGGTCAAGAAGGAGTGCAAATGCCTAGAACACGTTCTGTTATTCCTTGCCTACTTGTATGTGCTAGTCAGGGCACAGTGAGAGAATGATCTGACAGAATTTAAAGGACCAGTAATCAAAGGACAGACAAATTCAGGAGATTCCACATTGAGTATGCCTCATTTCTAAGATCTTTGGGTATATAAAGAAATAGAAATTAACATGTGAGTAAAAAATACCTTACTATAATAGTGGATCTTATTAGAACCACTGTATATATAATAAGCTATGACTGTGGGAGCTATCTGCTTTTAAAATACATGCTTTCATTTTGTGAAATAAAAGTAAGATTTGAGATAATTATTTTGCAATTTGGATTCAAGTCTTCTCTCTCAGGAGATATAGAAAAAACAATAAAATAAAATATAGAGGCAAAGATATTAGGAAAATATTGTGGATGAATTCTCTTAATGAGAGCTCTGTGATTTTAAAAAACAGCTGATTGAAATCTGAGGCACCCTTGCTTTGCTGATTTGTGCTATTTTGTTGAGTTTTTCACTAACTATCTTCTGTGATTTATAATGTGGAAAACTGTTTTTCGTTATTTTGCAAAGGAGAATTTGGTATGTTATATATCTTTCCTTTAACATAGTATTTTTCAGTATATATTTTGAAACATATAATTCTTAATACCCTTGATTTATAGTATAAAATGCATCTTTATAAAATTGTTATATACTACTATATCATACAGAATATGTTATCTTTAGTCTCTTTATCTGAGTAAATGTCTCCTGACTATAGTCTCTAGTTGGAATAAGGGGTAACAGTAACGTTCATAATATTAAAACAATACAGTATTCCTGTTATTTCAATGTTTCGCAAACGTTCTTCAGATGATACAAGTCATTGGAATGATTCCTTGTATGGCATATGTTTCACCCACACTAAACTACTAAAATACTGCTATGAAGATCCATAGAGATTCTGGGAAGGCACCTCAGGGATGACCTTGAATGTGGGCTTTAGAGAGAAATGGAATGGAGCATAGGATAGCCACTGAACCTTCCCCCACAACACCTGTAATTGTTTCTTTTTATCATACTTGGCTTATTAAAAGAAATTAACTTACAACCGTGTTTTACTGTTGGGAAGAAAATGGAAAACTAATATTCTAAGAAGAGGTTCCGATCAGTTAAGGTTTAATATTGTACAAACAATACCACTTAAATTTGAAGAAAACATTTTCTGAGTGTTTATCGACTTATCTGTTCTTTCATCCGTTTCACATATAATGCAAAACCTTTTATAAGGCAAGCACATCTAAATGATAAATAAAAGGATTTCTTTCTTCCTTTTGAACTCTCAAATTAGATATGCAAAAAACATACATCATCCAAAATTTCACAATGGCTGGTTTGAGAATTTTTATGTGTATATTGAATGGATATAGTACTTTACAAACTCAAGTTATTTGGAATACAATTGAAGTACTTAATTTGATAAACTGCACAACAGAGGATAATGTATATTTAAGAACACTTAGAACACTATGTTACTGAATTTTGAAATGGTTGAATCTGTTTATGTTTAGGCTATGTCTAATAAGATCAGAAGGGAGAAATATCTGCTTATGGAATAATATGAACCAAAAGATTAATAGACATTGGTTGGCTCTTAAGTTAGAATTGCAGATTTTATACTTTCTTGGGGGTATTCCCTTCTTATGAATGTACGTTTCTATTTGATGAAAGTAGATTTAATAAAAGGAAAATGTGGTTCATTAATTGCCACCCCTGAAACTCATACACACACAATGAACTAGCAAACAATGAACTAGAGAAAGTTGTCTAAAATTTGAAACATGGTAGACATTAGTGGGATGGGTTAGTAAAGCAGTTACCCACACAAACATTTTTTTTGTATATAAAAGATTTAAAAATTCCAATTTAATAAATTTTAGAAAAGCAAATGTAAAATGATTTATAATGGTTTATAAAACCAGAATTTACAATTATCTGTGAATAGTCAAAGACAAATCATAGAACCATTTTGATTACAAATCCAAAGGAATTCTAATGGTTACAGAATCACTCCCCACGCCCCCGCCGCCACCGTGAGAGTACAGTTGTTCAATTGTAAGCATCCCCACTGCTACTCACACTCCTTCATCTCCTCCTAAGACAGTGTTTTCACACCCAAGTCACATCACACATACCAGGCACGTCTTTCCTTTCACAAAGCTTAGCCAGATGATGTCTCCTTTTGGCTTAGATCAACAACCTTCCTTTCATAAATAAGTCCTCTTCCCCCATTGCCTAAACTCATCCAAGTCTTCATCCTCCACATGGTCCCAGCCCCAGTGGGACAGGTCCTCCTCTTAAAGGCATGCTGGATCGCAGAGGCCACACCAGTCACACATTCAGTCCTCTGTATGCCAATGCTGGCTGCACCCCAAGTGGTCTAGCACCTTTGCACCCAAGAAAGTTATAGTGTGCTGCTTTCTCTCCCTTTTCCTCATTTCTTGCCACTATTTTGCCTTTTCATGACATCTGTGATGATGATGAAATATCTGGTCATTCCTAAGTCTTCCGGTCTTGTGCAACCCTTCATTCATAACCAAGTGATTGTAACGACCACTGTGATGCTGAAAATCTCTTGGTCTTTCCTCCTCTCAGTGAAATGGAGTCTCTTCTGGGAGCCAGGACTTTTAAGCCAGAGACTCCTCTCTGCCTCCTAACACACCAGCTCAACGGGGCTTTGTTACTTGGAGATGACCAGGGCTCTGCAAGATCTACTCAGGACACCACAGCCTCTGCTCCTTGCAAGTCTGTGGGAAGAGGCCAGTTCCTTCAATTCTGACCAATCATTTTGGGTTGAATTAAATGAATACAGTACTACACTCTGCTCTTCACGACACTTCATTGACAGGCCTAGAACATCTGCTTAATCAGTCTGAGCACAAAGCTCTTGAGAGCTGTCTTTTCCCCTCCTCTCATCGCACGGGGCCACGGAACCCGCTGGCCTTGAGAGCACCTCTTAGGAACTAGCACCTAACTGGTTAAATTGTGACCCACAACTAGTCATATTTTATGGCCTCCATATGGAGTGTGGTGCAGCACTGCTCAACTTGCCGTGGGTGGAATTCTTCAGGGATTGGCGTTCCCTGCAATCTGCTCTGAAGTGCCAACCTCTCATTAGCATTAAAAACGCTTCCCTTTTAGTCTGTCCACATTAAATGCTCAATGAAAAAGTGCTGTTGAGAGAAAACATGGAAGATTTCTCTAAGAAAACAACCATGATTTCTTTTCCAGCATGTTTCCACTCTCCCCTTCCCTCTTTCCGCATAAATTCATGACTCACTGGCAGCACAGCCCGATCCAGCAGGCAGTCACTGTGAGGACCAGAACACCTACGGTATGTAAACAAGGTGAGATGGCAAAAGACACAGATCCATAGATCCTTTCTCACGGAGAACAGAAAGAAAAGCCTCGGAGACAATGAGCTCACACATGCCGTGCAGGTGAACACACCCAAGACCAAGTCAAATGTCCCAACAAGGATTTACTTTAACAAACACACAGGTGTGCAATGCTCGAGTCCTACTAGAAAGGAGTCACTTGGATTTTTTTCCCTTTCCCTACACAGGACAAGCCAAGGGCCAGCTACACGTTCAGACCCATTACTGAATGGAAGGGAGCAGCATCAGACACAAAGTTTCAGGCCCTGGTTTATGTGCCTTTAATACTTTTTCTCCTTTCCTTTGTGTTCACTAAATAGGATTAAAAATGTTTTTTGTAAAGCTACTTTTCATAGCTTTTTGTTTTCCCTTTGTATTTATCATGTTTTTAATTTCTTCTCTGAGGAGGAATTCTCTGAATCTGTGTCTTCCTATTCGACTTGGTGCCTTTTGAGGCCACTATGGCCGTGAACAGCCCTGCTGCTGTCGGTGTCTGGGGGTCAGTGGGGTCCTCTTTCGTTCCAGCACCGGGGGGGGGGGGGGNGGGGGCTCACAGACCATTTCAGACCCACAACAATCTTTGTATAGGAGTGTCCCTGTCAGGGACAAGTTATCACGGTCAGTGTCTGAATGTCCTGGGGAAGAACTGGCCACTGCCTCCAGCTCTCCAAGGTTCTGCTCATTGTCATGGGGATGAGGGGGGCGGGGGTGTAAGCATCCATTGTCTTGGCTGGCACAGATGGTTTCTAGCCTCCTCTCCTCACTGTCATCACACTGGTCCTGGGACAGCTGAGAGTGGAGTCTTGGGGACAGGAGGAGGGGCAGCTCCTCAGGCCTGCTGCTTAGGGCCTCGCTCAGGGCCTTCCCATCGAGCTTCTTGGTTTCAAAGAAGTCCTACAGAGCCACCACTGTTAGTGTCCTGTGAGGGGTCCTCTGGTGCCTCTGCCCAAGGGTGGCCACTGTGCTCCTGGCCGGGGCCGTTGCTGGGACTTCTAGCATCCTTGCTGCGACCTTCAGGGGGCAGGTCCTGGTTCCTCCGATCTACCCTCGTGTGGAAACAGGCATTCTTTCTGGAAGAGGGGCTGGGTCGTCCTTGTGGCTGGTTCCGCTCTCCCTTCATCTGCCTCCCCAGGCACGAGGGAGTGCTCTCCATCTTTGTTATTTGAGGAGATAGAGGAGTAGTGGAGCCACTTGTAAGCTTTGTAATCTTTCATTCGACAGGAACGAAATACAGGCGTCGGAAGTTGGCAAGGCCCGGCTCGGCGGCAGGCGGCATCTCCAGCGTGGAAGTGCTCGGCTGGGGAGAGGGGAGAGGGGGAGCGCTCCTCCACTTTGATCTGGGGGTAATCATAGTCGCCTTCTCCGGTGCACGTGTTGGCGCCTTGCCGGCAGGGGGGCGAGGGGGACGGTTGGGCCCCCCTTCTCCGTGTGCCCTCTGCAGGGTATTGCGCGGCCGCCTGGCTGCTCCTCACTCCTTCAGCTCCTCCTCCTCAGAGCTGCGGGAGCAGCGGGACTCCTCTCCAGGGCCCGGGAAGAGACGTGTGTCCAGGAGGCGTTTGTCCTGTAGCGCCGCAGGGCAGGCAGGCTGTGGCGAGAGGCTGCGTCGTCACACGTGCGCGGCGGTCGGTGGAGGTGACGCCACTGAGTTGGCGGTGGTGACCCGTAGGGGCCCCAGGCGGAAGGCCCTGTCGGCATTCTCGTCCACCGTGGGTGGAGGGGGAGCGGGGCAGCGAGGCTGAGGACTCGGGCCGGGGTACCCCGAGTGCTCGCTGACCCGCGCGTGGGGCTGGAGGATCGTGCTGTCGCGGGGGTCGCTGCGGGAGCCAGAGCTCCAGCCCTCCCTCTCGGGGCCCAGCAGGGAGTCAGGGAGGGCCCCCATTGGGGGTGGTCCTGCACAGTCTGGTTGGCGTCGTTCTGTGACAGGTCCACACATTAAAAAAAAAACACACACATTTCTTTTTCATTGAGATATAATTGGTATATAAAATTATATTAGCTCCTTTTCTTACCCAACAGTGGAACACAGGAAAGTGGTGGTGGAAGTTGGAGTGGAGAGTGGCCACCTGGTAGCGAGGGAGGGGCATTTTACCACCCATGTGTTCAGAATTGCTAGTTCATTGCGATAATAAAAAGCCAACTGGCTTTTAGTGGGTTTGATTATTGTTTTTTAAATTTCTACAATATACATCCTTATTGCTTGCATGTAGGACAAACTGTTCCTGCCGCCCCACAGCTTGGCACACAGGAGCATGGAAGACAGCCTAGCCAGGGCACCAGAAACCGTTCTTTTAGAGAAAAACCCCTCAATTATAGTCATTACATTCCTCTTTATTTTATCAAATTTGTAATTAAATTATAAAGTAATAAATGCCCATTGATATAAATGAAACAGTTGTATTTTTAATAGTTAATAAGCCACTGAGCCTTCCCTTAGCTTGAAACAAATAATAACTTTATCTTATGGATCCAGCTGTACTCTTTCTCTGCTCAAATAACTAAACACATTTGTCTCATGTAAATATATGGCCTTATATAATATGCAGAAATCTTTAACTTCCTTGTTTATCTAATAATCTATTACAGTATTGCTACAAGTCAATTCATATAGCATTAATTCACTCTCTCAACGACTCATGAATTCTGTTAGCATATTCTCAGTACAGATATACTCTTCATTTATTCAGACACTAACGAGGAACAAGATGTGAAGGTTATTTTGAGTGTGCTGCCTTCAAAAATATTGAATAACCATCTTTAGAAATAGATCCTTACATATAATTTAGTTTTTTTAGCCTATTACCTAAAACATAGATTTTGGGGGGCAAATAGTTTCCAAAAATGTTAGCGCTGGATGCCTTTATTCTTTCTAACTTGTGCCAAACATTGATGAAAATAGAAGCCTATTGTTTTGACTTACATTTCTCTAAGGGATTTAAATTTCTTAGAATGTTTATTGGTCATTTGCTGTCCTTTTATCATGAATCACGTATTTATTTAATTTGCCTTTTTATACTGTTTTTTAAAGAACCTTCTTTTTGGCCTACTGGGCATATTCACCTTTTAACTACAGCATATTAAAATGCATAATGAAAAGTTTAATTATAGTATGATGCACATATAATATGTATGGGTATGTGTGTATGGGTCTTGCATGAGTGTTCTTTTATTTGTTTTTTATTATTTTTTAAAGATTTATTTATTTATTTGAGAAGGAGAGAGAGACAGAGAGAGCATGCAGGGGGAGGGGGAGACAAGCAGACTCCCTGCCGAGAGGGGAGCTGGACACAGGGCTCGAACCCAGGACCCTGAGATCATGACCTGAGCCAAAATCAAGAGTTGTATGCTTAACCAACTGAGCCACCCAGGGGCCCCATGAGTCTTCTTTTAACTACTCATCCAAATTCATCTTCTATCACACTCCCCTCCTGTTCACAAACAGTCTTCACTTATTTGCTCTTCCCAAACATACCATGAACACTCTGGCCTTGGGGCATTTGCACTTGTCCATCCTTTTGAATAGAAGATGTTTCCATCAGATTGCCACCTGCAATGCTCCCTTACTACTCAGATGCCATTCCTGAAAAGTCCTCTTCGCGGAGACTATTCTTCACCATCTGTTAATTTTTTTAATTTTTTAAAGATTTATTTATTTATTTGACAGAGATAGAGACAGCCGGCGAGAGAGGGAACACAAGCAAGGGGAGTGGGAGAGGAAGAAGCAGGCTCTCGGCGGAGGAGCCTGACGTGGGGCTCGATCCCAGAACACCGGGATCACGCCCTGAGCCAAAGGCAGATGCTTAAAGAATGAGCCACCCAGGCGCCCCGTACTTTTTTAAAGATTTTATTTATTTATTTGACAGAGAGAAGAGAGAGAGAGAGACAGCAGGGAGAGTGGCAGACAGAGGCAGAAGGAGAAGCAGGATCCGTGCTGAGCAAGGAGCCCCATGTTGGGCTCAATCCAAGGACCCTGGGATCATGACCCGAGCTGAAGCCAGATGCTTAACCAACTGAGACACCCAGGCACCCCTCTTCACTGTCTATTTAAAAGGCCAGCCAACCAACATCTCAGGCTCATTCTTATGCCCTTACTTTCTTTCTCTTTGTACCACTTACTACTACCTAAAAAATATATATGTATATTTGTTTACATGTTTCTTTTTTGACTTTAGCATTAAAATGTAAACCCTGGGAGTCTGGAATCTCAGCTGCCGGCTCATCCTTGTATGCCTAATGCTATACAGGGCACATAATGAGTCTTCAACAAACATTTGTTGAATCCATGAATGTATGAATAAATATATTGAATTAAATTTATAATCTGGTAAATACATGCATGATGTTCAGTCCTATACAAAGCTATGGCACGTCTCTCATATATATGCAGGTCTTGTTTCATATCCACAATGAACTTTTACAGTTTTATTCTCTGATATACTTCTTTTTATTTGAGATATTACAGTATCTAGTGTTTTGTGGGTAATGAAAATTTCCTATTTTGTTATTTTCAATCTAAAGATTTTTGATATATATCTTGTTGCAGTCACTTTGCAATATTCTCTTACTAATGCTAATGCTTTTAGCACTGTTTCTTGTTTTCTTTTTTCCAGACACTCATGTCATTTCCATCTCTCACTTTAATATTTGCTCAGCAGATTTCATTATTTTTCTATACTGCTTCATATAAAACCTCTGGAACAGGGGCACCGGGAGCCTGCTTGTTCCTCTCCCACTCCAGGGGTAGTGCAGTCGGTTGAGTGTCAGACTCTTGGTTTCAGCTCAGATCCTGTCTGGGGGTCCTGGCATTGAGTCTTGTGGCAGGCTCCACGCTCACTGCGGAGTCGGCTTGAGACTCTTTCTCCCTCTCCCTCTGCCCGTGCCCCACCCCCCTTCTCTCTCAAATAAATAAATAAATCCTTAAAAAAACTCTCTGGAGCAAAGTTGAATGATAGTTGGTATTACTGTCTTCATCGTGGTTTTGGAATAAAACTAATGTTTAATGTTATACTTGATATCAGGATTTTTTACAAAGTTTTAAAATTATTTTACTGTACTATCAAATCCTATTTTAGTTCAGCTTTTTATTGTGTGTGTGTGTGTAAGCCCTCAATATACATTAACTAACACTGTTTTGTCATTGTTATTATTTTATTTTATATAAAGTGCTATTATTTCTATTTACTTACACAAGCCACATTTGTTCTCTGACATATGGGTCATCTATAATCACAACTTATTTTGCATAACAGTTTCCCATTTTCATCTCTGAACTCCTAATTAATTGCCTGTGTATGTCATCAGTTCTAGGAATTTACCAATCATGGTCTTCCTACATGTATCTACAACAAAAATTACTGGATCATTATAATCTACCCTCAATCATCAAGAGTTCTTTATGATTCTGTCTGTCCTCTTTTTTTTTTAATGTTCATAACTCATCATCAGTGTTATTTAATATTGTTTCTCTGCATCCTTTTGAAAAACCTTATATCTAGTTTATATAAATCCAATAGATATTTTTTTAAATCACTTACTATTTTGTAAGAACAGATACTTTGAGTAAATAAAGGTAATTGGACACAGATATGACTTATAAAGAATATACAGCCTAATAAAAGAGATTGGAGCTATCACATAACCAATATTAACACAAGGTAGGATTAATTTGTTTCTGATATAGAAGATAAAGATAAAAAAATTCAAAAGAAGAGGTCAATATTTCTGCTTCGAGTGGCTGACAAGTCCACATTTAAACTGGGCTTTGAAACATAAATTGATTTTGTAAATGTAGAGATGATTAAGTGATACTCAAAAAGTGAACAGAACAAGTAAACAAAGTGAGAATACTGGGTCAAGTGACATGGAAAATAGCAAGTACTTTTCTTAAGCTAAAATTCATGAATATGAAATGAAGAAATGGGAAGTAATGTTTGAAAAGTACATTAAGACCAGAAAATGGAAAGCTCTGGAGTAAGTGAAGCATTTACTTTTTACAGTTATCTGGTCAGACTTTTGTTTCAGGTAGATTAGCATGACATAAATGTGAGATATGAATTGGAAAAATTAATAGCAGAGGATTGCCATAGTTTTCCCATGGTAATTTCAATGACTTTCAATTAGCAAGGTAGGGTTTGTTTTTATCTTGGATCCCATTTTGTCCTGGTCCTACTAAAGTATTAAAGTATTTCAACATAGTCTCCAAAGTATATAGATTATTAGTTTGTTCAATGCACTTTCCATTATTTTTGCACTCATTTTGTTATAGATTGATTTTAGTAAAGCTAAATAATGTGATAAATTTACTAGGTTTTTCTCTCAACTAAGATATTCAATTTAACTATGATATTATTATTATTACATGATAATTCAAAGAGCTGATAACAACCAAGATAACTGCAACAAAATGAATAAGGAAGAGATTGCCATATTTGATCTCTAGCCTAATAAAAATGTCTAATTTATCAAATTGACTGACAACTATCCCAATGGTAAGCATAAAATGGTGCCTAGAAAACAAGCCAGATATATGTGGAAACTTGATATATAAAAGGCAAGGCATTAAAAATAGAGAATGGATGCCAAGACAATTGTTTATCCACATTAAAGGTAATTGGATCTCTACAACAATGGCATATAAACACACTCTCACAAATATAAGATCTGTCAAACATCTAAATGTAAAAACAAAAACTTTGAAACTATTAAGATAGATGTGTGTGTGTGTGTGTGTGTGTGTGTGTGTGTATGGAATTTAGGGATAGGAAATGATTAAACAATCAAAAGTAAAATGCATAAAACGATTGCTAATTTGCTGAAGTGCTGATGGCATGTAGGTCTAGAGCTTTTTATCAACTATAAAGTTAAGGGACAAAGCTATTATTCTGAATATACTTCAGAGTACCTTAGCATGACCATCTTATCTTCATCAAAATGCAGCAGACCATAAATAACATAAAGTACAAAATCTTCTGCATGATAGAAATAGCAAAAGGAATTCTCAAAGTCTACCCAAAACCATTGATTAAAAATAAACTTTACAGGGTAACACATAAAGACAACTTAGTAGGCTATGAATGCTCTTTAGAATTTGGCATTCTGATATTAGATACTAGATCCACTCTATCACATAATTAAAATAGCTACAGAATTGAGCAGCATCAATATTTCTCAATTGAAGTCCTAAAGGCTTCCCATAGACTTTGCAAATGACCTATTTGATAAAGGATTAATATCCAGATTATATAAAGAACTTATAAACTCAACACTCAAAAAACAAATAACCCAGTTGTAAAATGGGCAGAAGACATGAACAGACATTTCTCCAAAGAGGACATGCAGATGGCCAACAGGCACATGAAAAGATGCTCAACTTCACTCATAATCAGGGAAATACAAATCAAAACTACAATGTGATATCACCTCACAACTGTCAGAATGGCTAAAATTTACAACACAGGAAACAACAGATGTTGGCAAGGATTCGGAGAAAGGGGAACCCTCTTGTACTGTTGGTGGGAAAGCAAACTGGTGCAGCTACTCTGGAAAAGAGTAGGCAGATGTCTCAAAAAGTTAAAAATAGAACTACCCTAGGACCCAGCAATTTACACTACTAGGTATTTACACAAAGGATACAAAAGTACTGATTCGAAGGGATACATGTAGCCTGATGTTTACAGCAGCATTAACAATGATAGACAAATTACAGAAAGAGCCCAAATGTCCATTGACTGATGAGTGGATAAAGAAGATGTGGCTTATAAATATATATATACAGTGGAATATTACTCAGCCATCAAAAAGAATGAAATCTTGCCATTTGCAACAATATGGATGGAGCTAGAGTGTATTATGCTTAGCAAAATAAGTCAGTCAATGACAAATACCATAGGATCTCACTCATATGTGGAATTTAAGAAATAAAACAGATGAACATGGGGGGGTAAAGAGAGAGGCAAACCATAAAACAGACTCTTAACTATAGAGAACAAACTGACAGTTGCTGGAGGGGAGGTGGGCAAGGGGATGGGCTAAATGGATGATGGGTATTAAGTAGGGCACATGTTGTGATGAGCACTGGGTGTTATATGAAAGTGAAGAATCATAAAATTCTACTGAAACAAATATTACACTATATGTTTACTAACCAGAATTTAAATAAAAACTTGAGACTATCCCCCCCCCCAAAAAAAGAGGAAACAGCTACAGAATTGAGCAGCATCAATATTTCTCCATCAAAGTCCTAAAGATATACCATAGACTTTAGACTATCTGAGTTTAGGGTCTTTAGGAAGATTTTAGAAGTGGATATCCATGGTTAATGTAAATGGATCAAAATGTCCATTACAGATTAAGATAGAAGATTTACCTTCCTGTCTCAACTAGTAGAATGGTTGGCAAAATATATGAAACAATCTCAGATTACTGGCCAACAGGAACTATAGGATTGTGATCTTAAAGAGAAGAGAAACAAACAAGATAATCCCTATATTTGGACCAGTTTATTCCCTAGAAGCAGTAATGGCCAATCTTTTTTTCCATATTTGATGAAAGTTATAAATCTATAGATCTGGAATGTTGTACAAAATAAACAGAGCTGACCAGCCACTTGGCACATCTGTTAACAAAATATATTTAGGCTCACCTGGGTGGTGCAGTCAGCTAAGCGTCTGATTCTTGGTTTCAGCTCAGGTCATGATCTCAGGGTCATGGGATCAAGCCCTGCATCAGGCTCCATGCTCAGTGCAGAGTCTGCTTGGGATTCTCCCTCCCCTCTCCCACTGCCCCTCCCCCCTGCTCTCTCTCTCTCTCAAAAAAATAAATAAATCTTTAAAAAAACATATTTAACAAATTAGATAAATGAGTTCTTTGAAAAGATCAACAAAATTGATAAACTTCAATCCAAACTGATCAAAAACAGAAGAGAGAAAAGAAGAAAATATTACTAATGTAAAAAATAAAATAACAATACAGATCCTATATATATTAAATGGATGATAAGGGAATGTTATGAACAGGCAATGCATTTGACAGTTTATATAATACAGAAAAATTCATGGAAGATACAAACCACTAAAGCTCACCCAAGATGATATAATAACAATGTGAATAGCCTACTTAAAGAAATTAAATATCTAATTAAAGTCTTTCCCATAAAACAAAACAGAACAAAACAAAACAAAAAACCCACCAAACAAACAAACAAAAAAAAACCATGTAGGCACAGATGGCTTTAGTGGTGAATTTGATAAGACATGTAAGAATAAAATAATGCAAATTCCATTCATACTCTTCCAGAAAAACTAGACATGGAATTCTCAACTCATTTTTTGAAGCCTCAGAACCAAAATCAGATGATAACATTAGAATAAAAGAAAACTATAGGCCAATATTTTTATTAACATAGAGGTAAAGCCACATTCACAAATGTTTAATTGAATCCAACAACATACAAAACGGATAATGGGATTTGTCCGGGAATGCGAGGATGGTTTAATCAGTGTAATTCACCATAGTCCTAGATTAAAGAAGAAAGAAGAAAAACACTCTGATCTTCTCCCAAAGTACCAAAAAACCATTTGACAAATTTCAATAAATACTCACGGTAGAAATTCTCAGCCAACTAGAAATAGGAGGTATTATTTTCAATCTGATAAACAGGATCTATGAAAAACTTAAAACTAATATACGTAAGACTGAATGCTTTTGCCCTAAAATGAGAAAGAAGGAAAGGCTGTCTTGGTTTGCCTCTCCTATTCAAAATGGCACTAGAGTTCCTAGGCATTGTAATAAGGCAAATTAATAATAATAATGATAGGCAAACTGATGGAAAAGAAGTAAAACTCTCTTTAATTCAGAGACAAAATGACAAAGACATTTACAAAACAGACACTAGAATTAATGAGTTAAGGAATGTCACAGGATAGAAGGTCAATATCAATTGTGTTTTAAATACTAGCCAGAAAATACTGGAACTTGAAGTCAGTATAAAGCATTTGTTTAACAAAATATGTATTAGACTTGTACACTGAAAAATATAAACACTGAAGAGAAAAACTTTAAAAAGTCCTGATAAATAGAGATTGATATGTTATTCATAGAGTGGAAGATGTAACATCAGTTCTCCACAAAATGGTCTCTAGACAAAACACAATAGAAATTATCAACAGGCTCCTTCTTAGAACTGATGATATGCTTCTAAAATTTATACAAAAATTCAAATTACCCAAAACAACTTAAACAATCGTGAATAAAAGAACAAACTTTTAAGACCTATAATATCTGATTTCAAGATTTATTCTATGACTCCACTAATCAAGATAGTTTGGATTTTTTAAAAAAATTTATTTACTTATTTGACAGAGAGAGTGTGTGTTTGAGCAGGGAGAGGGGCACAGGGAGAGAGAGAGAATCTCCAGCTGTCTCCTCACCAAGCACGGAGCCCGACAAGGGGCCGATCTCAGGATCCTGAGATCATGACCTGAGCTGAAATTACAAGTTGGACGCTTAACCAACTGAACCACCTAGGCACACCAAAACAGTTTGGATTTTGTATAAGGACACATATAGATGTGTAGAGCAGAACAGACAGTTCACAAACTGACCAACATATACGGTGTGTTGATGTTTTATGTAGCTGCCAAGGTTGTTCCCTGTACATTTTCAATAAACATTTCTGGAACAATTTTTTATATCCAATGCCAACAAAAGGTTTTCTTTCTCTAGGTCATGCCAGATCCCAAAATTAAATTTGAAACAGCTCTTATATATAAGTACTATGGCTACAGAAATTCTTGGGGGGAAAAAAACCACCTGGTAAAAAATCTTGGTATCCTTAGGTAAAGCAAAAATTTCTGAGATAGGATGCAAAGTTATGTACCATACAATAAAAAATTGATAATTTGGACTCCATCATTTTTTTAAAAAATGTTCTTCAAAAGAAACTAGAGAAAATTAAAAATCAAGCCATTGTCTGGGAAAAAATATTTTAAAAACATATCTTATTAAGAATTGTAATCAGAATATATAAAAAAAATACCTACAGTTCAGTAAACAGAAGACAAAAATCAACTGAAGTAGTGACAAAAATTCTCTCCTTGATCAAACTCTAGCCAGACTCCTCTGAGTCCTGTCTTGACTAGGGCCTCAACCTTGGGTTATAAAGCCTTGGACAAAATACTAACAGCTCAAGGCTGTGACCCTAGTTCCCCTTAAAGTGTCTGCCTGAGGAAACTGACAAAACTTTGCTGTTTTGCAGCCTGTGTCGCCAAAAGAACTTCCTGTTAGTTCTAGGCAACACTTGCAGATGGAGTCCCCGTCTCCCGGGCTCTGTGGGAGGGTGGGAGCCAAGGTTTGATAGGTGTGCCAGTTAACAAACTAATAGAAGTTTAACATGGACCACCCCTTTCCCCAATTTTTGCAATTTTTCATTTCCCTAACTCTATTCGGCCCCTATTCACCTCCCTCCCTATTCCCTCATTCTCCCAGTTATTCCTGTATAATCAAAGTTAAATTCACTTCCACTGGACTCTGTTCCCTATTGTAATGGGCTATTACTGATTAAAAACTGTTCTTACCACTTGATTGGCTGGCTTTGTTTGTCTTTGACTTTAGACAAAATCTTTGAATAGGCATTTCATAGAAGAAGATTTAAACAACAAATGAGCATATGGAAAGGTGCTCAATATTATTAGTCACAGGGAAAATGCAAATTAAGTTACACACCTAGTATAATGGCTAAAATTAAGAAGATCCTATCAAATGTTGACCATGACAAGGAGCGGTTGGTACTCTCATACATCTCTAGTAGGAATGTACAATTTTTCAACCACTGTGGAAACTTCTTTGGCAGTCTTTTGTTAAGTTAAATATACACTCACTGATCTCGTTCTACCTATTTACCCAAGAGAAATGAAAACATCTGTTCACATAATAATTTATACTCAAATGTTCATAACGGTTTCAGTCACAATAGTTTAAAACTGGAAGTAACTCTAATGCCTCATCAATTTTCGAATGGCTAAACAAAATATTGTATAGTTATATAATGAAATACAATTGAACAATAAAAAAAACAAGCTGTTGACTCATCGAACAAATTAGAGAAATCTAAAACCTATTATTCTAAGAAAAAAAGACACAAAAGACGCCTTTGCTATGATTCAATCTACATGAATTTCTAAAAAAGTAATCATCATAATCACAGAAAGCAGGCAGAACAGTGGCTGCTACAGGCAATGGGTCATTGAAAGAAAAACTCACTCTAAAGAAGATGGAAGGGGGTGGAAAGTGGCCAAAATGTGTGAAGGTAGTCAAAAGGTACAAACTTTCAGTTATAAAATAAAAAAATTACGGGGATATAGTGTACAGCATGCCAACTATGGCTAATATTGTACTGCATATTCGAAAGTTGTTAACACAGTACATCTTTCTTTTTTTTTTAAAGATTTTAATTATTTGAGAGAGAGAGAGAGAGACCATGAGCAGGGGGAGGCAGAAGCGGCAGAGGGAGAAGCAAACTTCATGCTAAGTGATCCCAGGACCCTGAGATCATGACCTGAGCCAAAGTCAGATAATTAACCAACTGAGCCGCCCAAGCACCTCGCTAAGAGAGTACATCTTAAAAGCTCTCATCACAAGAAAAAAAATTCTGTTAACTATGTATGGTAGCAAATGCTAACTAGACCTATTGTGGTGATCATTTCACAATATATATAAATATCAAATAAATATGTTGTACATTTGAAACTAATATAATGTACGTCAATTATACCTCAATAAAAATAAATAAATAGTGATACACATGTTCTATTATATGATTTTGGTGGTGGTTATACAACTATTAAAGCTCATTGAGTTAATCCTTTAAATTTAGTTTTAAAATTTTGCATTATTCATACATCTCATGCATCTCAAAAAAGCTGATTAACAAATTAACAAATAAATTAATCCTTTCATGATGCATCTATTGAAGGAATAAAAACTGCTATTAGAAAAAAACACATTTTATTGATTCCAAAACACCATTTTTTAGTATCTTTAAAACTAGAATGCATCTTACAATGTATGGTTTCTTAAAGTCAGAATGGGAAACGTTTTTTCTTAGTACAATATAAATAAGAAAGCTTCTAACACTTAATGGCATATTAGATTCCATGAGATACAGTAATAATAAAAAGTTGAGTTAAGCTAATTCTTAGGGAAACACACACATACACATACATAGGTATAAAATATCACAAGTAATCTGTATTTTAATTATAGATTCAAAATTAGAGAAAATAGAGAGTATAATAAAAAACCTATGGGGGCACCTGGGTGGTTCAGTCGGTAAAGTGTCTGCCTTGGGCTCAGGTCATGATCTCAGTGTCCTGGGATCGAGTCCCCCCCACCCCCGCTCAGCGGGGAGTCTGCTTCTCCTTCTCCCTCTGATGCTTCCCTCCCTATCCCCCCGCTTGTGCTCTCTCACTCTCATGCTGTCTGAGTAAATAAATAAAATCTTTAAAAAAAACAAACCAAACCTATGTATTTACCATCCATAATGATCAAAATTGCCACTTACAAAAAAACATAAAATTCCTTCCCCCTCCCCTTTCTTTCTCTTTCCATAGAAATAACTATAATCTTGAAGTTGTCACATGCTCTTTATACCCATATTCTCATACTTTGTCTTCATAGCAAGAAATAATCAAGTCATGGGTCTTAACAAAATTGAATACTATCTAACAGTCAAAATAAATGAACTAGGGGTGCCTGGGGGGCACAGCGGTTAAGCGTCTGCCTTCGGCTCAGGGCGTGATCCCGGCGTTATGGGATCGAGCCCCACATCAGGCTCCTCTGCTATGAGCCTGCTTCTTCCTCTCCCACTCCCCCTGCTTGTGTTCCCTCTCTTGCTGGCTGTCTCTATCTCTGTCAAATAAATAAATAAAATCTTTAAATAAATAAATAAATAAATAAACAAATAAAATTGATACATATCAACAGACATCAATCTTGAGAACTTAAATTAGGAGAAAAATCAAATAATCAATGTATGATAATAACCATACCAAAATATTCTAGGCTCTTTCCTATGTGCTAGTTCTAAGCATTTTACATATATTAAATATATATATATATATTAGCTCAGTTAATCCTGAGAAAAGCCCTGAGATATTCCAGTTTACATGTGAGGAAAGCAAAACATAGAAGTATTTTGTGGAAGATCAAATAGCTAATAATTAATTTACTCTCAGTTTTTCCCCAGAATCCAATCTCTCACCCACCCTAATATGGGTAAATATAGTATTGACCTAAATTGCAATAACAAATAGACACAAGGGAAATTATGTCTTATTCAGATAAGAGTGGAGAACAAATGCTTTAGTCAGCAAGGTGGATGGGGTGAGGGGAGTGGATAAGTTATTCCGTCTTTCAGGAACTCAGACTAACAGCAAACCCGCCATCTTCAAAAACTGGCTTCCAAGATGACTCCAGTAATCCTGATGGAACAGAAAGAAGAATGGCATAGAAGACAGGACAATGTTTAAGAGCCAGGCCCGGAAGTGGCAGGCATCATGTCCACACACATTCCAACGACTAGAGCTCAGTTATTTGCCCACAGTAACTCCTGAAAAGGCTCCCATTTATGACCTCTCAGTTTTCTCTTTTCTGATGTTAACGGTCCCATTTCCAGAACATTAGTCATTTGCAAAAAAGCACACAAACAAATGGACTAAAAGGCATGTAAATATGTAACTAAATCCTATTTATAGAGTAGGGAATTTAGTTAATATAACCTCAACTGGCTTGGCAAATGTATTTTTGATTGTTACACTAATTCAAACATTTTTAGCATTGTTTTTTCTAATTTTGATAGTTGAAGTTATTGTCTTTATTAATTCATTCTAAATTTATGGTTGGATATTAACCTCATTTTAGCTGAGCCCTAAGTCCACTATTTCAAGTTTTGGTACAAACTCACACTTACCTAGCTGGATTTTAGAATTGCTATGGATTGATGATTTCTATGTGTCTTCTGTCCTTCTCTCTCCCCCTTATGTGTGTTTATGAGGTCAGCCTATCTTGTTCTTCCACATTGTGTGTTGGATAAAAAAGGGACAAATTCTCTTTCTAGTTCGTAAGTCTTTATAGTGAGTGAAACTACATCCAAGAAGCTACCACTTAACTAGTAGCCCCGAGAAGATTTAGATGAGATGGTGGACTTCAAGCTAATGCTGTAATGGGGTGAGACTTTTGGGGGAGAAGAAAGAATTTTTCATATGGGCAGGATTTGAATATTTATGGCCAGAGAACAGATAGTAGGAGGATGCAGTTTCAAAGACAGCTATGTATGTCTCATCCCACAAGCTTTTCTGCAATGTGACATTAACATTCCTCCATCATAGTAATTAAACATATAGGATAATGTAAAATTAAGAAAATATACATATCACATACTTACACTGGCATCCTAAATCCTAAATTAAACTATACCCATTGTTGACTGTATAAATGAGAAACAAGAGGATATAAAACAAATATCAAAGCAAGTATTTTTTTAAAGAATTCATTTACTTACTTAGAGAGAAAGAGCATGGGGAGGGGCAGAGGGAGAGGGAGAGAGAGACCTCAACCTGACTCCAGGCTGAGCGTGGAGCTGGGGGTGGATCCCAAGGATCTCAAGTGGATCCTGAGATCATAACCTGAGCCACAGTCCAGAGTCTGATGCTTAACTGACTGAGCCACCCCGGCACCCCTCAAAGCAAATATTGTTGATATAGTTAATGAATGACAATGCTCCAGCTGAGAAGTGTTTCAGTTAATTTCTATAACAGATTTTTAGTACTTGTACTTTTAGTGTTACTTTCAGAGAATAATTGATTATTCACAAATATATAATAATGGATATATAATAAACATATTAAAGGTAAATTTACTCTATTGAGCTGATTAACATCTGTATGTCCTATTGTCCACATGAGCCTAAATATTTGCAGGGTTTTTTTCCTTAATTTTCAGTCATATGAGAGAGGTGAAAGAATTATTTCTTACGTTCTCTGTAGATTTCATGAACACATTAAATAAATACTCAAAAATGATATACATACACATATATGTTGAAAAATCAGAGAACAAATGTTTTTTATAAATTATACCCAACTAACATTCATAAAGGCAAATTTCTTCAGTACTGTCTTTTTCTGCTTTTATTAACTTAAACATGCAGATATCTTCAAAGAACCTACTTATGTGCCCAAAAAGGAGGAAAGCATTTTCAATCAAAATGTATTGTAAAGAGAAAGCAAAAACTGGTTTGCAATTTTTTGTTTGATTTTAACAATTACAAGTTTCTGCTTATATAAATATAGCACTTGAACAGTTGAACAGAATGTTTTTTGTATCTCTAGGTAGACAAAATAGAACTGCCTCAGGAAAAAAAAAAATTATCAACCCCCCCCCCCAGCCAAGACCCATGCTGAACTCAGAATTACATAGCATGCGCCTAGTCTCAAAAGATTGTGATTTGCTTTTCAGTCCAATGTTTCCTGCTGCTAGAAGAAAAAAAAAGTAAGCTTTGTTTCATGAGAAAGCTTTAGCCTGAGAATTACTGCACTACCATGGGTACTCAGTGAAATATATTGCATAATCTACAAGGTAGCAAGAAAACAGTAGGTTTGGAAAATAAAATGATCTTTCTGTTGGAAAGTCATCCACATGCCCCCTGTGCACGCATAGATACCCGTGCAGTTTACCGCATTCTCTCAGAAACATCCGGACTCTGAAGGAAGTTCCCACAGAGAAGTATGTGTATCCCAGCGGTGTGCAAATCATTTCTCTTATCTAATAATCTCTTACAAATATACCTTTGGTTGTTCTTTGACTTTCCTAAAAGGTGAGACTCAGCATGGGGCATTCATTTTGTCTGCCAAATATTTTTTCAAAAGTTGTTTGTTTTTATGCTGCTATACCTGAGACAGGCGCTCATGACTCCATGAGGAAAGAGAAAGCAGCATTCATATTAAAATGCTAAGGAACATAAAGTCAGTTTTTCATGTTTAACTCTATCTTTTTTTTTTAAAAAGCAGGCATTCTTCTATTTTACAAAAAAGGCATTATTCAAAATGAGTTATACAAGAAAAATAAGTATTATTTGAAATTAAAATGGTGAAATAGTTTTGAAATACTACTTATTTCCATTACTTCTCGTTTTAAGGATAACAGAACAGAAACAATACATGCACGCAGCATATATGATTTGAACTCCTTGCCAATTCAAACTTTAAAAAGCTAGAATTAATTATGCAAAACTGTTGATAAACAAGTCCTTTACAACATGTCCAATTACATTCTACTATAGCATCTAAGGGAACTAGTAATTTAATAAACATTAACATTTTTGATCAGGTTTCATAAACAAAATATGTAACATTGATATAAATGTTCTGGGTAAGTTCTAATAAAATCAGAAAAGGCAATTCTTTTCTGCCCTATCATATGATTTCCAAATTATTTTTCAATTTTGAGGAATCATCTACCAAAAGAAATCGAATTAATAGAGATATACTTCATTTATTTAAAGTCTTCAATTTTAAAAATGTACATTTCTGTTAATTTCTTTCTGTTAGCTAATTAAGCTAATTTTAATTAACTTATGCTCAACATAAAATTATAGTTAGAAACTGTAATTAAAAGATTGTTGTGCTGGGGTGCCTGGGTGGCTCAGTGGGTTAAGCATTTGCCTTTGGCTCAGGTCATGATCCCAGGGTCCTGAAATTGAGCCCTGCATCAGGCTCCCTGCTCAGTGGGGAGCCTGCTTCTCTCTCTTTTTCTGCTTGCCTCCCCCCCCCATCAAATAAATAGAATCTTTAAAAAAAATAAAAGATTGCTGTGCTGAGTTAGAAGTTTAAAAAAAATCAGGGGCGCCTGGGTGGCACAGTGGTTAAGCATCTGCCTTCGGCTCAGGGCGTGATCCCGGCGTTGTGGGATCGAGCCCCACATCAGGCTCCTCTGCTATGAGCCTGCTTCTTCCTCTCCCACTCCCCCTGCTTGTGTTCCCTCTCTCGCTGGCTGTCTCTATCTCTGTCAAATAAATAAATAAAATCTTAAAAAAAAAATGAAGTTTGAAAAAAATCAGCAATGTAAATAGTAATATTCCATGTATCCATGCCACATACTTTCTTCTTTTTGCTACACTCTTAGAGAGCTATGGTATAGTATATCTGTCTGAGAAATGCATATGATTTCAAAATATTGATAAAGAAAGCAAATTAGCAAGCTATCATTATGAATTTTTCCATTCTTTCCATATTCATTCATATTTTTGTGATTCCTCTTTTTTATTATCTCTATGTCTTCTGTTATTTATTCCATTTCTTTTGTTGCCTCAGTGTAATTTATAGATGCTGCGACTTAACAATTTTAATGGTAACAGTCTGGGGATCAGTTCCTCTAACCACGTGCAGGAAGGGGAGTAGGAAAAAGCACTTATAGACAGTCTTTGCTAAAAAGACCCTGGAGAAAAATCAGAATCCCACAGACCTTTTCTGTTTCTGAAAATGAGGGTATGTAAATAAGGTATTTGTTTATTAGGTGAAGGGTTTTTTTTAAAATGTTTAAATATTTTTAAAATTTTAACCCCAGTATAATAAACATACAGTGTTATATTAGTTTCAGGTGTACAATATAGTGATTCAATAATTCCATACATTACTCAGTGCTCATCATGATAAGTGTAATCTTAATCCCCTTAAGTAAAGGGATTTTAAGAAAGAAATATGCAATTTAGTCTTGTGGGTCCATTGTGCATTAGACATTCTCAAACTATGACGCAGTTTTCATTTCTGAAGCAAACCTGTTTGCCCACCTTTAAATGGTAGATTTTTAATAGCTCAGAACATGTTTGTGAAGAGTAACGTTGCTACGTGAGTGAAGTAATTTTGAAGGTATGTGTCATTTTCCTGTAAGGTAGTGAAAGAATCTTAATAAAAAGTTCATGTGCTTCAATTTTTATATTCTGAAGTTTAAGAAAAACCTCCTTATCAAGATCTCTTTAACATCTGAGAAGACATTTTTGTTCTCGATTATATGTAACACTGCTGACCATTGCTGTTATTTAATTGTAAAGACTTTTATAAAACACAAAGCAATTGCTTTCATGTATGAAACAAAAGAAAAATGCATATTCATACAGTTTAGGAAAATGTTATTTAGAAATTCTTGCAGTAAAATCTACAGCTAGAAAAATTAAAAGCAGCTTGAAAAAATAGCATAATGGTCTTGAAACTTGCAACAAATAACTGCACATCTTAACTAAAATAAGAAACAGAGACACAAAAATATACCAATAGCACAAATTTTTGACTTATTTTTAGATATTGCTGCACTTCTAAAAATAAAATATAATACACAGACTTCCTGCAGAGAAAGAGGATTAAAACAGTACTGGAAAATCTCCCTCATTCAATATTTAACAAAATGAAGAAAAATAGTAGAAATAACAAAATTCACCAGCAGGATCCAAACTATGAAAGAGATACAATGAAGCACCCAACCTAAAAAAGTAGTAGCCAATAAAAAACACAGATGATCTCAGTTTTTAAAAAAAGTATCATCCTTGCCCCATCTCCCCCCAAAAAGCAATACTTAGGAAATGATGAGACAAGAAAATTCTGGAAATTCTCATCAACACTTTCTAATTTTGAGCAAAGCTAGCTGGAGTGATTCATCAGCCCTGGGAAAATCAGAATGAATCCAAGAAAGTAAAAATAACTTATATGATGCAGGGAAACATCAGCAGAGAGAAAATATCACCAGGATTTTCCATATTCCAGGGTATCATACAGAGTTAAGCAAAAGATCTAAAAAATGTGGGATTGCCACAGTTTTTGCTGGGGTGAGTGGGCCCTGACATGGAATTTAATAAAACAATAAGAAAAAGAACCCAGCTCAGATTACACAAAGCTGCAGCTGAGGCCTAGCCATCCTGCAGTCCATTCTCTTATTCATTCATTTAACCATTCTTTATCAAGAATCTATAATGTATCTGGCACTGTTCTAGGCAATGAAGAAATGGTAGTAAACAAATCAGACAAAAATATCTAGTTTGACAGAGTTTATAACAGAAACAACTTTAATTTTTAAAAATTTTTTTAAAGATTTTACTTTTATTTATGAGAGAGAGCAAGAGAGCCAGCCGGGGAAGGAGCAGAGGTAGAGGGACAAGCAGACTCCATGCTGAGCACAGAGCCTGTCACCATCACAGGGCTCAATTGCAGGACCCTGAAATCATGACCTGAGCTGAAACCAAGAGTTGGAGGCTTAATCGACTGAGCCACCCAGGCCCCCCTAGAAACAAGTTTTTTAAAAAAACAAAACCCAAATAAGACTATAGCTTATTAGAATATGATAAATGGAGTGGAAAAATTAAAGGAGAGAAGAGAGAGAAGATGACAATTGAACAAAGACAGGAAGAAAGTTAGGGAATGAACCGCGTGCACAAGTGAAGGTGAGATTCCAAGCAGCACACACAGCAAGTGCAAAGGCAAGTGTGAGAACCAACCTAGCTGGACAGTGTTATTTCCATGGAGTGAGCTAGGTGGAGATTAGAAGGGAGATAAAAGAGTAACTGGGGGGGACTCCTGGGTGGCTCAGTTGGTTAAGTGTCTGCCTTCAGCTCAGGTCATGATTCTGGAATCCTGGTATCAAGCCCCTGATCAGGCTCCCTGCTCAGCGGGGAGTTTGCTTCTCTCTTTGCCCCTCACCCCACTCGTGTTCTCTCTCTGTCTCTCTCTCTCAAATAAATAAATAAATCTTAAAAAAAAGAGTAATTGGGTTGGAGGTGGAGGCAGGCATATGGCATAAGGCCTTATACCACTGTATTTTGGCTTCTACATGGAATGAGAAGAGAAGCCATTGAGAGCTGTGAACAGAGGAGAGACTTAATTTAATTTATAATTTAATTGGCACATTCTGGCCAAGGTCCAGAGAGTAGACATTAGGAGGAGCAATTATAGAAGCAAGGGACACTTTGGAGGTTTTAACAATAATTCAGAGAAAAGAGGATGACAGTGGTAGCAGCAGAGATTATGAACAGAGGTTGAAATTTGGATATATTTGGAAAGTAGGGCCAATAGAATTTTCTGATTGAGTATATGAAGATGTGAAAGGAGGAGTCAAACCAGAAGTTTGGTTTGGATACGGAAATTTTGAAATGCCCATTAGACATCCAAATGGAGATTTGATGTTTGGCGTGTTGTGAGAAAAGGCCCAAGAATTTTGGCATCGGACAGGACGTCCAGCCCAAAAGGGACCCCACCTGGTTTGCCAAATAGCCCCCTATAACCAGCTGTTATTCAGTGCCTCCCAGGATTAACAAGTTCACCCAGGCCTTGGACTGCCAAACAGCTGCTTGGCAGCTGGTCTGTATACAGACCAGAGGCAAAGCAAGAGAAGAAGAGATTAGTAGCCCAGAGGCAGCAGACCAGAGGCAAAGCAAGAGAAGAAGAGATTAGTAGCCCAGGCTGAGAAAAAAGCTGCTGGCAAAGGGGGTGACCCCGCTAAGAGGCCACCTGTCTTTCAAGTATGGGGTAATACTATCATCACGTTGGTGGAAAACAAGAAGGCTCAACTGGTATTGACAGCACATGCTGTGGGGCCCATTGAGCTAGTTGTCTTCCTGCTCCCCCATTTCATAAGATGGGGGTTCTGTACTGCATTATCAAAGAGTAGGCCAGGCTGGGCCACGTGGTCTACGGGAAGACCTGCACCATTGTCACCTTCACACAGGTTAACCTGGAAGACAAGGAGCTCTGGCTAAGCTGGTGGAAGTTATCAGGACCAATTACAATGACAGATATGATGAGATGTGCCGTCACTGTGGAGGCAACATCCTGGGTCCGATGTCAATGGCTCTCATCGCCAAATTGGAAAAGGCAAAGTTTCAAGAACTGGCCAGCAAACTGAGCTAAGGTAAGTGTACTATTGAATTTTCTGTCCATAAAAGTAATAAAAAGTAGTTCTCTTAAAAAAAAAGAGAGAGAGAGAGAGATCCTATCTGGAGGTAAAACATGGGACTTTGTCAACATGGAATATTTAAAGCTGATACTAAGGTTGTGAAATAGAGAAGAGGAAGTTGAAAAACAGCCTAAGAGAACTGCAGTAAGGGAAATCAGAAGGAACCAGAAAAGGAAATTAAACACATACGGTGAATGAAGTAGGATGGTGTCCTGGATGCCATGCACAGAAGTTTCAAGGAAGATGTCAAATGCTATGGTAAATGCGGTTAATAGGTAAAATGAGGACTAAGAATTCACCATTGGACTTAGCCACATGGCAGTTACTGCTGGCCATGAGAAGAGTGGTTTCCGTGCAAATGTAGACAGTGAAAGTCTACTAGGTTCAAGGGAAACTAAGAGGAGAGGAGTTGGGGAAAATGAGTATAGGAACTATAAGAAAGTTTGCAATAAATGGAGACTAACAGTGACTGGAGGGGATGAGGGCTTAAAGAAATATTTTTTTTTAATGTGATATATAAGTTTGCTGCTGGGGTGGTCTAGAAGGAAAAGAAAAAGTCGATGTTGAAGGGGAGGAGGAGAACTGCTGAGGAGATATCGTTGAGTGAGAGGGAACTTGGTCTAGCGCACAGTGAGGGAGGCCTTAGCCAGGTACAGGAAACGCTCATGAACACTACCAAATGTGCAAGCGGAGAGAGTGTGTAGATCACAGGATTTAGCCTTTAAATATAGTAACAGAGAAAATAGTCTTTAGAAAGTGGAGAATGTGTCAAGGATAATTCAGTCACATAAATCAGAGCAATTATAAGATCTGAACAAAGCTGCCCATTTTAAGATTTTTTAAAATCTGAAAGTGCATAGCATATGTAAACTATTCAACCATACCATAATAGGGAAAAAAGAAAAGAAATAAAAGGTTCGAGGTGGGAGAGGAGCAAAAGACAAAAACAAACAAAGAATGAAATATCACATGCAAAATAGCACAAAGAATTTACATGAAACATAATCCAAGGACTAAAAGCCTATTCTCAAAAACATTTTGAGATATAGAAGAATTTAGAGAAATTAGGAGTTGAAATGGGCCACAGAGATTACATGAAAGACAACAAAACAAGTTGAAACATAAGATTTCACAGCTAAGGAAATGGAGGGGCAAAATATTCAAATTGAACATGTAGATTAGAAATAGCAAGAATCAGAATAAACAGGATAAAAAGTCAAATAAGTGCCATAAAGAAAATGTTTGAGGGGCACCTGGGTGGCTCACTGGGCTGAGCTTCTGCTTTTGGCTCAGGTCACAATCTCAGGGTCCTGGGATTGGGCCCCAATTTCCCTCACCATCTGTCTCTCCTCCCAGCCAATGTTCTCTCTCTCTCTCCCTCAAATAAATAAATAAAATCTTAAAAAAAAAAAGAAAATATTTGAGGCAATTATAGGAAGTTAAGCGAAAATAGAAACATAATAAAGATTTTCATTGAGAGATGATGGCAAGTAGGCACACTGAGATGATCAAATATACAAAAATTACTTATTGGAAATCTGGTAAATGGAATAAAAAAATCTAAGAAATAGAACACAACCACATTCTCTGACATGAAGAAAGAAATGAATCTAAAGATACTACACTATACAATAGAAAGAAATTTAACAGAACATAGCAAATGACAAATTTCTGATTAAACTATTCTGTGTCCATGACAAAGAATTACTTAGACATCGAGGCAGAAAACGCAAGTCAACTTCAAGAAGAAAAAAAATTCAAGTTTGCCTCAAATTTTGTCAAGCAACATTTAATAGCCAGAATACAGAGAAACAGTGTCTCCACATTCCTGATGAGAAAAGAATGGACGAGTGAAGATCAGAATGTTACCTTTGGTTCTAAAGGCAAATGTCAAACATTCACATACATGAGAAAACACGAGTGCCCATGAGTTCATGAATGGTTAAAAAATTAACTATACAGTATTCAAATCCAGACAACCAAAACATGATTCAAAAATTGAGAATTCAAAAAAAAGTTTTTTAATGATGTAAACATGGTTAGTAAAGGGATGATGATAAATATTGAATTCTTTTAGGGAACTAGGGAAAACTATCTAGAAAAGTTAGGGTTGCAGGACAGTCTATAATGTAAACCCTGACAAAGAAAAATAGCATTAGCAAGGCACTTAGCGGGAGGAATGGCAAAACGTATAACTTATGGAGGGGGTCACTACATGCAGATTAAATTGAAACGCAATTAAAAACATTTCTTAATGGCTCTTTTCTCCCCCACCACACAATTAATAGCAGGGACCATGTCTACGGTACTCACTTGTGTGAACTGCCCCTCCTCCCCTGCCACTGATATTTAAAGTCTAGATCCAAGAATTCACTGAGGACAGAAAAGTTGTGTGGGTGTTTTATGCAACTGACAATCACTGAACTCTACCTCTGAAACTAATAATACACTATAAGTTAATTGAAATTAAATAAAATTAAATTCAAAAAAAGAAAAGTTGTGTTAGTTAACTCTATCACTGAATATTCATTTATAGCTGAAATAATTATTTATAAGGAGATGTTCTTATATGCTATTTGGCTACCCAGGGGATAATTCAATTACAAAAGATTGTAAATATTCACTTCTTTCATTTTATTTTTATTTTTATTTATTTTTTAGCTGAAAATGAAGTGATTTTTAATCTATAGATAAAAGACTATCTAAATGATTCTCATGATGTTTTACAAGTTTGGTTTTAAAACAGATTTGAATTCGCAGCAGGTCTTAACACACAATGATTTCAATAAATCAGGCACTCCAGAACACAATGTGGAGGTGTAACAATTATGTGATGACTTCTTAATAGTCCAAGGGGATAAAGACCTTTTATAAATATGGAAAGAAATTAATCTTTCCACAGTATTAACTCCTAAAAGCTGTTCTCCTTTATAGACTACAATATTATTGTCAGTTTCATATACTTTTTACTTTATAGAGAACTCCCAGAGGAAGAAATTTCTGGAGGTTTTCCCAGATACATACAGCTACATTTTCTGACGGGCTTAGAATATCTGCAAAGTATGGCCCATCCAGATCCACATTCTTATGATCAAGGGATTTCGTAACCCTCCTCCATATACTCTTGGAGGTCGGTCTTTTTCCTAACCATTCCTGTAACAGGATCAATCTTCATAATTGTGCCCATGGCCATCTGGATTCTTGCATTTCCCAAACATTTTCCACTTTTCTTCATTGCTCAGAAATTTGCTGTGGAGCCGGTGGAGATAAGATGGGACAGTTGCTCCCTGCGGTGACCGCCCTCCACGCTCATCACCTTGCCTCTTCTTTCGTTTTATATACCTAGTTTTCAGGATGATTACTCTCATCCCTGAATGTTAGAATGGCTCATATCAGCTCACAGAACAACTGTTAAATTTTTAGAATTTTCACCGAGTAGTTGTTTATAATCAGCCATAGTGGAAGTATTTATACCGCAGAAATAGTCAGATGCTATAAACAGGAGTTTAAGATAATTTAATATCTTTATGAGTAATTTAGATTTGTTTCCAATGAGGAGACTTCATATTTTTCAATAACACTTACTTTAAAAAAAAATACTTACTTGAAAACAACTAGAACAGGAAGAAAAAAGAAAGTATATTTCAAAGTATATCACTCACCTAATCATAATTGTTGCCAATATTCCTGTGTATTTTTATAAGCTTTTAGTATGTGTGGTTTTAAAAATTAAAATGCAACTTATAATTCTGTTTTCCATACTTTATATTGCAGCATAAATATCTCCCTATGTTTAAGTATTCCATAAACAATCTTTTTTTCCTAAGACTGTCTTTATTTATTTGTCAGAGAGAGAGAGAGAGCTCACAAGCAGGGGGAGCAGCAGGCAGAGGGAGAGGCAGGCTCCCCGCTAGGCAAGGATCCAGATGTGGGACTTGATCCCAAGACCCTGGGATCATGACCTGAGCTGAAAGCAGATACTTAACCAACTAAGCCACCCAGACGTCCCAATAAACAACCTTTTAATAAACTAATCCACTATATGCAAATCACAGTGTGTGCAATTGTCTCGAATTTGCTGATATTTACATATTTTCAAAAATATTCACAATTATACAAAATCATAGGAGGAATGTTTCTGTGCACTTTTCCCCTATTTTCTGGTTACTTCCTTAAAATGTATTCTAGAATTTGGATTATATAAGAAAAGAATATTAACTTCTTTAAGATTCTTATTAAATATAACTAAAACCCATCTACAGTTTATACTCAATGGATTCTGGTTTTGATATCAAACTCACACTTCAGCATTTAATTAAGGTTTATAGAACTTATGGAGGATAAAGAATATGGGGGGAAATGAACATCATTGAAAAATAATGAGAAAAATTTAAAAAGCACCCATGAGAAATAATGTGAGCAAATAGTATCTTATAGTTTTTAAATTCTAAGCTATGTTCCATATAACCAATTATTATATTCAGTAGAAAAAAATAGGGGTTTTTTTGGTTAAACCTTCTATTCTCTAGGAACTTAAAGTCTGGATGTTATTTTTATCAATCTATACTGCCATTTGAAAAATAGGAAAACAGCCAAAGTCATATATAATGCACCAGATTAGAAATGAAAGTGCCTATAGGAAATTTCCTAGGGGTTGTTAAAAGGCATAGAAAGAAAAGAAAATGTGTTTGATGTTTTACTTAAAGAAAAATCCTTTTGCTTTACTAATACAGATCTCCCTGCATTTATGATGGGATTATTATGTCCCTACAAACCATCATAAGCTGAAAATGTTGTAAGTCAAAAATGTATTTAATACACTTAACCTACTAAACATCATAGCTTAGTCTCACCTGCCAAAACGTGGTCAGAACACTTAACTTATAGTTGGGCAAAATCACATAACACAAAGCCTGTTTTATAATAAAGTGTTGACTATCTCATGTCATATACTGACTACTATACTGAAAGTGAAAAACATAATGGTTGTATGGATACAAAATGGCTGTGAGGGGGTGCCTGGGTGGCTCAGTCATTAAGCATCTACCTTCCGCCCAGGGCGTGATCCCAGGGTCCTGGGATCGAGCCCTGCATCAGGCTCCCTGCTCTACTGGGACCTGCTTCTTCCTCTCCCACTCCCCCTGCTTGTGTCCCCTCTCTCGCTGGCTATCTCTCTGTCAAATAAATAAATAAAATCTTTTAAAAAAAAATGGCTGTGAGTGCATCAGTGGGTTACCCTCAGGATCACGTGGCTGGCTGGGCGCCGTGGCTGCTGGGCATCATGAGGAAGCACCCTATTGCATATCACTAGACTGGGTAAAGATCCAAATTCAAAATAAGAAGTATGATTTCTACTGAAAGCGTACCACTTTTGCACCACCATGAAGTCAAAAATCCCAAGTCTAACCATCCCGAGTTGGGGACCAGCTATAGTCGAAGGCCAAAAGAAAAACCTATTATGTCCCATGGACTATTCAATTGTAACTTAACATAATGTGTTTTGCTTTTTTACAATTTTGAAAGGAAATTATTGTCACCATCTTAAAACAAGGAAGTCCAATATTCAAGGAATTAGGATTGCTCTTTTTTTTTTTTTTTTTAAGATTTTTTTCTTTTTTTTTTTGAGAGAGAAAGAGCATGTGAGCCCGGGNTGAGCTGGGGGGAGGGGCAGAGGGAGAGAAATTCAAGCTGACTCTCCGAGGACCAGGTAGGATCTCACAACCCCCATATCATGACCTGACGGGGAAGAGGGGAAATCAAGAGTTTGATGCTCAACTGACTGAGTCACCCAGGCGCCCCTAGGCTTCTTTTTATGAACAGAGCTAAAAAACAGAAGTCTGCAGCCCAAGCCCAAAAGGTCAGTCACAAATGGCGATATATGACAGAAGTATTTCTTTTATTTAGGTAATCTGAGTTGGATCTTCAGCCTACAATACCTAATAAGAGCATATTCAACTATCAATCCAATCAGATGTCAAAGCATTTACTCAGGATGAACCCAAAGACGTGCAAAGGCCTAAAACTTTCTTCTTTTTTCTTTTGGTTTGTCACACTCTGGAAAATCCTTAGGAGTACTTTAAATGACTCACCTTTCCTCAAGCAGCATTCTTCCTATTTTTAAAATGATTACTCTCGGGTGTTTTTGTTCACTATCGCCCCTCCAATGAACAGCATCAGCAAATATGTAATCTTCAAGACACTTAATTTATCTAGTCCAGATGAAAATAGAAGCTGAAAGCCCTCAATGGAAGACGGTTTCTGGGGATAACGGTTATTGAAATAATAGTTGAAAAGAAAGGACAATTACAAAAACAGCAGCCCAAAAAACAAAGAGAGATTCAGGTACAAAGGGATATAGGTTGAAAGAGCCAGGTTTTACTGGCTACATGCTAGAAAATGCAAAGATCTTGGGTTCCGATGGCATTATTCCAATAACTGTGCATTGAAACTCTGCACTGATACTGTTCTAATAATGAGCTATCGATTATGAATATGCAATTTCAGTGCCTAGTCTACAATAGTTGCACATATTTTGAATAATCCACTTTACCTTTCTTATTCCTCATCTCTAAATGTAAAAATAACCTGAGTACAGGTCAGTATTGTGCAACTCCAGGGGGCACACTGCATTCTAAGTAAATGGTGCCCCTAAAGTCATGCAAAGGGCCATCCTACCTTAGAAATTTATTCATTTTGAAGTTTTATAGAAAGTTGATTAGCTACTATTTTTACAGATGTTTTCCCCTTACTATCATTGTTAGCGATAATATGGTTTTAAGGCAATATGTTCAATACAGCAAATAAAATATTTTTTAGCATCTGAAATATCTATGTTCTTCTGTATAGAGTGTTCATTCGTTCAACAGACTTTTTAAAAATCTCTAGCATGTTCCATACAATCGGATTACAAAAATGAAGAAGACACTCTCATGGTCCTCAAGTAGCATCTTAATTTGAGCCTATCAACCTTCAAATCACATAACTAACTTGCCTTCTTCTGATTGTATGCTCACCAAACCATCTTTCGATTTTTACAATGTAGTTTCCCACATGACACCTAAGGAGAAAATGTGCTAAATACGAGACTCAAGCATCTGGCTCCTAGATAGTGGTATTTCTTACCGTAAATTTATAGACTGGCACCTTGATTATAATTAGGCTTCCCATGTAGCTTTCCTTATTTGGTACCTTTAGCAATTATGGGTCTTATTGTAAATTGATACTTGAATTTTATATACCTGTCTCCTGAGCTTGGTTAACATGAGTCTGTCCTTGAATTTGATCTGCCATGGACATGCTGGAAAATAAAATTTCTGAAATACACCAGGTGAGATGCAGGCCCTGGGTACTGGTAAATTTACTAAGGTAGTGCCACATTTTAAAACCTCTTGAGTTACCAACTTAAGCTTCTTTCGGTAATCCACCTCTTCCTTTAGATTAGTTGAACCAATTTCATACTTGACAGCAAATAAGTTGAAGTATTAGGTTAAATACTAGGATTTCTAAACCAATTATAATTTTCGTATATGAAATTATAGCTCTGAACAACTTATTTACTCTTAAATTGTATATTTCTTCTGGATAAGTATATACTTAAAGCACATTTAGCCATCTGCTTCTCTTACATATGCTCCTTAGGCCTGGAAAATATAATCTTAAATTCAAAAAAAGGGAAATTCTAATTTATACTATAGTTATAAAAAAACTGCCTGTTAATAAGAAGTTATGATAACAAGAACTTGGATTACAAATTACTATTTAAAATACACTTGTGAGTAGGAAAATCGAGAATTTTCAACCTACTTATACCAGTAGTGATTAGCCCCACTGTTAGTATCAGCCCTAATTTTATCAATCAAGTTGGAGGTAGAAAAGTAAAAACAAATTTTAAAAAAATATACTCAATAGTAAACATAAAATGAGGCTACAGGAACAGTGTCAATATCATGAATCACCACCATGGTGAGTGAGCTAAGTTTTTGTTATTTGTTTGTTTATTAATTAATTAATTTGAGAGAGGGAGCATGGGGGGGAGGGGCAGAGGGAGAGAAAGAGAGAGAATCTCAAGCAGACACTGAGCTTGCTGAACAGATCTCACGACCCTGAGATCATGACCTGAACTGAAGTCAAGAGTCTGATGCTTACCCAACTGAGCCACCCACGTGCCAAGTTTTTGAAACAAAGCAGAGACCCTTTCTGGTAGATACTTCCGTAGCTAAACTAATACTTCTGGTTCTCTGCTTCTCAAACACAGAATAGGATTTCATTACCCCCCCCTTGATCCCCACTTTGGATGAATGGAGTCATATAATTAGTTCTTGCCAATGGGTTTTAAGTGGAAGGGATGTTTATTGAGCATTTAACGGATGATGTAAGACCCTCCAGAGCATAATTTTCCCTCTGGCACAGTGACCGGCAATGACGCCGTGGGTCCTTTAGTCTGGTTCCCCTATATTTACAATGAGAAGAGGCCCCTGCTAACCTGCTATGGACATCTAAAATGTACCAGATATAAATTGTGGTTTTTTGTGAAATATGGAAATTATTTGTTAACATAGCCTTTCTTAATATATACATTTCATATTATATACATATTATAGAAATTATATTAAAAATAATTCAGATAAAGACTCTGGCTTATAGCATATCTTTCTTCCACAGAAAACAACTATAAAAGGCAGATAATTTCATAAAGAGCTGCTGAGGCACCAAAGATTTGATAGCACAATATCCCAAGACAAAGAAGCTAACTGAAGTGAGCCCAATGTTCTCCTGACTGTTTTTCCCTTTGAAAGCACTTGCTCATTCCTAGTGCAAAAAAAAAAAAAAAAGAAAAGAAAAGAAAACAGGCAGCAGATAGCTGCTAAGAGGCCAGAAGCCAGACAGCTTTCAGCAATCTCAAAGAGCTGAAGAAAAAATGGAAAGTGACGCGAGAAAGATAGCCAGTGTTGAAGAGTCAAGATTCCTGAGAGAACAGAGGCACAAAAATTTGGCTCAATGTTTGACAGTTTTGCTGTGTGGCAATTAATAAATTTGAAAGTTGTTGAGAAAAACGAGTTAGGAGCTAAATGGAGAAGAGCTGTACACAGAGAAGAGTTTGAGCTGTCAAGATTTCAGGTTCAGCAAGACAAGGAGACCTAGAAAAGACTTTGCTCTCTATTAGGATCTGTGGAAATGTAGGAGTGAGTGAGGACCAAAAATAGCCTTATATTTACAAAGACTGCAACCTTACCTCAAGACAGCTTAGTCACTGATCCAGTTGAGGTAACCTGCCCTACTTTATGACTGCATTAGGATAGAGTGAGTTCTTTGGAGAAAGAACATTTTTATCCAGAGACTCTACAAACTTTTATGTGCAAATCTGGCATTAATCAAAAGTTACTAGGTGGATCAAGAAACAGGATCAATAGTAAAAAAGATACAATAAAGACAGACTTACAGTTGATCAGGACGTGGAGGTTATTAGACAGAAACTTTAAAATAATGATGCTTAATATGTTCAAGAAAAAAATGACAAGATGGTGAATTTTACCAGAAAAATAGAAACTTTAAAAATAGGCAATTTTTTTTTAAGTAAGCCATGGGTCAAAAAAATCAAAATGCATATTAGATAACAGTTTGAATTGAATAATAAAATATAGCATATTAGTAAAAAATCAGCTCAGTATTATTGTGCTATTCAAAATAGTTTGCTGTTTCCCAATTTATTAACTTGTGTTTTTCATTTAACAAGCATTTATATTCTACCTATTTAAAAATTTAAAACCATATTTTATAAGTATTAATAAATTATTTACTTCAGATAATATTGGGATTACAAGAAAGTGGGAAGATTTCCAGAAAGTCCTAGAACCTGAATTCTATTTGTAATGTCATGTTATTACTCATTAACCCCCTCTGATTAGTATTCTTTTCCTAAATAACCAGTGAGGAGTTTTGTTATTTATATATATATATTTTTAAAGATTTTATTTATTTATTTGACAGAGATAGAGACAGCCAGCGAGAGAGGGTACAGGAGCAGGGGGAGTGGGAGAGGAAGAAGCAGGCTCATAGCAGAGGAGCCTGATGTGGGGCTCGATCCCATAACGCCGGGATCATGCCCTGAGCCGAAGGCAGATGCTTAACCGCTGTTGCCACCCAGGCGCCCCAAGGAGTTTTGTTATTTAAATTAACCAAAGGGTTTTAGTAGAAAAAAGTTCAGTAAGTATAATTTGACTACATGAAGGATATGAAGCTAAAAGAAATCCACCAATTAATTCCAATTCATGAGAAAAGTTTAAGAAGCTTCAGAAGCAAATTTACATAATACAGTAGAAGTTTCCATTTATGTTTTTAAGAAGAAACTTTATTCCACTTTATGAGCCTTAGACATCCAATCTATAAAAATTAGAATTGATGCACTAAATTTTAATTAGGTTCCAAGAAATTTGAGAAGAAATTGTAATAGTGTCTTGCCTTAAAATAAACTGTAAAGAACAGTGAAGTTTCATTAGCACATTGTTAAGAGAATCGTAGAGAATTTCCAAATGAGAAAGAAAAGCGTGATAACGAATAACTTAATGAGGATTTGTGTCATACAGTATGAAAAAAAAAACTAAAAACAAAGCCTTATTTAGCTGTTAACACTAGAAAGTTACTCATAGTATTTGATTTTAAATCAAGATAAATCTGCACTTTTAACATTATGTAATATAAGGTCAAATAAATATAAAACTCTTGTTTTCCCCACTTTTGCTACACATTAAAGAAATGCGAGAAGGCATTCACTCTGAAGAGGGAAAATCGTAGTTTGTGATTTAGAATTAAAAATGGCATCATAATAGTGTACTCCAGGTAACAAATGTTATCCAATTGGTTAGTAGACATGATTTTTGAAAATTTAAGAGCACTGAAACCTTAGCAATAGCTTTACATAGAACATTATGTACCTACTAAGACCAAAGCACTCTTCTGAGCCCTATAAAAGACACAAAGTAGAAGTACTATAATTACCAGAGTAACCTGAGAAACTCTTATCTGGGTCAAAATTACATCTTTAGCACTAAATTATATATTGGTAGAGAGTGTAAATCCTGGAATCCATTACAGCAAGATATTTGAAATACTTCAGGCAACAATTGACAAGGGCTTGTACTGGAACCATGAAGACTGAAAGGAGTAAAGTGTGAAACATAAGACTTTAAACTTTTAATCATCTGTGTCCTAACATGTAGGTAACTGCCAATCATTGATTCATTCTACATGTATTCTTCAACTACCACACCTCAGAGACATAATGCTGGGGGTGGTGAGTCTAGAAACCCTACAGTGTACAGGCAGAGACAGACAAACACAACCAGCAAACACAATCACTATCTCCTATCCTCTGTACACACACATCCATATATACACACACAGTCATTATTATCAAATGAGAAAAGTACTATGACAAAGATAAACATAGAGTATTACTGTGTGATGAGAACCCTAGGAAAAAACACACTGGCTTCAGATCAATGTTCAGATCTGAACAGGATCTAATAAATTACGGGAGGTCAGTGTTCACGCTGTGACAACTAATAAAGCTGGTGAAATAGATAACATTACATATTTTTTAATATGTATACATATTACAAATTTTTAAATATTGGAGTATTGAGGAAGGAAGTTACATATTTTTTAATATTGGAGTATTGAGGAAGGAATTAAAACTAAATAAGCTAAAATACCAAAGGGATGAGCCTTTCCTCAACAGATAATCAACATCAATTTTCTTCTCTAGGGGCATTTGATTTCGGATGTGATCTGAAGATCAGGCAGGGTCACACAAAGTGACTTTACTGGAGTAAGGAGAAACCAGAAGAATATTTGGTGGGCATTGTCGAAAACTAGAGAAACTACAGGCAATTGGCTAGTATTCCACATCAAATTTTTTTGGGTAAATGGACAAGGATGGGGACCTGAAGGGAAGAGTGAAATCTTTTCCATCTTGCTGTGGCTGTGAATTGCAGAATCCATCACATAGACACAGCTGACATATTTTGAAGCTTTCTGGGACAAAACATGAAAGCTAAACTCCCACAGTCTTTCAAGGGTAAGGAGACAAAAATCTACCATGCTTTCAGTCAAAAGTTCATAAGGGTCATCCAGGGAAAACAGCTGAACCAAAGGTGAACTGAGTGTTCACTAACACTGTAACCGAGAGGTGATCCTGTTCTGGTCCTGGGATGGACCGAAGTGATTAGCCTCTCATGGAGAAACCCTCCTTGCTGGCAAATTAATTATATAGCTAAAGATTTTACAATTGTTTTATACACAAGGTCTGACATCCAATAAAATATTACTTGTCAAGCAAAGAGGCAGGAAAATGTGGGCATCAATCAGAACAAAAAGTAAGCAATAAAAGCAATGATTAAATGATCCAGGTACTGGAGTTATCCAAAAAAACCATTAAAATACCAATATGTTATTAAGAATTAAGGAAAGATGGAAAAATTTGATGAGAAGATGAAAAATTTCTATAAGGAACTAGAATCAACAAAGTAAACATCAATAGGCATTTAAAAATTGAACAAGCACAATATCTGAAACTTTAAGCCCACTCAATGAGGATAATAGTAAGTTGGACAGAGAAGAAGACATGATTAGTGAACTATAAAACAGGTCAATAAAAAATCTGTAAGCTGAAACACAGAAGAAAAAAAAAGCATGAAAAGAACAAAATAAAGTGCAGGAGACATAAGGGACACAGTGAAGTTTTAACATACTTGTCACTAGACTACCCAAGAGAGATGACAGGGAGATTGTGGCAAAAGTAATATTTGAGCAGATAATGACCAAGGATTTGCCAAAACTGATCAAAGATACCAACCCACATATTCAAGAATTTCAGCAAACCATGAACAGGATAAATAAAATGAAGACCATACTAGCCACTAGCTAATGAAATCCAAAGACTAAATAAATTATAAAAGCAGTAACAGTGAAACTGGTGGCTGACTTATCAATACAAATATGGAAGTCAATAGAAACTGTGCTGAGCTCTGAAAGATTAGAAAAAAAAATTTCAAACTAGATTTAAATCCAGTGAAAATATCCTTTAAAGGTAAGGGTGCAATAAAAATATTTTGAGACAAAGAAAAAAATAAGAGAATTAGTCACCTTCTGAGATAATTGGTTGCCATATACAATATACATATAATATATATGTTATATATATAATATATGTTATATATAATATATATATATTTTATATATATTATATATATATATAAAATATATATATATTATATATATGACACAGGAAGTTTGTCAGGCTGAAAGGAAAATGACCCCAGATGTAAAGATAAAACTGAAGGAAGAACTGAACAGCACTAGAAAGTGACTATGTTGATATATAGAAAACATATTGACTGTTTAAAACAACATATTGTGTCTTGTAGATGTATGTCATAGAAAGAAAAATATCTGACAATAGTTCAAAAATTAAAAGGGGGCTAAATAAAGCCAAAGTGGTGTGTGGCTTTAGCATTGTTTATGAACTGCTAGTACACTAACTTAGGTAGACTCGGGGACACTAACTTGGGTAGACTCCAGTTGGAACATGCAGTCTTTGAGGTGCCTAGGAAACCTCCAGCTGGAAATGTGTCCATGAAATGCAATATGCAGTTTTGAAGCACCTGGGAAAGATGTGGACTGGATAAACATGCTGGGATTATCAGGAGCACCAGCCATGGTCATGACTGGAACATCTGAGGGCACTAAAGAAAGAGCCTGAGAAGGAGAGGAGGAAGGTAAGAAGAGGGAAGACAGGGGGAGAAAGGGAATAAAAAAGAGAAAAGAAAAAGAAGGGAAGGGAAGAATTGAGAAGTGGATATGGAGAGGGAAGAGTAAGGAAGAAAGAAGGAAGAGTGTCCTCATGGTTTAAAAGATTAACAATGCTGGAGCGCCTGGGTGGCTCAGTTGATTAAGTCTTAGTTTGGCTCAGGTCATGCTCTCAGGGTCCTGGGATAGAGCCCCTCTCGGGCTCCGAGCTCAGCACAGAGTCTACTTGGGATTCTGTCTCTCTCTTTCCCTCTGCCCTTCCTCCCGCTCATGTGCTCTCGCTCGCTCTCTCTCTCCCTCCCTCCTGCTTCACTTACTGAGAGCTGGGCATGTACCAGACATCATAATAGGCCCTTTAATAATTTTTTTTCTAAAAATTTGAACCTACAACCCTGTGAGGTGGATACGATTACCATCTCTACTTCAAAGAAAAGAAAACTGACTTCAGGGAGACTAGGTATGTGCCCAACATAATCCAGATACTAAACAGCAAAATAAAGACAGTAAATCCAGATATTTCTGGCAGGTGCCATGAAATCCAACACTTTGCTGTGGAGACTCCCTGATGTAGGGCAGGACGAGGCCCTAAGAGGGAGGGCTTCAGGCCACTTGCCAAGAGGATTCTTGCATTTGTGTGAGAAAAAAATCAAGAGTAAGCCATTTAGAGAAAGGGACAAAGATTTATTAAGTATAGAAGTAAGGAAGATGCTTTGTCTTCATAGACAAAGTAGTGGTCTCTCCTCCCACATGGGAAGAGGATTCCCCTTTGTCTTTAAAAAATGATTTTATAAGTTTTTGTTTTATTTTTTAAAGGATTTTATTTATTTGAGGCAGGGGGAGAACACAGAGGGAGAGGAAGGAGCAGGTCCCCGCTGAGCAGGGACCCGGACCCGGGGCTCGATGCCAGGACCCTGAGATCATGACCTGAGTGGAAGGCAGATGCTTAACCAACTGAGCCACCCAGGTACCCCTTATAAGTTTTTAAAAATTAGCTAATGATATAGGGAGGGGCTTACTCTTTAACTTTGGGTTTATCACCTATATAGGGCAGTTAGTTTTTCCATTGTCTTAGGGTTGCGGAATTACCCACAGGGGGCAATTTTAAGAATGTCCAGCCTTTATTACTTTTACTGCCAGAGGGAGTGGGATCTTGTGGCTCTTTTTATGACCTGCTGACATTTAGGTTAAAGGTCAGCTTAAAAACCAAAATGACTTTACTTTGGTCAACTTGTCTCCCGAGCCTCCCTTCCTTTCTGCTTCATCCCTAGTCTATGTCACAAAGCTAAGTCAAAGTAGGAAGAGTCCCAGCACCGAGGAAGTGGTCACAATTGGCCACTGCCGCAAAAACAAAACGGGCAAAAAATGTCAGTAAGCGACAGTGCTTCGAAGCGTGTTCTTTGGATTTTGCTTTCAAGAGTTCACCGATGCTTTTGGCAAAAATATTTGACACTGAGTGGTAGAAAATAGACTATGATAGGTGGAGGCATTCACAGAAGGTAGACAAAGACAATAATAAATCTGGACTCTGGACTCTTCTTTAGAGCCTGGTCATGAAGAAAGAAAGATTGAGAGCGGCTAATGTGTCATGGATGGAGGTTTTGTTTTGTTCCAAATATCCTGGAGTCATGAATATATTGTATGCCGAAGGAGTGTAGCCGCTGGAGAGGTTAAAGAAATAGGAGAAAGAAGAAGATAATTGAGTGAGAGAGTAGTCTGAAGGCACAGGGCCCAGAGGAGGCTGATAAAAGTGTGCGAGCCCTGGAGGATCGTGACAAGAGGACTGAGGTGAGAGTTGTCCTCAAATCAAGGAAGGATTTTCTTTCCACTAAGAAAGTGAATGTTCAAGTTTCTACAAAGGAAGGAACTGAACTCCTTTCTGAGACTTCTATTTTCTGATGGAGAAGAGAAAAGTGAGTTGCATTTATTAGTAATAAAAATATTTTTCATATAGCATATGATTCAGTATAACTTTAATAGTAAATAAAACTCAATCATTCGTATTTCTCCTTATGTTTTCTCAGCTTCAAGCTCTGAGCTTCTATATGCTTGCAAAATACAATTTGGAGGTATTTAAGTAAAAGTTAAAGTTCCAGTTCCTTGTCCCAGCTGACTTGAAAACTTTTAAGCTCTTAATTACCTTGTATTTCATATTCTTTATTAATACCAAAAGTTATATGTACAATCAAGTGTGAATTTCTTTGGTTGTAGCTTCCCTTTCCTGGACATAGCATTACCCTGTAAGGTCTCATTTAAGATACATTATATATAAAATATAAAGTAATACATTATATATAAAAATTATATATATATAATTACCTATGTTCATCTTAACCAATGTGTTCTCTTTCAGTTGGATGATTGGGGATGCAGCAAGACTGGGGAACTGGAGTATCTTTTATGAAAGTTCATAAATGTTATGAATAGAAACACGGAGGATGATTTTTTAAAAACATGCATGGGTCTTTAAGACCGAAGTCTCAGTGAAATCAAACTTAGTGGAAAATAATCAGGCTTTTGGTCAAAATCAAAAATGTATCTGGAACAGGATCTCCCTAAGGTGAACATGAGGCATAACTAATAAGTGTTATGAAGATATACAGTTATAATTACGTGAACTACAAATCTGTTTTGCTGTGGTGTAGAACTTTCAGAGATGAAAACCTTACTTATTGGAATGTGCGTGACTGTAAATCACGGCCTTAGTAAATCTGTAAGGTTGTATTATTATAAGTAGTTATGGATATTACAAGCAAGTCATTTTTCCTTCTGGTTTTTCAGATTTAGGATCTTGTACTCAGAATTGTATACCCATTTGGGACACAGCATTCTGGAATTTTTAACAAGATATAAAATTTCATTTTCACAGAAAGACAGCCTCATTGTAAAGACCACATATCAAGCAAATGAGAAAAGACACGTACATGTGTTTGTGGGTGCTTAGAGGGGAAAAGCAGAAAAGGGAATTGAAAGAAGAAACAACTGGAAAATAATCACCCCATAAAAAGTCAACCACTGTCTCTAGAGTAGTAAATTATAAGTTGAGGGAGCAATTTGAAACAGGAAGTTAGGATAGAATGCACAGTTTGTAAAGTTAAAATATTGTAAAGTTGGAGTAAGGAATTTGAAAGTAATTTTAATGTATGAAGAAATTTTGGAACTATGCCATACTGTTTTTTCATTTACTTCTAAAAAATGTACTGTAATACTGAGTATAAAATTTCCTATTAATTTAGACTGTAATTATATATTAGAAAAAGTTTTCTTTCCCTTATAGAAGCAAACTTTACATATACGTATAATACTTTTTATATATATACAAAATTTTTGTTGAAATCAAACTTTAAAACTGGCATTGAGTATTTCTGATACCTTATTCTGATACTGTAATATTGTATTTTCAGCCTGATTAAAGAAATTGTTTCAAGAAGTCACTGTATTTCCAACTACTTAATGGAAACAATGAACACATGAAGATGGAATGAAGACTGGGGTAAAGAAAGAAAACGTAACTGAAGCAAGTTATCTTTTTGTCCCAGCACTGTCCCCAAGTGCACCCTGGGAAATTTCATAGCTCTTTAGGGTCTCCCTGATACTCCCTCTTCCTTGTCACTCACGATGGAATAAAATTCATGAGCTATGAAGCTGCCTATTTCTGAGCAGAGCTCATTCTCCTCTGAAAAAAAGTATTTCTGGACTCATTCAAAATATTTGCAGTGGCTTCTATGTGGTGTAGCCGTGAACTTGGACCTGAATCACAGTCACAAATTTTAGGGTTAAATGGAAACTTTCAAATACTCTAATCAAACTCATTTGTTTTATGTGCAAATTTGGATGTCAGTTCCAATGCAGTATGCCACACTACACTGGTTTTGTCTGTTTATTTGTTCGAATGGAGCAAGTTTTAGGAAATCTGAGGCAAATGTCCATTTTACTTGGATTATCCTTTGTGCCGTTCTTACAACACTTCTAAAAAAATACCTCATGTTAAAATTTTATGTTTTGGCCCTTGCAAGAGCACATAATCTTTTGTATAACAGTATTAATCAGGCTCTGAATTTGTGTTACATACTTAGTCCTGGAAGCCACAGTGATACGCACGATGGGGATGGCTCCTGTTCTAACGGAGCTCCCTAAGAGAGAGACAGACCTGGCTCAAACAACAATAGAATGCTATAAGGATCTCTGACTGCTGTGTGGAGAACAATACGAGTACATTTTTATCTAAAAACACAACATAAAATATACCAGCTCATTTAGCCTTGGAACTCCATATATGCTTAGTTTAAAATATATTTTTTCAGTTTTTAAACCAATACCTAACTATACTTATATTTATTATATTATTTCTCTTAAATTTCTGTTTATATCACTTCAAATTTCTCTTCTCCTCTTCTAGGTGTCAAAAAGCTATTAGTTTGACAAGCCGCATTACCACATCTATTCCTATTAGCTGCAAAACAATAACTTATTAGATCCAACCCATGATTAAACTACAGTTTAAATGTTACCAGCTGAATTAATTTTAACATGCTGCTATGCTACCTTGTTAGTTTTCCTATGTGAACTGTTCTATTGCTCCTTCAAGAAAAAGAACATCAACCATGTAGTTTTTATAGATTGCTCTCTTATTCAAATAGCTATTACTCATTTACTAAAAATAAAGTGAAAAATAGAACAAGGCTTTCTGAAACTATATATCAAGGAGCAAGTTTTATAGCTTCAGTATTGCTTACAAATCAATTTCTTAGAGTTGGTCTGCCATTAGTAGCTTTTAAGACTGCCTAGAGCTGTGTCATTCACTGCTATTTTGACACATTAATGCACTAATGGTATGTGCAAGCTGACATAACTTCTCTCAAGTTCTATTACAATAATTATCAAGACCCTTCTATGAGACATGCAAAGTTAAGCAAGGTGACAAAGAGTATGTAAATACTCAAGTATTCCTGGAGCATTCATTTAAAAATGACAGTGAATAATTAAGAAACTATAAAAACACCAAGATAAGAACTGTCTGCTGAGAACCTCATCAGAGGAAACAAACCATGAATAAAAGAGACAGTCACTTAGAAATGATAGCAGGTACATTTAAGTATTCATTTTCTTTTTATAAAACAAGGTTAAAAGTTATGGCATGATAACACAAATCACATTAAAATCCTATGAGTTATTGGTAGTTCTATTAAATGAGTATACATTTAAGGAGCATGTAATGTAGTAAAAATGCAATTGTCATCAAAAATCATTTCACCTTTGGTGAGAAAGAAGACAACATTCTTTCATGAAAAAAAAGCATTAATATAAATTAGTAAATGTGATATACTCAGGAGGAAAAACTTGGCTATAGGCAATAAAGTACCTAATAATCAGCCTTTTGTAGTCTCCCTCCTTCCTTTTATCATATCCCAGGATAAAAGAACAAAATTCCTCCATATAACCCTCCTGTTACATTACTTCAGTCAAAAATATTAAATGCCTTCCTATTTATCTTACCACAATAAAACAAAATTTTCACTATCCTGGCTCCTTACCAGCTCATTCTCAGCAACATTATTTTTTTTAGCTCCAATATGATGCTAATGTTAGGGAATGACATCAAAGTCTTATAATAGAATTGCTTTTCATCCTCACTTTCTTCTTGTCCTGTGAATGGCCCAGCTACTTGAAGAAATTTGGTGCTCCAAGGGACAACAGAATCAAAAATCAAGACATCAAGTTCTTGACTTTTAAAGATTAAAACCAACAAGTAAATAAAAATGGCGATTCAGAATGTAGACAGAAGGATTAAAAATCATATGAAGTTCAGACCTGCCAATGCAGAAGAAATAAGAAATTACAAGGTAGAGATGGAGAAATGAGAGGTTTACAACAAGATCTAGAATAGAGGACATAATCACTCTCTTCCCTTACTTGTCCTGGAAGGTATCAAGGTCCAGAGAGTTCCCCAGATATCCATGTCAAAGTCAAATAGAATTGAAATAGCTCTGTAAAGAGATTGGTGTAGAAAATCCACACTGGCCCTCCCAGAATGCCAGCGAGGTCTAGAAGGGCCATCAGATTTCCCCTATTGTGAGAAGGATTAAAAGGAAAAAAAACAAGAAACCAGCATGCACTGCTGGGCCCCTGCGGTCACAATGAAGAATGATGCACGGAAAGTGGGAGCAAATGGAGATGCAAACAGCTCTACAAATGCCAGCATAAAGGGGTGATCCCAGTCACGGTGTGCTAACTCAGAAGATGATAGCTCAGAACAGAAGATGTCATTAAAGCAAACTTCACTTTACATCTCTAGCCAGGACACTACACAACTAGAAACATATTACTTCAGAAAGAATGAGAAAAGACAAAAAGGGAAAAGGGGGGAGAAGAAAGGTGGAACAAGAGGCAGAGAGAGGAAGAAAGAGGAGAGAGAGGGACAGGTAAATCTTGTAAACTTGTTAAGAAATCAGACTCGAGGGGTGCCTGCCTGGCTCAGTCATTGGGTGTCTGCCTTCAGCTCAGGGCGTGATCCCAGAATCCTGGGATCGAGCCCCACATCAGGCTCCTCTGCTGGGAGTCTGCTTCTTCCTCTCCCACTACCCCTGCCTGTGTTCTATCTCTCTCTCCATCAAATAAATAAATAAAATCTTTAAAAAAATAAAAACTAAATCAGACTCGAGTAAGAATGTCAGAGTTCTTTTTTTTTTTTAATGTTGTTAGCCACTGTATAGTACATCACTAGCTTTTGATGTAGTGTTCAATGATTCATTAATTGTGTATAACACCCAGTGTCCATCACCCTGTTACCCCCCTCCCCCCCACACCCCTCCCACTGAAACCCTCAGTTTGTTTCCTGGGGTCCTTTGTCTCTCATGATTCATCTCCCTTTCTGATTTCTCCGCCTTCAGATTTCCCTCCCTTCCCCTGTGGTACTCTGTGCTAAGAATGTCAGAGTTCTATCCAGTTCTATCTTATTTTCTGTATAACCTTGAGAAGTTACCTAATCTTTCTGTGTTGCAGTGCCCTTACCTATAAAATAGAGATAACAATAGTACCTGCACCTCATAGGGATGCTATAAAAATTAAATGAATCAATTAATAAATTACATAAGAAGAGCTTAAAAATGATAAAGGTAAAGTGTTTAAGCAATTCGGACAAAAAACAATAGAATGATCATGGCATGTCCAGGTAATAAGTAAAAGACAGTTGGATAAAGTAGAATAATTGCATAGAGACGAAAAGAACCTGAGTATGGAGTGTACTAGATAGGAACTAAGTATAAAAGGACAGAACAATGACCTGGGTCTAGAGCCTGTGTTCTACATGCAAAAGGGTCTAGTATAAGTAGGTATGTGATCAATGTATGAACAAACGGACAGTGGAGAGTCAATGAAGGCCTTTTAAAGGGAGGATTTACGTATAAGGCACTAGATTTTGGAAGAGTAATCTTGCAAAGTTAGACTGAGAATAAGAGATAAATTTGAAAGAAGGAAGTATGATAGAAGATGCACATATTTTCAAATAAGTTGCTGAGAACATTGACAAGAATAGTGACACTGAAAATTAAAAGGAATTTATCATTAGAAATATAAATCAGAAAAAATATATATAGCAAAAAGATAGTGCTATGAAAATCATTTACCCCCAAATGCTGTGACTTCCATTAACTAAAGAGAGAAAAAAAAATGAGAGGAAAATTTTGAACAAACTTAAGATATTTTTACATTTATAGAAGGATTTAAAATACCCCTAATAAATTGTACACAATAGACTAGCCTTGATCAGTCCCCAAGTCAATAGCATAATTCCTTGTTCTAATCTCTATTTGTGACTCTGTATCATTAAGTGTTACAAGTCAGAAAAAATTCTAAGCATGCATTAATCATCTTATAGGAATTAAAAAAATGTTGAGATTTTATCATAACATTTAGGTACGTGTTGTTAAGACTCTTAAAAATTTCCTCTGTGTGTATACTGGTTACAGAATATTTTCAAATTCATGGTCTAGCATTTTAAAGAATGCTACCTAACTCTCTGAGACAGTTGTAGCTTTGTGCTCTGGAGAGGAGAGTATTTCAGAAAAAGTGATTATATTTCTACTTCACAGATCTATCATAAAGTATAATTAATCCTTATGGCTACTTATGAAAAACACAAAATTGTTACTTTTTCTTCTAAGAATTTATCTTATACAGAGATTAAAATGCCAATAATAAATCAGCCATATTTAAATTTAAAGGGTAAACTTTTATTTCAAATAACAGAGTTTTTTAAAAAAGGTTTTTAAGAGTTCCTACTGTGCATTATTAAACAGTATATTGAAAAGAATGAAACTAAATATATCATTCCCCCAATGTATTTCCTAACCACTGGGGATTTTGAAATAGTCTTTTTCATCTCTAGGTCATCATTAATTTTTGCTTAAAGAAATAGTGAATGACTTACCACAGGACCAACAAATCAACAGGCGTGTCAAAGAATGTTAGGGATTAAGGAAACCTGAGAAGCTGGCTAGTCCAATCTATTAATTTAGTTGATTGGAAACCAACCATGTAGTGTTAATTAAATTGTCCAGGTTTGTTCCATTACAGACAAAACTAGGATTAAAAGCAATGTTTCCAATACTCCTACGTTCTACCACTCAGGATCATTACCCAGAACTGACGAATGAGAAATCAATATACGGAAAAGCACTTTGGACACAAGACATGAGATGAACATGACAGTGAAACTGGTATTAACAACAATAACAAGGACCTATTATTTTATATTATTTCAATATCTTTGGAAGGGCTCTTGAAAAATTAAAATTTCATCTTCAACAGAAATACACCTATGTCTACTTCGTCCATAAATAACGTACACCAAAGACTGTATTTAAAAATTGAACTAATATTAACATGCATGCATAACTAGGCTAGAAAAAAATCCTAAAGTTAAAATTAAAATGAATTGATATTCACTTTTAAAAATTTTCCATGTTCAGATTTAATTTGCTATTTAAAAAAGTAAGTCAAAATAGAATATCTAATCTCTCGTATTAAAAATGTTTGTTGGAATATCAACCAGTAATAGCAAACATGGGAGTTAGTTACCCTTTAAAGCCTGAACTTTGCTATTTCCTGTGATTAAAAAAATATGATTTTGGGGCCACCTGGGTGGCTCTGTCTATTGAGTGTCTGACTAGATTTCAGCCAGGGTCATGGTCTCGGGGTTGTGAGATTGAGCCCCACATCAGGCTTCACGCTGGGCATGAAGCCTGCTTGAGATTTTCTCTCTCCCTCGCCCTCTGCCCCCACCTCTAAAATATATATATATGCACATATATATATATATAAATATATGTGATTTTTTAAAAAAAACCTGACTCTTCCTACATCTATTGGGGGGTAAAATAGTAAAACCTAATAATTTTGAATATCTAATTAATTGAGTAGTGTTTACACAAACAATTAGTTTGATACACTGGACTCATTGAATAATTTGATGCTACTAGTAAAATAGGAAGAATATCAGTGTTAAAACATGTACGGAATAGCTAGTACTATAATTATGTTTCCATGTTTCTTCTTGAATTGAAAAAAAATGTTGCTACTTTGGCATGAACATTATTATTTTGTTTAGTATATAATTTATTTTTTAGGGTATTTCTTTTATAGGTTTTCAAACTTTTATAATTTCAAGTAGCTAAACATTTTTCACAGCCTCCAGTTTTACAAAGGAATCCGGTGGAAAATCAGTTGTACAGAAAACTTTGTTGGAACTAATTTTTTCTCTATGCAGGTAGTATTATTTAGCTATTTGAATTCAATATGTTACCATAAAAGCTATTAAAGTATCCTTACCTTAGGAGTCACTACTGAGACTTGAATCATTTATAATGACATAACTTTTCATAGAGAAACTTGACAAGCCATCCTGCAGGTGATGTGCAGTCTTTGTCTTGCCTTAAGTAATATTAGCTCAGAGAAGAGGGATAATTTAAGCACACATGGAGTTGCTGGTGACTTCTACTATATGGATAATAAAAATATTTAAATTAAAGATTTAAATTTAAATTAGACTAGCAGAAATTTTGGTTGGACAGTTGAAGAGTAAATGAAATACTGGTATGGCCTGTAGAAGTTTTAAGTTTAAGGACAGCTGTTGACCATCTATACTGAATAATTTAAACAATTTTACAATGCAAGACAGAAGCTTGGAAAGAATAATCGTTCATAAGTTCTTTCAGCTATGATATTACAATGTTAATTTCTTGAAATACCATATACTCTTATACCACCTAAGATGTTTGTCACATGTGAATGGAAGACTTTCCTCCACTATAGTGAGGTAGCTCCTTAAAGAAGCCAGCTAGTCAAACAATTTAAAATGTCATGCTGCTTTAAAGTTACAATTTTAATGTAATGCAAAGCATTTTTATCCACTGTATAAATAGCACATGGTATTTGACATTTTCCTACTATTTATGACTTCAGATATATAATCTTAAATTTTTAGAACAAAAAATTTAGTTCAATATTTTAGAAGAGTGGAAAAAGTATGCAGGAGCTTTGGTATAAGGTAGGTTTGGATTATAATATAGACTCTGCTACTCTCCAGCTGGATAAATGTTTTAAATACTTATTCTCATTTTCATCATCTATGAAAACAGAGGCTATATCTATATACTTCCTATGGTAATTAAAAAGATTAAGTAAAATGATTATTATATAAAAGCCTAGAAAGTACATGATAGGTGCTCAATAAATTAGTTCTTTTATTTTATTTTTTTTAAAGATTTTTATTTATTTATTTGACAGAGATAGAGACAGCCAGCGAGAGAGGGAACACAAGCAGGGGGAGTGGGAGAGGAAGAAGCAGGCTCATAGCGGAGGAGCCTGATGTGGGGCTCGATCCCATAACGCTGGGATCACGCCCTGAGCCGAAGGCAGACGCTTAACCGCTGTGCCACCCAGGCGCCCCATAGTTCTTTTATTTTAATATACTTCCTATATCCTTTCAAGAAGGTGCTATAGAAAATATAATTGATTATAAACAGATTAGTAAATGGTGAATGGACAGTCAAAAAATTGTTTATTAGACTTGATGGTCTTCAAAGGAATTATTATTTATTAAAAAATGTATATTATTAGGTTACAATATAGTGTACTATGCAATTATTTTATTTTACACAATATTCCACTGTAAAACTGGAGAGGTTGGGAAAATATTGTTTAACATAAGAGAAAAAAATTATTGGCCAGTGAGTATGTCCTTTCGTAGCTGGGGTAATTCTCTTATTTCATTCAACAAACAATTATGGTCATTCATTCAACACTAGTCACTGCACTAGAAGTTGATAATACAGTGACAAACAAATACAGATACAGATCCTGAGGGCATGGGACTTAAAATAAAATGAGGGAGACGACAAGATTAAAACAAATACCTAATAAGTACATAATTAAACTCAGATAAGACAACTCAGTCTCTAAAGGAAGAATCAGACTTGGGTTCAAAGGACAGGGAAGATTTCTGAATGAAGAGGTCTTTGCGCATCCTGCATCCAACAAAGTAACAAAGTTTTGGTGACAGGAGTAAACAGTGGAGATTCCAGGTAAACAGCACAGCATGCTGAAAAGTTAGGTATAGCAAAATATATAATAGATATATTTATTTTATACTATAAAAGCTAGCAAAATGTGAAACAAAGAAAATTAAGATAAACTTGGCTACAGACTGTTGAATATGCCAATTATACCAGTATCGTTTCTCTCTAGTAAAATTATTTCAATAAACACTAAATTTATCACTACAGTTGTGGCAGACTTGTTCCTTTTTGGTTGGTGATCTTAATTTTAGAACACTGAGTAAACAGTTCTTCACGTTTTTGTAGTGTTATCTAATTTTCTTGAGAGCAAATTTCAGAATTTCTTTGAAGAGCAAGATCCATTTGGTGTTGTATTGATGTGATTCTTTTTCTCAATTTGCAGGCAGCTTCTTGTTTAATCTTTCTTAATTTATTATTGCCTTGTGTTCACATTAATGATACCTTGCTTCTCACTCACTGTTTTGTTGAAACTCACAAGATCAACAATGCTTTTTTCCTAAGAATCTTATTTTAATGGGATTCAGAAAAACTAGTCCATTATCACTTTTTTTTCTTTAATGGGAGGACTAACGTGTCCCTCATCCAACAGCACCCTCTCTTTTGAAGCATTATCTTCTGAGATTCTTCCTAGTAAGGGTCATCTCGCTTCCACTTTGGAGTTTCTTTCTGGAAAAATTTTGTACAACCAATCACTGAACATCTGAGCTGAGGCAAGCCAACATTCTGAGGATCACAAATTGAATCTTCACACTGAGAATGTTTTTGTTCTTCTTAAATAGGGGCCTGTGTTCATGTCTTTTAAGAATTAAACTTCAGTCACTAAAAAGCTAAGTGGAACAGCAAGTTGACTTTCAAATTATAGAGCTGTCTTCACATACAACATGCACATTATACAAAAATTAACTGTAAAACTTAAAAACAAATTATATTTCATCAGGGATCTTTTTGTATTTTCTAAAACAACATTATTGAAATGATCCATTTCTCTCTAAATTACCAGTGATTCTTTGAAGAAATTATTTACAAAAGGCTGAACATTTGAACCACTGTATCACTTTGCACTGATTGTAGTGTGATATGCTTTAGAAAACTCAACCATAAATATTAACTTCATTTATGCATGTGAAGTATTTATTATTATTTAATATAATTTACTGCCACTGGAAAATATCTATTTTCTGTTTTTTTCAAAAATTCCATTTGCAATAAAATTTAAACATTGAAAGTATTTGAGGTCAAAAGATTATCACTTACATCTACTGGAAGAGTTATAATAGGCATTTAAAGGATGGCAGTTTTCAACAGCCAACTTATCTATAATTATTTTCTCATGCAATAGAGTGGGTATATTTAAGCACAGTTGTCCTAAAAATAATGTATACATTTTGGTGATTATGAATTATAACAGAAACGAAACTAATTACAAATCTGATATTTGATTTATGATAAAAATATACAAAACAATAAAACTTCAAAGTTTTGGTATGAACACACTTCAATAAAAATAAGGTGAATAGCTACCAACTAGCACTAGACTAGTTCTACGGAAGTAAAGAACCAAAAAATATCAAACTACTGTTTGCATGAATTGGGAAACAGCCAAAACAGTATTGTGATACTTAAGAGATGGGAAACAAACAAATTTAACCTTGTAAGTTCCTGGCTTTCTATCTCTAGGCATATACTGAACTCCAGCACAAGGAGCAAAAATCCAATTAGAGCTTCTCAATATAGTTAGAGAGTCTGAGGCAGCTAGAATTTGAGAGTCAGAGAGTTGGAGAGGAGAGACCTGTGGAGAGTAAAAGCTCCAAAATTCTGCAAAGGAGTTCCCTTGAGTCTTTGTCTAAATAGTAGTCTGTGTACACATATAGTAGAACTCCATAAACATGTACAAAGAAGAAAAGAAGAATTGCGGGGGTTCTATACCCTGAATAGTTCCCAAAGGTCACACAGGACTAAGAGAAGTTTAAATTCAGACAAACCAGAGTGTAGGGACTTTGTTAAAACCTGGGCATTTGGTAGAATACATAAGTGTCATGCCTCAGTAGTAGGATTAGTAACTTTAAAGGCTTTTCTAACCTAAAATGGGCTTTAAACATCCTCAAAAAAAAAAAAAAAATCTAGCTGATCCACAAGAAAATTAACTGCTTGCCAGAATAAACCTCAACAACTTTCTGAAGAAAAATAATAATATCAAGGTATTAAACAACATGATAGTCAAAATGTTCAGTATCAAAACAAAAATGACTATCCATGTGTACAAGCAAGAAAATGTGATCCATCACATAGGGGAAAAAATCAGCCAATAGAAATGAACCTAGAAATGTCTAAGCTGATGAATTTGGCACACAAAGGACATTTAAAGAGCTGTTGTAAGTAAGTTCAGGGATTTAAAGAAAATGTAAAGATAATGAAGAGTCCAAGAGAAATAAAAGTGAGACAACATTTAAATAATTAATATTCAATTTCCCCTAATTTTATTTTAAAAGTATAAAATAAACTGTCAGATAAAAGAACTCTAGAAATTATAACCAAGTTCAATACAAAGATTACTGCAAAAGAAGAGATTGGTGACATTGAAGACAGGACAATACAAATTATTCAAATAAAGCCCAAAGAGCAGGAAAAAAAAGAGAAAAAAGAAAAGAAAAATAACAGAGTTCCAGTGACATCTAGAGCAATATCTAGTAGTCTAACACATGTATAAGTGTAATCTCAGGTGGAAAAGTAGAGACGAGCATAAAAATATTTGAATGAATAAAAGCTGTATTTTTCCAATTTTCACAAAATATAGATGCTAAGACCTTAAAAGCTCAATAAATCTAAAGCAAGATAAATATCAAACATCACCAAGCTTCATAAAAATAATTGTAAACAATATAAGAGATATATGAGATCAGAGGAAAAAGGGCATATTGTATACATCAGAACAAAGGTAACTATCAACTTCAGAAAAGAAACAATATAAGTTAGAGGTCATGAAATTGCATCTTTACAATGCCAAGTATCAGAGGTTTCCTGTGCTTGGGGCAAGTAAGGGGGAAAAGACTGCAAAGGAACATAAGAAATGTTTTGGCATGAAGGAAATGCTTTGTATCTTGATTAGAATGGTGGTTACATGTCTACATATGTCAAATTTATCACACTGTATATTTAAAATGCTTTTCATTATAAATTATACCTCAATAAAATTTATTTAAAAATAATAGATAACAGAAAAATATAATTTGATAAATTAAGAAATATATTTCCATTCACAAAAAAAAATCTATGTTCTAACACAGTATAGATAATAAGGTGAAATATTACTTTATTCTCCCACTAATTATTTTACTTATTCTTTCTATGAAGTGTTTTGAGTCTCTAACATGCACTTTTCTGACTATGGGATATATATTGCTAAATTCTATAAGAAAATATGCTCAGTAAGATGGATAGTTATAAAAAAATTCAAACAGTTCTTGAACTCTGTCCTACTTTTGTTTTAACTATTATAATCATCTTAAATGTATATCTTTTTTATGAAAATTGAATTTATTTTCTTATCCATTGTTTTAGTAACATAAGCATATCCAATCAAATCTAACCTAGTATGAGCACACTTTTTGTAAAACAGATCATTTCTATCACTCCTTTAAGGTATGTTTCATTTCTTCCTACACTAAAATGAATACAATTAATCTGTATTATATATTTTTTTTAAGATTTTATTTATTTATTTATTTATTTTTTTATTTGACAGAGAGAGAGACAGCCAACGAGAGAGGGGACACAAGCAGGGGGAGTGTGAGAGGAAGAAGCAGGTTTCCAGCGGAGGAGCCTGACGTGGGGCTCAATCCCAGAACACCGGGATCATGCCCTGAGCCGAAGGCAGACGCTTAACGACTGAGCCACCCAGGCGCCCCTAATCTGTATTATATTTCAACATATCTTTCAAGAAGCCTTCTTTCCACTTAGTTTTCTTAATTTGATGAAAGCAAACTTTTATTTTGGTTATGTGTCTGGTAACAAAGCAGTTTATTTAATTTTCTTTTGAATACTGCTTTAAATCATCAAATGGAGAAAAAAATTTCTGTTTCTTTTTTTGAAAGAAATACAGTCATGATATTAAAAAAACATAAAAAATTTCTTTAAACTAAAAAGAATACAATGCTGATTTAGTTGGTAGTAAAATAAATAAAACTAATGCATTTCAAATTCTTTTATGAGCTATATAAAAATTTTAACTGTAATATAGATATGCTGAAAATTTAAGAAATCTGACAATATTTAAAAATATATTTTTGAATTATGTCATTTCAACCCACTAAAATCATTGAATATATTTCTATTGGATAAAGTAATTACATTATTACTACTGGATTAAAATAATACAAAAGCCTATTTAACCACAATGCTAGAATTTTCAGGTCAAAGTTTATGTATGAAATTATTAGAAAATGCCTAAATAATATTTCCTAATAAAACTGAATTCTTAAATTATTTTTAAATTTTTGTAAATTCTTTCCTATCTACATATTGAAGGAGTAAAGAGTAAAGAGTTCAATGAGTGACTTATTTTCTCCATCCATCAATTAGGGTTCTACATAGAAAATATTCTACACTCTCTATCTATCTATCTAGCTATCTATCGAGAGAGAGACACACACATATATGTGTGTGTATATATATATATATATATATATATATATATAGACGCAGAAAGTTACCCACTCATTGAACTATGTATTATAAAAATACATATTAAATATACATGTATATGTAATATATATATAATATATATACTTGTTCTCATAAATTTTAAGCACTGGTAGAGTGAGAAAGAGTATAATCAAATAAATAAATTAATAAAGCAAATAAGTAAAACAATTATTATAGTAATTAATGCCATGAATAAAATATTATAGGGTGACACAGTAGAAACTACTTTAGACTGAGTTCAAAGGAAAAGTATCTCCAAAGAATTCAGAGTTGAGAAGAGACACCAAAGACACGAAAGAGAGCAGTATCTAAAGATGGTGATGTAAGGAGTTCCTGAGCTTCCCTCCTCCATGGGCACACTAAATGAATAGCTATACATGAAGCAATTCCCTCTGAAAGAGAAACTAGCTGAGTAACCCCTACAGAGCAAGTGAATGAGAAAACATCACATTGAATTGTGTAGGAAAGCCTGAGGCACATTCTTGCCACATTCTATCCACATTGTAGCACCATACAATTGGGAGGGAACTCCCAAAGCCCAGCTTCTCACTGAAGAGTGAAGGGTTTGGACCCCACATCAAGCACCCCAACTTTAAAGATTTTCATTTAAATCTTTAGCCCCTAAAACATCTACCTGTGAAAGCCAATGGGGTGTAAGTCCATAAAACCATAGCCAATGAGGAAGTTAACAGGAACAAATACTCCCTGCAGCTGTCACCCCAGAACTCAGCACAGAGGGAGCAGGCAAAAATGCCCAATTTCCAGTCTTTCCCTAAGTAAGGTCTATCTTCATGGTTGAAAAGCTGTTACCAGAGGTTAGGCTTCTAATTTAGCATGCATCTAGTGGCTGACTGTGAGCCTCAACTGAGGACAGGGAGGTTGGTGGACATCTCCCTGCCTTTCTCTCTCTCTCTTCTGCCTGCCCCAAGTCACCAGTATCTCCCTGGAAGAAGATTATACACACTTCTGCACCCAGCTTTAGCAGTTGCTGCCCAAAGTAAGGGTCCCCAAATGGTCTGGTTCTGAGAGCCAGCAGGGCTTCTGTTCAGTAGTCTCACAGGACTGTAGTAAACAAAGGAGTTCTTGATGGACCCAGGAGCATACTTTTTCACCCCAACACAAACAGCTCTACACCCCAGCCCAGAACAGTGGGAGAAGGCAAAAATACTCACCTTCCAGTTTCCCTCAGGAAGAGGCCTAACAACATACTTTCCCAGCTGTTGCCTGAGGATACAGCATCCAGTTGAGCTGCATATGGACTGAGTGCAATCCACTCTTTTGGGTCACTGACAGCTCTTGGCACTCCCTAAGACTACTGAGAGCCAGTAAGATCAAAGAAGGATGGATTCAGCGACAACAGAGCTGTGCTGATTGACAAGGTTTGTCTCTTACACAAGATCACTTTCTCAAGAGTGGGAGAAGTGGCTGTCTCATTTAATACACAGAAACCAACACAAAAAAAAATCAAGGACAATGAAGAAACAGAGGAATATAGTCCAAATGAAAGAACAAAATAAAACTACACAAATAGACCTTACTGAAATAGACTCATAGAGAATCAAAATAATGGTCACAAAGATGCTCACCAAGGTCAGAAGAAGAATGCATGAACAAAGTGAGAATTCCAACAAAGAGATATAAAATATTAAAAAGCATCAAAAGAAATCACAGAACTAAAGAATTCAGTAAGTAAACATAAAAATTTAATTGAGGGGTTCAACAGCAGACTAGATGAAGCAGAAAAAAAGGATCAACAAACTCAAAAACAGAGCCAGGAAATTCATCCAATCAGAGGAGCAATAACTAAAAAGAATGAAAAAGAGTGATGGCCTAAGGGACTTCTGGAAAACCATCATTATATGCTTGATAGGGGTTCCAGAATGAGAAAAGAAAGAAAAAGGGACAGAAAGCTTACTCAGAGAACTAATGGCTGAAAACATCCCTAACTTGGGGAAAGAAACAGACATCCAGATCCTTTTGTACAAAACCACAAAAGATCTCAAATAGCCAAAGCAATCTTGATAAAGAACAAAGTTGGAGGCATTATATTTGCTGATATTAATCTATATTACAAAGTTATAGTGATCAAAACAGCATGGTATTGGCATAAAAACAGACACATAGACCAATGAAACACAAAAGAATATCCAGAAATAAATCCATGTATATATGGTCAATTAATTTACAACAAAGGAACCAATAATAGACAATGAAAAAAAGGATAGTTTATTCAGTAAATGGTGTTAGGATCGTGGGAACAGCCACATGCAAAAGACAGAAACTGGGCCCACATCTTACACCATACACAAAAATTAAACTTAACATGGGGATTAAAGTCTTTAATGTAAGACCTGAAACCATAAAATTCCAAAAGGAAACATAGGATATAAGCTCCATGACATTGGTCTTGGATTTGACATCAAAAGTGAAGACAAGAAAAGCAAAAATGAGTAAGTAGGACTACATGAAACAAAAAACCCTGAATAACCATCAACAAAATGAAAAGGCAACCTACAGAATGGGAGAAAATGTTTTCATATTTTATATATATTTAAAGGTTTTATTTATTTGTGTGAGAGAGAGTACAAGTGAGGGGAGGTGGAGAGAGGCAGAGGGAGGAGAAGCAGACTCCTGCTGAGCTGGAAGCCCTACGTAGGACTTGATCTCAGGACCCTGAGATCAGACCTGAGCTGAACGCAGAAGCTTAACAGACTGAGCCATCCAGGCACCCCTCATATCATATATTTGATAAGGAATTAATATTCAAAATATATAAAGAACTCATATAAATGAATAGAAAAGAACATCTGATTAAAAAAATGGGCAAAGGTTCTGAATGGGCATTTTTCCAAAGAAAATATATGAATGGCCAACATGTACATGAAAAGGTGCTCAAAATAATTAGGGAAATGCAAATCAAAACCACAGTGAGATATTATCTCACACTGGTTAGGATGACGATCATCAAAAAGACAAAAGCGAGCAAATACTTGCAAGGATGTTGAGAAAAGGGAACCCTTATACACTGTTGATGGAATCATAAATTGGTGCAGCCACCATGGAACAGCATGGAGTTTCCTCAAAAAATTAAAAATAGGACTACAGTATGATCCAGCAATTTCACTTCTGGGAATATACCTAAAGGAAATAAAAATACTATGTGGATGAGATATCTGTACCCCCATGTTCATAGCAGCATTATTTACAATAGCCAAGATATGAAAACAACCTAAGTAGCCACCAGCGGATGAAAGATAAAGAAAATGTGGTATGCACACAAAATGGAATATTACTATTCAGCCATGAGAAAGAAGGGCATCTTCCCACTCATGAAAACAAAGCTGGACCTTGAGGGTCTGATGCTAAGTGAAATAAGACAAACTGAGAAATACAGATACTGTATGAAACTATTTAAATATGGACTCTAAAACAGCCGAACTCTAGAAACAGAGACTAGAATGGTTGTTACCAGGAGGTGAGGGGTGGAGACATTGATCAAGAGTGCAATCTTACAGTTGTAAATTGAATAAATTCTAGGTATTTGATGTATAGCCGGGCGATTATGGTAAGACTGTATTATATACTTGAAAGTTGCTAGGAGAGTAGATCTTAAATGTTTTCACCACAAAAAAGAAATAGTAATTATGTGGCATGATGGAGGTGTTAGCTACTGCTACGGTGTAGTTATTTTGCAATACATAAATGTATCAAATCAATACATTTTACACCTTTTATTTACACAGTATTTTATGTCAATAATGTCTCTATAAAACGAGGGGTGGGGAGTGGCGAAAAGTAGGGAAGTTAAAAAAAAAAAAACATAAAGGAGCCAATCTGCAAACCTCCTAGGTTAGCAGATGGGGGATCAGTAATAGCTAGAAGAAAGCTATTCCAGAATCATTGTGGCTGAAACAGTAAGTGAAAAAGAGAGAAGCCCCAAATTAGGTAAGAGCCAGATTATGTAAAGGCTTTCTAGACGTGCTGAGAAGATTGGTGGTTGGTTCAATAGATTCTGGTAGGACTTGCATATTTACATGACTAGCAGTGCTCTTGACACATGAGATCTACTGTCTACATATTAGTTTATGAGAAACATTTCCAAAAGAGACAAAAACTAAAAAATCGTTTTTTTCCATCACAACAAAATTTGATCTAACAAGCACTCTGTTAAAGAGGTCACAGGAAGTTCAACTTAAAATTAAACATATTTGTAAAATAACTTCCTAACAAATCTAACTAACCAAATATACTCCACCAGAAAATAAATTAACAAACAGAACTCTATGCATATAAAATTACAAAGATACAGTTCCAATGAATTACATTATGAGTATCTCAGAATGTGGGATCCCAAAGTTAATGGAATCTACAGAGATATCCATAAAAAGCGTACAACTCAAATTCAGATAAACAGTACCACTGAGTAATAGAGATTTTCAGATCATATCTATATATTATTGTGCCTTATTACGGGATTCACAGATTGAAAGACAGTCAGGATAAATAGATTATGTAATTTTTAAAAGGACAACAGGAATGCTAGAGTTACCTTCACACATTCAAAGGACATTCATAAAGGAAACACAGCAGCCAGATAAACCACTGAAGGGAACTAGAAAAACTGACCAGTAACTAGAAACAGCCTGCAGCAGGTGGAACCCTCCAGTGAAATACCAGGAATTAAACAGAGGGTGGAGTACAGCTATCAGGAGAGGGTTTCCTGACCTAGGCCCATGTTATATTTCCTTTCAAATCCATGATTTCATGATGATTTTTCACCCAATAAAATAAAAGAATATAGCAAAAATAGAGTAGTATTTTTTGCAAAGTAGCAATATAGAAATAAAAGACAACTCCCTAGATTAAAGGAGAATTGAATCTTATAGTCATATTTTTAAAACCTTACATGGGCAAAGCCCACATGAGGTTATGGAAGGAAGACTATCTAACTAAGGAAGGCCCATGTACTCACAAATCTATATCTTAAAACAGAACGCAACACATCCTCGCATCTCCAAAATACAAATCTTCTCTACAAAGCATTAAGAGGCAGCAATGCAGTTTTCACTGAATATTTTCATAGAGTTATAAAAGAGAAAGTACATTACCTTGTACAGAGCAAACAATTTAATGATAATTAATGATATTTCTCCTCTCCCTCAGAAAATCCCTTTTTATTCTCAGCTTCCATGCCTCTTTCTTTCCACCCTTCTCAGAAACTTCTAAAAATTTCTCAGAAACTTCTAAAAATTTCTCAGGCTTGAGTCTCTCCTTTCATCTATTGTAACTCCATGTTTTCTGGATTTTAGTCATGCGCTGCTTAGCAAAATCCTAATTGCCTTGGTGTTGCATCCTCCAAATTATTATTTAGTATCATTCTGATGTGTATGAAAAGCTATTGAACACAGAATGACTCTGTAATCAAAAATCCTCAGGTGTTAAGTATCTGCCTTTGGCTCAGGTCATGATCCCAGGGTCCTGGGATCGAGCCCCGCATTGGGCTCCCTGCTCAGCAGGAAACATGCTTCTCCCTCTCCCACTCCCCCTGCTTCCATTCTTTCTCACGCTCTCTCTCTCTCTCTCATCAGATAAATAAATAAAATCTTTTTTAAAAAATCCTCAGGGTAACTTGTAGATTAGCAAATACCTTGTCCTGCTTCACTTTATTTTTATTTTTTCATTGACAAGCCTAATTATGGTATGTATTAAATGTAAGTTAACTTTTCGTATCAACACATCATTTTTCATATCAACACATCTCTAGTTAAGTAGGCTGCCACTTAAGCTTTTGGTATTAAGTCAAATCCACATATTCATTTGGATTGGCATTATAGGGAAGCAAAATTTGCCACCCCAAAACGTGTCTCTTTGGCATGTGGATTATTTTAGGCTGATTATTTTTAAGAAACAGAAGGCTCAAAAAAAACCTTTGACATTCCCACCAACTGCCTAAAAAAGTTTAGACAAAGGACCTGTTCCAGGAAGGGAGTTATCACCATAGAAAAGTATAGCATGATATAAACTAGCTCTGGTATACAGGGAGCAATTTAGCAAAGTCTGTTTGTTAAAATGCCTCTCTATGTTCCATTGTTTCTGTATGGCCCAGCAAACATTTGTTACCAAACATTTACTCTGTTTCATTTTCACCTTCCTGTGAATTGCTTTCCTTTCTTTTGAAGTCTCAGTCTACCACTCACTCCTTAGTTCAGGATGACAATATACCTCATTTTGCCTAACTTTAGAATCTCATGTTTATGTGGATTCCCTGTGTGTAGGTAATTAATTTTCTCCTGTTAATGTGTCTCATGTCAACTTAATTCTTAGACCGGTGAAAAGAACTATTGAAGGTAAAGTAAAATATTTCCTCCCCAACAGTATTTTGGAGATAGAAAATAAACTGCACAATATAAGTAGGAATTGGTAATGCATTTACTAACTAAAATGTATTGTACATGATTAAAAACACTTATGTACATATTTTATTTTTACAGAGGGGGGAAATGGTCATCTTATATACTTGGAATCGCAATCTCAATTTAAAATTTGTTAATTATAAAGATAATACACTTAATCTGAGTTTTTCCACAATAAACTTTAAAACTAAGCTGTTCTAAAAACAAAAACAAACCAAAAGGCCTAAGCTGTTCTAAAAAATATTTATAAGAAAAATGAAGACCAGGGAATTTTTAAGAAGCCAGAATATTATGAAAATAGGAAATTAACACGGCTTATAAATTCCCCAACATATTAAAGGCTATAAAACACATATGTAACATCTGTCAAAGACTCCTTCCTTGGCCAAAGTTGAGTCAGGTTCCTCCGAGCCATCTTTTTGACCTGGCCCCAACCTTGGGCTCTGCCCTTAGCCTTAAGTTCAGTGCTAGCAAGAAAGCTGCTGAGTCAGTTTAGTTAAACACCCTACTTTGGTATATTACCACTCTGGAGAGCTGATAAAATTCCTCATCCACCACCCTCAATATCTTATCTCTGCAGTTTGCTCAGCAAGAATCTTACTGAGTTGGGCTAGGGAAAACTCCTCTAGAGTTGTTTCCTCCTAGTCATTTTCCATCCATTGACCCTTATCCTTTTCTTTGGCTGTAAATCTCAACTTGTCCGTGTTCTATTTGTAACTGAGCTCAATCTTTCTCCCCTGTTGTAAAACCCCACTGCAGTAGACCCCCTTGAATAAAGTCTTCTTTACCGTCTTTAACAATAGTAATGAATAATCATTTTTTTCTTTAATATACTAGGATAAAGGAGACATAGAACCTAATCTTTACTTAAATCATTCTAAAAATTATCATGAGAAGTTAAACATAATCCCCTAGATAGCAAGTTCTGGCAAGAATCATTTATATAGCATATAGTTTAGTATCTAGTAAAAAAAAACAAAACAAAACAGATTCACCATAGATACTGCAAGGCCTAGATCGAGGTAAATTGGTAAATACTAGAGAGAAAGGGATTGAGGAAGAAATGAAATCTAGAGCTGCTACTATAAATGACAAGTGATTGTTTTCTTATACAGCAGTGTTTCTCAAAGTGTGGTCTATAGAGTGCTTTTCAAATTTTAATGGGCAAATAACATCTAAGAGTATTGTTAAAAGTTCAGGTTTGAGCAAAAACACTAATTCAAAAAGCAATATGCAGCTTTGTTTATTGCAGCATTATTTACAATAGCTAAGACATGGAAGCAATCTAAGTGTCTATCAATAGACTAATGAATAACAAAAATGTGGTATGTATACACAATGGGATATTATGCAGCCAAAAACAAAAAACCACGAGATCATGCAGTTTGACACAACATGGACGGACCTACAGCATATTATGCTAAGTGAAATAAGTCAGACTGAGAAAGACAAATACTGTATGATTTCACTCGTAAGTGGAATATAAAAGAAAACCAAAAAAATGCATAAGCAAACAAAAAGCAGAATTAGACCTATAAATACAAGAAACAAACTAATGGCTGCCAGATGGGAGAAGGATGGGAGATTGGGCAAAATAGGCAAAAGGGAGTGAGAGATACAGGCTTCCAATTATGGAATGGACAAGTCACAGGAATAAAAGGCACAGCATAGGGAATATAGTCAATGATATTGTAATAGGGATGTCCAGGGACAGACGATAGCTACACTTGCAGTGAACATAACATAACATACAGACTTGTTCAATCACTACCTCGTACACCTGAAGCTAATGCAACATTGTGTGTCACTATACCAAAAAAAAAAAAAAAAAATTCAGATTCATATTCATTGTCCTGGGAAAAGGTCAGCTATTCTGCAATCTTCCCTCCCTCCCTCCTTCCTTCCTTCCCTCTCTCCCTCCTTCCTTCCCCCCTTCCTTTTTTCTTCCCTCCCTCCCTCTTTCTTTCTTTCTAAAGATTTTATTTATTTATTTATTTGAGAGAGAGAGAGAGAGAGCACATGCTTGAGCGCAGAGAGAACCGAGGGAGAGGGACAAGCATGGAGCCTGACGGTGGTCTTCCATTTCACGACCCTGAGATTATGACCTGAGCTGAAACGAAGAGTCAGACGCTCAACCGACTGAGCCACTCAGGTATCCCAATTCTGCATTTCTAATAAATTCCCAGGTGATGCTGATTCTTCTAATCCTTGGATAAGACTTTGAGAAGCAAAGCATAGACAACCGGGATTCATCCAGGCTTTTTTCTTAAGCGGGTAAGTGAATCACCCAAACCATGCCAGGTTCTGATTCAGCAGATCCAAGGGGAGTCATAGAAATCTACATTTTTAATAGTATCCCCCAGGTGATACTCTTTGAATTCTAAAATTTGAGAGGCATAAAAAGAGCTGGAAGAGGATTTGGGAATGGGTTTGCTACCTATAAACAATAGCTTTCTTTACACTTAGCTCCCAGGAGCTTTACACTTTAAGGATGTCCTTGATGTTAACTTTCACAGGATATCATAAGAATAAAAATGTTATGCAATGAGATTGCAAAATGATTTGCTCAGGGCCCTCTACCCCCCTGGGGATGGCCCTAAGCCATTAAAAACAAGTTAAGTGGTAGAAATTGAGTGGAAATAAGTTCTAAACTCTCAGGAAGCAAAAAGGTTAATTAGCAGGGTTAGTCTTGGATCCAGAGCTATGTCTCTATTCAATACTTCTGTTAATGATCTGGAAAAGAAGGTGAAGTTTTAAAATTTGCAGAAAAAATTTATTTTAATTTTCTTGAGATTAAGGAAATTGGTTGAATTCCAAATGACCTAACAATATACAGTAATTAAGAAACACAAAGGTTGATAAAATCCATTTAAAATATGTAAAGGCAAAGCACATTTAAAAAATAAATTCAAATTACTCAAACACATTGATGAGCTCTGAACTAAATGTAATTTTCTCAGGAATAAGATTTATGTATCTCTTTGTGCAATTCAATGAAGACATTTGTTCACTACCTAGAGGCAATAAAAATGGAATGAGGTATTAAACCATATTAAAAGAGGCCAGAAATAGGACACACGTATTATAATACTTCAATTTATGAATCAATAATGTCTCTTTATCTTAACTATAGTGCTATAGTAGTCATCTTAGTCACATCATCTTTAAGAGGCTATATGAAAAAAAATAAAGAACCAGAAAGCAATGAGAAACTATTATACTTACGAGGAAAATGAGGCACTCTTTATCATAAAAGATTAAAGGATACATTTACTTGAGAAAGGGAAAATTAAAAGGATATGTGATAGTATATAAAATAATGAATACTAATGGCAAAAACCAATTGAGCACTCTAATTTATCTATATTTCCAAAGAACATTTGCTAGTAATAGAAAAAATAGAATCCAATTATATTAGAAGGTAGACAAATATTACCAATAAAGGGTATATTGGTTCTTAAAATGTCCTTCTATGAAAAATCCATTGTAAAGGGTATTGTATTATCTAGGTAAATAAGATGACAGAAAAAAGATTAGGAGGCATTGTTTAAAAATAATGGATTATAACTATATCTGCAGGTGATATGCAGTATACTCAATAACGTAACTAGTTGGAAGTAGAAAGGTAATTCTTCCTTTCACTATTCCTATACTTTAGGAATAAAGTATAAAGTATAAAAAAAGAAAAAAAATTAAATTAAAAAAAGATTCCTGTTTCAACCTGACAAGTAAGGTGGGTCTAATTATTTGCATTTAGTGATTCTAGAAAAATACAACTTTAAAAAATTCAGGTATTAATTCTTAAAATAAATACATTTCAAATTAAGTAGATATCATTGAAAAAACCAAGAGATTATAATCATCATTCATTAAATAATACCTACTATGTGTCAGTGATTGTGCTATATGCTAGAAACAAACTGAGGAAGATGAAAGACTGTCCCTGATTTCATCAAGCAAACCCTGCAGGCAGCTATACTTCGGTGTGAGAAGTGGTATAAGAGAGGAAGTATATGAGTATATGATGATATAGGAACATATAGAATAGACACATAATCCAAATTTGGGGCATCAGATAAAGCTTTCTAGAATACTTGATTCCTGATATGGGAAGCTGAAAGATGTTATTCAAGTGAAAGAGAGCAGGGTTAGCTCGATCAATATAATCAATTACATGGTATATTTTTTGCAAATGAAAGAAGTTCAATATATCCAAGCTAAAAATGAGGTGGGAAGAGAGGCTAGGGAGATCAATGAAGCCTCGGTCATTGCATGCCTCGGTAAGGCTCTGCACTTTAGCGAGACAGCCGAGCAACTCTTGAGTTTTTTTAAAGCAGTAGAAATATATAATCAAAATTTCCCTTTAGAAAGTACTCTGACTGCAGTGTGGAGGACAGACTGGGGTCAGGGAGGGGGAGAAAGACTGGAGCCTCAGAGTTTATACAGTTTCTACGGAGTAGATAATTATGGGTAAGGTATTGATACTGAGAATGAAAAGAAGCAGACAAGTTCTAGAAATGGTGAGTGGGTAATCAACAAGTTTCTAGGTGACTGAATGGGGGATGATAGTAGCAAAACTTTTACAAAAGAAAATGAGGTATGCATTTGTTTAGAATTTGAGGACAGTTTTTGTTTCTAAATAGGAAAAAATAGTTCACAAATTTGATGATATTAAAGAATACAAGATATGTTAGCTATCAGTCCAGCATTTTTATTTATAATATCTGAGATTATGCTGTACATAAATATTGACAATTTTATTGAAAAATAATCATGTATTATAATTTCCCTACTATGCCAGGTTGTAAAAAGTATTTCAATTTAAAACTTGTCTTTTTGATTGTGAGAATTTACTGTGGTTGTAATATGTCCACCACTATAATGTTCAATGAGGTATTAGTATAGTATTCCACTCTATTGCCATATTCTGAAAAACCTCTACTTTTCCTAGAAACAGCATACAAAAGAGTCAGGTTGATGAATAAGCATATTGAAAAGGGCCTGTTGCAAGTGGGAACATAATGTGTTTAAAGAAACTGACAGAGAGCTTGTGTGGATGGAGCGTAAAAAACAAGAGGATGGAGGGAAGAAAGGTAAAATAGGAACGACTAGAAGACATTGAGTTGGTTTAAAGAGAATTATCACTCTGGACAAATTGGCTTTATGAGCTTATTAGACATCGAACATATGACTATACTCAATATATGAACTAGAATAATACTAGTTCTGATATGGTATTAGGAATAATTTTTGTAGCGAACAGACCAGAACAGATCATCACTCTGTTACCAATTTGTGGCCCTGGCATATTGGTTAGCCTAGCAGAGTAACGTCTCTATAAAGTTAGAAAAAGGCATATATTACACCATTGTTATAGGAATTAAATGAAATAGTATATTATTTTATATATTTGGTCTCTAGAACTGTGAAAACATAAATGCCTAGACCTAGCAAAAACTAGAAGTTGAGAATGACAATGTAATTTTTATCTAACTTGCTCAAATTTAATTTCACTATGTCTGAGTGAAAGAAAGTCACTTCAAAATATCCCGATTTATTGTTTCATGAATAGATTTGAGGTCTGGAAATAAAGATGACTTTGGATTTGGAGTGTGAACACCTAGGTTCAAGTCCTAGCATGTCTCTTACTAGTATATGTAGATGTAGTGGGTTGAATTGTGCTCCCTACCCCCCAAAACATGTGACCACCCAGAACCTGTGAATGTGACCTTATCTGGGAAAAAGATCTTTCCTGATGTAATTAAGTTAAGGGAGACCATCCTGGATTAGGGTGAGCGCTAAATCCAATGAGAAGTGCCCCTACAAGAGAAGTCCATGTAAAAGCTAAAAGGTTGTGTGTAGATGGAGGCAGACTTTGGAGTTATGCTTCCTGGAGCTACCAGAAGCAAGAAGAGGCACGAAATGATTCTGATCGAGGGTTCTCAGAGAAAGGATCGCCCTGATGACACCTTGATTTCAGATTTTTGGTCTCTAGAACTGTGAAAAAATAAATTCCTGTTGTTTTAGGCCACCAAGTATATGGCGATTTATTACGGCAGCCCTTGAAAAATACACAGTGTATTTCTGGCTTTGAACAAATGGTATAGCCACTATGAATTTCTATTTCCTTCTCGATAAAAGAGTAAAATTATATCCTGTCACATAGGATTGGTGTGTTAATTAAACTGAAAGATGTAAACATAAAAGTATTTTTAAACTGAAGTACTACTCAGGTCTAAATGTTTATTATATTTTCTAATCTGTCAATAAGGTTTTTAATAAATGTTTTGTTTTGAAGGATGTTAATAAAAAAGAAAGAAGAAAGAATGGCATATCTAATGTTTATCATCTAGTGGGGGAATGATAAATGCCTAAGAAATAAGTAAAGAATAAAGAAACATGAAAAGCTTAAACTTATAAATAAAACCAGTGGCATACCTGAAAAAAAAAAGGATACAGAGCAACCAAGATGTCCTTCAGCAGGTGAATAGATGAATAAACTGTGGTATCCAGACAATGAAATATCATTCAATGCTAAAAAAATGAATTATGAATACATGAAAAATACCTCAATGTTTATTAATACGTGAAAGAAGCCAATCTGTAAAGGCTGCCTACTGTATGATTCCAACCATATGACATCCCGGGAAAGGCAAAACTGTGGCGAAAATAAAACAAACAGTGGTTGCCAGGGATTAGAGGAAAGACAGAAATGAGTAGTGGAGCACAGAGGATTTTTAGGGCCATGAAACTACTTATTTTGATATTCTAATGATGGGTCCTTGTCATTACAAATTTATCCAAACCCATAGCACGTACAACACCGGAAGTATACCATAATGTAAACCATGCACTTTGGACATCATGTTGTGTCAATGTAGGTTTGTCCTTGCTAACAAATGTGCCACCCTGGTGGGGATATTGATAATGGGAGAGGCTATGCATGTGTGGGGGCAAGGAAATATATGGGCAATCTCTGTACCTTCTGCCCAATAGCACTATGAAACTAAAACTTCTCTAAAAAATAAAGTGTATTAAAAACAAAATGAACCAAAAAAGCTAATAAAATTATTATAAATAAAAGAAAAAAGGTTACAGAGGAGAGTGGCTTGTAATATGGAATAGCCTAGTTTAGGAAAATCTTACACTAGCTCTATATTTATTTACCACCATATATGAAACATTATAACACTAATAATTTTAATTGTCTGTGTTGTTAATGCCACTCACTGTAATGAACATAGAGAAGAATAATATGTACCTTATGATTTCTAGAAGGGAAGTCAGTTCACTTTACAATTAATAAAACTCTAAATGTTCTATGATTGTGAAATAAAAGTAGTGAATGAAGTTATTTTTAAATAAAATCAGTTGTGCTGAGCTCTATCTATATGTAGTAGGGCTTTCAATTTGCTCGGACCATCCACACAACTAAATACAACACTGTCATTTCTGAGAATTTTTCACTTATAATTTTTTCTTAGAATGTGGTTTCATAATCACTTTTTTTTTAAAGATTTTTTTTTTAATTTATTTGACAGAGATAGAGACAGCCAGCGAGAGAGGGAACACAAGCAGGGGAGCGGGAGAGGAAGAAGCAGGCTCATAGCAGAGGAGCCTGACGTGGGGCTCGATCCCATAACGCCAGGATCACGCCCTGAGCCGAAGGCAGACGCCCAACCGCTGTGCCACCCAGGCGCCCCTCATAATCACTTTTGATCAACATCTGCTGTTGACTTTTCCAGTTCATATTAGAACAAAACAAATTTTGATCTCTATTGAATAACTCCATAGGAGATCTAAATTCTAGTCTCTGCTTTCTCATTAATAGCTGTGTGACTATAGTTATTAATATGCAAATTATAGTTTCAAAATGGGGAGCTCCTACTCATGTACCTAGATAAAATAACACTTATTATTACTACAAAAATTCTTTTTATAACTGTCTTTGACAGATGTCAAGTATGTAGATAATAATTTCAGGGAAGCATTCAAGTTGTTTCAAAGGTTTGGTGGGTCCCTCATAGTTACTTGCTTATGGGTACTTTCACCACCAATCAGAGATTGAAGTAACTCTTACTGTGCCCGGTAAACGAATTTAAGAGACGACTAAAAGCTTAAAGGCCTAATCAATGTTATATGATATTATCTAGATTCTTAGTATCTCTTAATAACTAGGATGATGAGAGGATATAAACAATGTAAAATACAATGGAGATAAGTATAAAGATTTTTTAAAGAATACAAATAGAACATAATTAATATATCAATTAGTTTAATGTGTGTCAAAAAGATTTGGAGACTGTCTACAAGGCCTACAGGTGCCAAGAAAGTAATGCGACTACAAGAAAGAGAATCTAAACTTAGTCCATATACATAAAAGAAACATATTGTACAGCCAGTATTCAAATCAAGACTAATATCAATTCCATTCTATTTGTATAGTTCAGACATATGAGGGTAAACTGGGGCAAATTACTTCACCTCTCTTGGTTTTAGTTTCTTTATCTGTAAAATACCCATAATAAAAGCATTTACCACACATAGTTATTACAAGAAGTGAACAAATATATAAGAAGCACTTAGATTAGTTCTTGCACAGGATAAGAACTAAAAAGTATTTATAAGATACGAAAATATATTAGCAATTAAAATCATGATGGGTCTAGAAATTGATGGGACAGTAATTTTCCTAGTCAACTGGTGTTTACTTCTTTCTGTCCCTTCTTTGTTCAATTTTGACCAGCTCTTATTTTTACTTTCTGCCTTTCTGCAATCCTATCTTTCTGTGACTGGGTGTCATACCAAAGGAAAAACTCATTCTTAAGTTATCAAAATGTGATTTTTCTGCTACTGAGTTCTTTTTAAAAGAAGTCACCTTATAAAATAAAGACTAGAAAATAAAAAAAATATATGTTAATATTTTGAATATTTTTACATTTAAACTTTAAAAATCCATGAACACTATATGAAGAAATATTGTATTTTGAGAGACAAACTGTAATGTAAAGAAGAAAAATGAAATATATTGAGTTTCAGATATTAATAATAACATTGGAGCAAATACGAGAACACACTTTTTTCAAGTTCTTAAAAGCATGCTAGCGGTTGCTTTCCATGAAAGTGAAATCATTTTATTCACTATAACTAATATCTGGACCCTGAGTCTTGTAAAAGGTCAAGCCATGCTATGAGTAATGTTTTAAAGCAAATCAAACCAGACTGATACTCTTAACTCTTAATCACTTTCCATTAGAGTAATAACTTGCAACCATAAGGCTATTTTCCATGGAGCTTTTTCTGAATGATCTACCTCCATTATAGAAGTAGATGACAGTGGCCCTCTTTATCGTTCTCAAGTACATCTCTAATTTTCTCCATTGTGGAAGCAGTTAATGGCTTATTTTCTCTTTCTTTATGACATTAATGTTAATAGCAAGGATCTGTGAGATAAGTGACTAAATCCTAAATGAGTGGTTTTGTTGGAAACATTCCAAATCATGGCAGAAAATGAAATTGTTTTTGTTTTTTACTGCTTTCTGTTATATTAGGGTATCATGGCCATTTCATTTTTTGTTACCAAAAAATATATTGCTGCAAATGCTTAGGAAAACAATCACCAGAGAAAACAATTACCAGACTAATGTAGATGCAGTGATGTCTGTTATCCCTTTCTCATCATTATCAAATATTACTAAATTTCTTCATTCGATGCTGAGATATAAGCTATGTAGTTTTATGAATGTAGCTAGTAAACTGTTCAAATTGTTAATTCACCCTAGGACCTCTTTTATTTAAGCACCATTGCTAGATCACCTCTTCAATTATAAATCCTCGGTATTTACCTTGTATTTTTGGTGAAAAGGATTCTGGGTACATTTGAAAGAACACTGGAATGGGTATCAGATAGCTGGTTTCACATCTAATCTGCTGCTCAATTCTGTGATATCTTTGGAAAACCCCTCTAACTCTCTTGAATCTCTCACCTCTAACAGTCGATTTTGTCTCAGCCCCAAGGCGCCCTGGTCAATAGCAGGACCCTCTCTGATCAACTGCGGGCATACACTCCCTCTCTTGAATCTGCCGATTCTCTCTTTGAGCTAGCCCATTTAACAGCATTTTCAAACCAAGCCTCATGGCCATAATATACCATTTTTTTTCGACGCTGGCGCCATCTCATCATCCCAACTTTAAGGCTTAGGTAATTGAGAACCTGTGGTATGAGACAGTTCATACATTCAAGTTCAACCTCAACTCCCTACTCCCTGATAGTTCTAAGGTCTGTCTGTAATTTCTTATCACAGAACAGGTAGTACAGGACAGAAGAGGAGCAGCATGAAAAAGTAGTCTCCTAGAAATGGGTGGGTGAGATAGAAACCTAACGTTAAACATGGGAGACAAAAAGGACAAACTCTTGCTCTGGGTAAGTCATTCTTACCTGCCTCAGTCACTCCATCAGCTGTGTCTATTTACCATTCCACAAAGGTCTTTACGGTTCTGTGTTTTTTTTAACATAACACACATCCTTTTCCTGAGCATTATAAAGCATGCTAGAGTCTTATCTTGCTTCAAATTCCAGTATGATTTTTTAAAAAACCCCTATCATTCTTAGGTACTTCTGAAAAATAGCTCCTTTGAGTGATTAAAATGTATTTATGGCAACTGGTAACATCTCCTGCATACATCTGCAGAAATACAGAGATTTTATTGCACAACTATTAGACAAAGCTCTCTTCATCTACTAAAAGATAAGCAAGAAAGTGGTCATTAGAGTAAATGGTGAAGTTACTTAGGTTCACATCAGTAATGCATGGAATTAACCATATTTAATGTTACTGGAGAGGAATAAGCCATCTTCCTAATCATAATCATCTTGATCCAATTCCATCCTTCAGAAATTTTAATTTATCTAACTTATAAGAAAATGTGTTAAACAAAGGCACTTCACAATATTAGTGCAATTTGCATCAAATGCACTAGAGAAAATTACCTAATACAATTTTCTAAGCCATTTAGTATCATGAACTCGGCACTAAAAGGAGAAAATTGCATTTTATGATTTGTAGGCTGTTGAGAACATCACACACCTGAATTCACACAATCTACATATTTTTATGCAGTTCTCTCAACAAAATACCAAATCTTTAATAAGCCAGAACACTAACTTGAAGATTTTACTGTATTAAACTAAAACAGAAAGATAAGACATCTAGTCCTATTTGAGAAACAAATAGTAACTGTGAAAATACTGTAATCATTTCTCTCCCACTTTTGGAATAAAATTACAGATCTCTTCTTGTCTCTACAGTTATTATTTTTTTTGTAAAACTGAAAGAATAAAAGGCTAAAATAGGGACTGAAAAATATGTGTGTATGTATTTTATTAATGTTCATACTCTATCGAATCAAAGGTTACTGAATAAAAGAATCAAAGAGAAAAGATCTATATATCAATAGAGTACATTAATTTCCCTTTTAAAAATACACTCATACTTTATTAGGCTTGTGCCAGTATAAAACTAAATTATATAAACTGGATAAAGTTATTCATTTAGAAAACTAATCTTATAAGGAAGGCCTCCTGATTTGTAATTCCCTAGTCAGCTATCAGAGAGAGGGGTGGGGGGAGGTTGAAATAAATGACGCACTTGATATTTGGAATTATGATAAACAAACGAGTTTTCAGAACTTGTCAAATGAGATGAACAGAGTGGCTATCATTTCTATCTCTTCATCATCTGATGTGGCACATAAAACAGTGACAATAAAGCTGTAAAGATGATTACTCCTGAGATTCTTCTGATGTCACGGTACCACACACATAGCAGGATCACATTTCAACTTAAGACACCCAAAACCTGACTTATCTTGCCAAAGGGAATCGAATATAAAACATCACCTTAACCTCAGCGTCAGAGAGAGAAATAAGATGGCAAAGAAGACACAAGGGCAGACACAGGATTCTCAGGCAAGAAAAGGAGCTGCAGGGCCAACCAAATACACCCAAGTCATTCCTGAGGTTAACAACTAACATAGGCAGAAAGCATTTTGCAGGGCATTTTGGAGCAAAGGAAGCAAAGACTCTGTAGAAATCAATTTATAAAGACTGTACTTAAAGTGAACTTTGAGCAATTGCATTAGCAGGGACTGAGAATTTCTTGCAAATAGAATAAGGATCCTGAAATAAGAGAGAGATATCAACACCAAGGAAGAAAGGCATGGAAACAAGAACAAAGTGACAAACACAAAAGAAGACTCTAGACTAAAGCAGAATACAGATTACTTCCTAAGTCAGACTAAGCCTTTCTTATGTTTTCTTAGCAAGGAACAATTGTCACTTTATGTTAGAACTTCATAGTATATTTTAGAGTGGCTACGTATATTTGTGTCTGAGGTTGTCGTATGACAAAATCCATTCCGTGTTACATGCACTGTCATTTCCTGGTATGAGTACAGGTAACCTCAACAAATATTTATATTCTATCAATTAATAAAGTTGAAAATCATCAACTGATGCTAAATACAAGAGAAAGGATGATGAAAAATAGAATATTTACATAGTCTCAAAGTATCTCCTTATAAATTATTTGTTAATTACAGAAAATAAACATAGTATCTATATAGTGAAGAAAGTGGACAAAACTGTAACCAAATGACCTTACTGAAAAGGGACAAATTGTCACTCTGTGCCTCTCACTGTGATGCCCTGAAAAGTACACATATCACATATGCAGCATTCTGACTACAAATATCATCTGATCCTAGTCATGAGGAAACACTAGAAAATCCCAAATTGAGGGAAATACCTCAATTTCTTAAAAAAATATCAACCACCATGAAACACAAAGCCTATTCCAGATTAAAGACAAGATACACATGACAACTAAATGTCAAACATGATCCTGTATTTGATTCAGTATCTCCCAAAATGTTACAAAGGATATTATTGGGATAACAGACAAAAAATAAGATGTGAATTATTAACTAGATAAAGTTATTGTATCTAATTTCTAAATTTGTATTTATCAAAATATCTAAATTTGATAGCTAGACTGGATTCTATAAATAATATCCTTATGTTTTGGAAATTCACACTAAAATTTTAAGGACTAAGGGGAGGCATGATGTATGACTTTGTACATATAACAGAAAATCCTGTACTATTGTAATTTTACTGTAAGTATAGAAGTATTTCAAGATAAAAGGTTAAGAAATTCATTATGACATTAAAAGTATAGCTGAGACAAAAATCACATATCAACAATATAAAATGTACATTGACAGTGGTAGAATATATTCGAAATTTAATTAAAACAAATTGAACTATTTTTTTGATCTTTATTATCAACAGTAATAGTATTATTTATTAAAAGTTTGACATAATAGTGCAGGGACAATAATTCCTTACTAATATCAGCTGTGTATTTTGTTATTGCACATATATAAAACAATAAATGATAGCTTTCACTTGAAGCTGATGGAAGAGGAAGTATCTTTGGCTCATTCTACAAGTATATGTATGATGTTGTCATTAAGTTTTTACATGATTAGTAACTGGCCAAGGTATACACCCTTCTCAACTCCTGAATTTGACATCTGCTCCACAGTGGTAAGGCAAAGTAAGTGGAATAATCCCTTAAGCCGAAGTTTTGTACACAGCTTGAATAAAATGCTTCCTAAACATTTTCAAGGCTATTGTCAGATTGCTGTCTTCAATTATTTATTTCTAATACATTTGAGCTTACTTCCTTTTTTGTACAATCACTTGTCCTCAGTTTAGTTTTCATTGCATGCACATTTTCAGTATGACACTTGAATCTAGTGGCAGGAGGGTTGTAGAGGTGTATCATGTAACAAATACCTGCACTCTTTTTTTTTTTTTTTTTTNAGAAAGAGAGGGAAAGTGAGTACACGTGTGCACACGGTGGTGGGGTTGCTGTGCAGAGGGACAGGGAGAGAAAGACTCCTTAAGCAGATTCCCCACAGAGCATGGAGCCCCACATGGGGCTCGATCTCACAACCCTGAGATCATGAACTGAGCTGAAATCAAGAATTGGACGCTTAACGGACTGAGCCACCCAGGCGCCCCAAAATACCTGCACTCTTAACGCACAGCCATTTGGTTACATCTTACGTGATTTCCATCGAACTATTTTCTCTGCTTGTAACCACTGCTGTTAGTCATTCCTGTTATTCTTGGTTTGATAAGATTTTTTTTTCAAGTAATAGCTTCGCAATGTTTTTTGTTTGGTTTTGTTTTGTTTTACATGCAACAGCTGTTATATCATGGTCAAACATCTCATATGAGAACAGTTTCCAAAATCTCTAACTCAAGTTGGGATTTCAAAATATGAAGCATATTCTAAATTATGTCTTACATATTTATCTCTATTTGGAAATCAATCTTTGGATGTTAACATGAAGGCAAAGGCCATGTGCGTGCCAATGACAGTATGCTTTGGAAGACTGCTCGATCCTATGACTACTAGTCACAGCCAAGTTCAATGATGTCAGAAATTATTTCAAAATTAGCATTTGCCCATTCTGCCTTCCAAAGTTTGAGACCTGAAGTTGAAGCATATTTTGGCTCACCTCCAAAACAGAATCCAAACTTCCATTCATTTCTAGTGTATATGGATGTCAAAGTTTTGAGAAATGTATTTTACATCAATGTAGTACATGGGAAAACATGGTTAGTGTTAGGGACAGTAATTGTTCATAAATTTTAACTATTATTATTCAGACTCACACATAAATGAATTTGAAATGAATTCAATGAAATTTGAACAAGTTTTATCCCACTTAGAGTGATGTATATGATCTTTAACACTATAAAAATTATCAGGGTGATTTGTAGTTGTTAAAACTTATAAGTCTAATTTGTTATCTCTCCTCTGCAGTGATTCAATAAAAATGCCTCAGACATTTGCTAAGCCTAAACACAATGTGAAATCTCATCTTCTATGTGGGTGAATTTTAATTTCCTTCTCTACTTTGAGTTTTTAAATTCCTTATATTTCTATAATTCTTCCTAATTTCTATGGCAAATTGCTTTTATATTTGGAACAAACCCATAGATATTATATAAAAATTATTTTGACAAAATACAAATTGTTCTAGGTATTTGGAAATAAAAACAATAGCTAATATAATTTTCACAATATTCTCTACAACTCAATACCATATTCATTCATCCAAACTACACAAATATGGGGCGCCTGGGTGACTCAGTCAGTTAAGCAGCTGCCTTCAGCTCAGGTCATGATCCCAGGGTCCTGGGATGGAGCCCAACATCAGGCTCCCTGCTAAGTGAGAAGTCTGCTTCTTCCTCTCCCTCTGCTGCATCCCCTTGCTTGCACGCTCTCTCTCTCAAATAAATAAATAAATAATCTTTAAAAAGAAAAAAACGACACAAGTAATCATTAGACCAATATTGGTAATTCTATCAGATGTCTGACATCAAATAAAACATGAAACAGCTTTAAATCAAGATGTAGGAAATCAGAAGAGGAAAGGAGGAAAAAGTCAGAGTGCTAGTTATGAAGGCTACATGGCAGAAACAAGACAATTATGGATTTATTAACAGAATCATAATTATTTTGAAATTGTAATTATAAGATTTAAATTAAACAAAACTAAAAGTTCTGAACTTTCAATTGATTGAAATTTTTGTACACTCTACAAAAAAGACAAAGCAATTTAAAACTTAATGATACTCAAAACTTAGATAAACAATTTTTAAAGGTACTCAATATTCCCTTGCCCATATATATTCACTTTTATTTTCTTCATCTACCAGAATCACAGCTTGGTGGAAATTGTATAACATTATGAGCTAAGTCAACTGTGTTTGAGTTTTAACCCAAACAAGTGAAGAGTAGCAGAATGAGCTGCCCCCAAAATGCCAGCAGTACTATTTTGAGCTAAAGGCACTTGGAAAGCAACATATACGAGGAGGGCATGCTAACCTTCTCTATTCTTCCTAAAAGCGGGAGATAAAGCTCCCATGTGAAAGATGCCCTACCAGGAGAAAAAGAACATTCTTATCACCAAAGATGGGGAGTTAAGGCCAAGAGGAAACTATACAAACTTTGTTAAAATAACCCTATCTTCCTTTAGTCTCCCCATATATTTTAGTTACTTCTTCACAATTACTACTCCATGTTCAACATAAGCACTTAGACCTAAGTGTTTTTTGGGTCTTAATTTTTCTGTGATTATTCCTGTGTACATGTAAAAAATACTAAATAAAATTTGTATGTTTTTCTCCTGTTAATCTGTTTTACATCAACCTAATACTTAGGTCTAGTTGATGACCCTAAGAGGATAAGGAAAAAATTTTGCCTCCCCTGTATAAGTACAGAAAGAAGGTCCCTAGCTTAAACGGTTCAACTTATGACTTTTCAGCTTTATGATGGTGCAAAAGATGCATTCCAAAGTCCTCAAACTATACTTTGAATTTTGTATTAGGCTCATTTCCTGGGCTAGTGATATGTGGTATGATACTCTCTTGTGATGCTGGGCACTGGCAGTGAACCACAGGTCCCATCGGCCACGGGATCATGAGGGCAAACAACCAAGGAACATACAACCATTCTGTTTTTTCACTTTCAGTATAGTGTTCAATAAACTACATGAAATGCTCAACACTTTATTATGAAATAGGCTTTGTGTTAGACAATTTTGCCCAACTGTGAGCTACTGAAAATGTTCCAAGCACATGTAAGGCAGGCTCGGCTAAGCTGTGATGTTCAGTAGGTTAGGTGTGTTAAATGACTTTTTGACAGATTTTCAATTTACAATGGGTTTATTGGGACGTAACCCTATCATAAGTTGAAGAAGATCCATGAATATTTTTTGAGCTTATCAAACATCTTTAACATCACTAGACCTCATTTTTTTTCATAAATAAAAGAAGTTATTATTAAACCATCTTCCCAAATTACTACAAACTTAGTTGCTGTAAATACAATTTATCTTATAATTCTATAGGTCCAAAGTCCAACATAGGTCTCACTGGTGTAAAACTAAGGTGTCAGCATGGATGTGTTCATTTCTGGAGGTTCTATGGGAAAATCTGTTTCCTTGTATTCTCTAGCTCCTAGAGATTACCTGTATCCCTTGGCTCATGGCCGCCTTCCTCTATCTTCAAAGCCATTAATGTTAAATTTCTCTGCTTCCTCTTCATATCTCTATATCTGACCAAATCTGGGAAAGTTTTCCTGTTTTTAAAAAGCCATGTAAGGGGTGTCTGGGTGGCTCAGTCGTTAAGTGTCTGCCTTTGGCTCAGGGTGTGATCCCAGGGTTCTGGGATTGAGCCCCGCATCAGTCTCCCTGCTCCACTGGAAGCCTGCTTCTTCCTCTCCCACTCCCCCTGCTTGTGTTCCCTCTCTTGCTGGCTGTCTCTCTCTCTGTCAAATAAATAAATAAAATCTAAAAGAAAAAAAAAAAAACACTTGTGATTATTTTGGACCCACCTAAACAATGCAGAGTAATCTCTCCACCTCAAGACCTTTGACTTTAATTATTTTGCCATGTTAGGTAACATACTGACAATTTGGGGAGATTAGGATATGGATACCTAGGAGGGACCATTATTTTGCCGATTGCATGGTATTTCATGGAACTGCAGTTTAGGACCATAATTATTAATCTCTAAGAATGAAGAATTACATGATCAATAAGCTTGTGAAATTTTCTATTAAAAATATCAAAGTAGGAGCATCTGGATGGCTCAGTCAGTTAAGCATCTACCCTTGGTTACCTTGATCCCGGGGTCCTGGAATCGAGCCCCACATTGGGCTCCCTGCTCAGCGGGGAGCCTGCTTCTCCTTCTCCCTCTGCTGCTTACCCTGCTTGCGCTCTCACTCTCTCTCTCTCTGTCAAATAAAATCTTTGAAAAAAATATAAAAGTATACATTGCTATTTTTAAAATTTCAAAAAGTCTTCAAAGTATTTACAAATTTTTGCTTAATGATCTTTATATATATTTTCACACTAATTTGGGAAGGTTTTCTTTTAATACCAATCATGAAGTGCTTAACTACAATACCTTAATTGTTTGTTTTGGCAAAAATAATCTATGATTTCTGAACTCAATAATAATTATGAATATTCAAAATCATGATTCAAAAGATGTTAAAAACCCTCAAAAAAGATATGTGTACAACTATAGATATGTGTCAATTTTGTAGTAATTCATTAAAATTAAGATTGGCAAGAAATATCATGGATATATCACATCTCCTGTTAATTAGATTAATCCTTCAAGTTCGTTTGCCCAAGAAAGGGAATTTAAAGCAAGCAAGGTGACTATATGGGGGCAACAGATCCAGCGTACCTCGGCAAGGTATTTCCTTAGTCTCTATTCTCTTAGGCTCAAAGTTGCTTAGTGACCCTGTCTGCCAAGATAAAAACCTGAAAGACAAAAAACTAGCCTAAATCTCACTCCCTCAAAAGTATTTTCCATAAGCAAACCTCAGACTCTTCTAAAATGTGAATCAAATTCATCATCAGAAAAGCCACATCCTGGGGCGCCTGGGTGGCGCAGTCGTTAAGTGTCTGCCTTCGGCTCAGGGCGTGATCCCGGCGTTATGTGATCGAGCCCCACATCAGGCTCCTCCGCTGTGAGCCTGCTTCTTCCTCTCCCACTCCCCCTGCTTGTGTGCCCTCTCTCGCTGGCTGTCTCTGTCAAATAAATAAATAAAATCTTTAAAAAAATATATACCTCTTTAAAAAAAAGAAAAAGAAAAGAAAAGAAAAGAAAAGAGAAAAGAAAAGCCACATCCTCATCTGTGCACCCGTATCTCAGCTTCCAGTTTCCCCACATAACAGAAAGCCAATTTCCTTTAATTTTCAACAAAGGCTAAAACAAAACAAAGAAAGAGTTTCAGTATTTACTTAACCAGAAAGCCTAATAATGAAAGCAGCCCTTTCTCCTACAGCAATACAAAAATGGAACTTACTTATATTAAGCACCTAACTACTTAGGTATGAGTTTCCTAGCTATGACATAGCTATGGCCTCCACTAGCTAGGAACTGAACATGAAAAACTTGAGGGAACAAAATTGTTAAGATTTAAGGATTTAGAAGTTTCCTATTCATTTAGCAGCAAATGAACAGTATCTGTGTCATCCAAGAAATAAAATATTCATCTGTTTCAGCCAAGTACTCAGGATTGAGGGAGAAAGTGAGAGAATATCTACAATAAATAATCACTATATAATCTTCAAACTGCGTCTGTCCTCTAGACAAAAAAGTTATTTACTTCTGCAAAGAACTTTCATGCAATTTTAATAAGTTGATAGTAATGATTGTTAGTTATGGCTGTTAAATGCTATTTGAATGTGTCCAACATTGCTTTCTTATTATTAATAGTAAAGTACATACTAGATACTCAAGAGTTACATATTACATACATAGATGCATACACATGTACACACTCTGAAAATACAAAACCCTACCTATGTGAGTTAAAACATTATGTTTACTAACTATCCTATTTAGGAAAACAGAAGGAAACAATACCAACTAATACATTCTTTTCTTTTAGGTACTAAGATATGGCTCTTGAAAATTCAAAGTAAAATACTATAATTAGGGTAAAAACTGTTCAATCCTAACACCTGAGAAAGGATTGAATCCTAGGATTTGAAATATGTCCAAATAGGAGTTTGAGGGTAAATAAATGTTTATCTTTCTCTTTTCTTTGAAAGATTTTTGGGCTGCTAAATGAATTATGTCATTTTATAAGTTCCACTTTTATTTAAACTCATTTTAAAGTAATTACAAGTTTAAGAAAGGATTAAAGTTGAGTATTTCTGGAAAAACTCAAAATTATGGCCTTTCATCACTAAGTAGGAAGTTGGGACTTAACTGCTGCTGCCTTTATTAAAGAAACAAACTTTTAATTTACTTTAGTTCATCTATTTACTTGTATAGATCACTCTTTGGCTGTGCTTTCAAGTGCACCACACTAAGGAGATCTATAGTCATTAAGCCTGTGCTTTGGTCTTCAATAATGGAGCTTGATTTTCTCTCATTTAATCAGATTTACACAATTTTGCAGACTAATTGGGGTAAACTGCCTAATTAAAAAACCAATTATGTTTTATAATTGACCAAGTTTTTTATTGAAACCACTATTCCCCATAATCATTGTAGATTTACACTTACGCAGTCATCAAAACTGAGAATTATATATGAATGCTTTATTTATCTACCATCTATTATAAATGTCTAGTCAGTTAGATTGAGCAAATAGATATAGTGAAAGAAAGTTTGGATGGACTGCATATTCATGACTTTAATCACTGTAGTAAGCATATTAACTTTTCAATGGGTATTTAGTTCACTGGGGTATAACAAACTACATGAATAACTAAAGTCAAAATAACACTGTTACACACAGCAAGTTATTACCCCATAAAATAATATAAGAATTGTGCCAGTGCTCAGCAGCTGTCAAATGAAGACACTCATTACCTATATCTGGTCTGCAATAAAGTCACAAGACAATATTTACTCATTCATTTTAGAAGCCACCCTAGTAGAATCCCTAGGAGACACACAAATGTAATTTATATAGTACAAGCTATAATGATTATCTAATATGATCAATATATATAATTAATATAATCACTGCTGCAGAACAAGCTATAAAGATTACCTGATAGACCATTACTTAGAATAGATATTGTATGCCTATCACTAAATGAAATTTACAATATTCTTCTACTTATTTCCTTGACAGTTCAAGAAGGACCAGTCACTGATTTCTTACATGGACAATTAGAAGCCATGATAGAAAATTCTGTCTCTTTCTCTGTATGTGTTCCTCTGTGTGTCTCTCTCTGTTTCTGTCTCCTTCTCTCTCTCTCTCTCCCTCACACAAACACAGGGTCATTTAAATTCCTTGAGAAGTTCTATTTTAATTACTAATCAAGTATAAGTGCTTCCAACTTCCAGGTAACTACGAACATCCTTACAGGAAAAACAAAGTTTATGAATGTAACCCTACTCTATATCAGGTAAATACTTAAGTGTAAGAAAATCATAATTTGATGTGGGTTGGACCAGTTAATAATTTATTCTCACTACTTCTTTAGATATGCTGGTGGAGAGTCCAACTCATTACGTGAAATATAATTGGATTTTCATGGAGATATGGCTATTTCAAATAATCATCAAAAGATCATCTTCATCCCTATATTGTAAAGATGTGCTTTCCTTAGCATTTTTCTAGGAGTAAATATCATTGTTATTTTACAAATCAGAAAAAATAAAATCATAAGCTGTTATGATTAAAAGCTGTTGATTGAAATTAAGCTTTTCTCATTCTTCATTTTATTTGTTTATTTAGGGTATGATTTCAATGGTGTTTAAATTTTTACTTTTATGTTTCCAGAGCTCTGCTTCCCAATAGTGTAAACACTAGCCACATGTAGCTATTTAAATTTAATGAAATTAAAAATTCATTTCCTCAGTCATACTAACTAAACTTCAACTGATCAATTAACAGATGACATGGAACATGTCCATTACTTCAGAGAGTTCTTTTGAGCAGTGCTGCTCTAGAGTACCACCAGGAATGACAGATCATGAGTTTGGGTGATCGGCACTTTTTTTTCCCCCCGTCAGCACTCTTAAGTGATATAACCAACATTCAGACCAAACCCAGGCCTATCTCCAGAATCTCTGTTTTTCCCACTGCACTAGGCCTTTGGCAACCAAAGATACTCTGGTCAACAATATAGTTTCAGCACAATTTATAAATGTATAGTAGTGACAGAGAGTTATGTAAAAATTATATTTGGTCCAACTTCCTAGCTTTAGAGAACACTACAGACATTTTCAAAAAAGCTAATCAGGCAGGCTCCTGGGTATCAGTTGGTTAAATGACTGCTTTCGGCTCAGCTCTTGACCCTGGGGTCCCAGGATCAAGTCCCGCATTGGACTCCCTGCTCAGCAGGGAGTCTGCTTCTCCCTCTGATCCTCCCACCTCTCATGCTCTCTCTCTTTCTCTCTCAAATAAATAAAATCTTTTTAAAAAAGCACTAATCAGGTAACATAAACATAGATTAATTTATACTTAACTAATAAAAATGATAGCTTCATGTAAGTCTGGACTCAGCCTACTTCCGAAAATAACATGGAATTAATTATGTTATAAAGTCTAAATATCTAGCACTCTACTAAAACACTGTAATTTAACTCATGGATTGGCTTATTAATTTCACTCTTCAGTTGACCAAGTGGAAAATGACAGTTGTAAAATTATGGTCAAAGTCAAATGGGAAATGTCTTAGTCAGTTTGGGATGCCGTAACAAAAATGCCATAGATTGGGTGCCTTAAACAACAAACATGTATCTCTCATAGCTCTGGGGACTAGGAAGTAGTGTCAAGGTGTCAATCTTTTTGGTTCATGTTGAGAGTCCTTTTCCTGGTTTGCAGAGGAAACACCTTCCTGCTGTATCTTCACATCCTCTTTTAAAAGGGCACTAATCCTATTCATAAGGGTTCTACCCTCATGTCCTAATAACCTTCCAAAGTCCCACATCTCCAACTACCATCAAATTGGGGATTAGAGTTTCAACATATGAATTATGTGAGGATATAAACATTGTCTATTGCAGGAAAGGACAACTGTATGCCCTGCAAGCAGATCTTTGCAATTCTTCTAAAAATCGCTCTAATGTGCTAAAAATTTTTCAGAAAATAGGACTATTTTCTAAAATAAGAATATTTTAAGAAAGCCAAAGTTCCAAGGAATTACAACTGTAATGTGGTTGATCTGATCTGGAATTCTTCACATTATATTTCCAGTGGCCATGAGTGCCCACTCCCTAGATCTAGAAGCTCTAGGAGACTTTCCATGTATCGTAATGGGAAGATAACTGCATCATTTATGATTATTTCTTTTTGGCCTTATTATTTGGCCCAAACTAGCTGCTTCTAAGTAGAACTTTAAACCATAAAGTAATTTGCCTAGGTTCTGTAGCTACAATCATCACTGACTTCTGGAAACATAACCTCTGCCCCAACCCCATCTCTTATTTCTGCTCCAGTGTTGTCCATTGTGTAGGAAGTCAGACACTAACTTTAGAACCAACAATTTTCCAAATGTTGCCTGAACCATAAGTTCCTAAGACCTATAGAATGCACACACCTACTCAGTGCACTTTTCAAATTGTGAGTTGAATCAGTTTAGTGGATTAGAAAATCAATTTAGTGTATAGGTAAGCTTGAAAAATAGTAAACATCAGAATGTCACACACAACAATTTTGTTTCAATAGGGAATGGCAAACGATAGGGAATGAAGACAAAAGTGAACCAATCCTGTAATAAATAAAGATACTGTTTACTATTACAATAAAAATTCTCTTGCTTATACCATTTAATGTTTCTTTTATCTGCTAATTATACTTATCATTGTCTTTTTCTCTGTCATTAATTCATATTCTCGTCAACCATCAATAGATCTATTTTGTTAACAAAATTAAACCTGACTTCTCAAAAAAGAATGTTTTTGATATATTTTAGGAAAGAAAAAGCCCAAATCAAAACATAGTATTTATAGCTGAGTAAAAGATATATTTTAGAGTGATATATTGATTGATGACACATTATAACTTATCTGTTGTGTTTACTGAATGCATCCAAATGCTAGTAATAACACTAAAAGCTGTCCAAATATAAATTTCAGGTTAACTGGATCACTAAGAAGCTCTGTATTATTTACACTGAACCACAGAGATAAATGAGGTCAGTGCTATGCAAACTGCTGTCATAAACTGGGAGAAAAGAAGGTCTACAAAGTGACAAATATTATCAAGAATGTGACAATCTCCTGATGTTTCTAGACACTATTGTAGGTTTATCAGTGAAACATCCCTGGGGACATATTTTTTGCATAAGCATACAATTCTTGACATTACTGATGAAAATTCCCTTGCGTTCTTACTGTGATAGTATTTTTTTAAGCCTTTATCATTTGCCAATTTATAAGCAAATATAGATTTGATGATCTATGCTATCATGATTTCTTGCCAACACTACAAACAGAGTTACAGGGAATTCCTTCCACAAGATGAAGAAATTCAGTGTCCTGAATACCAGTTTCATAGTGGCCAGCTATCTGCTCCACCCTGTTATCAGCTATGCAAATTTTAAAGTAGTAATAGAAAGAAGTCTATCTAGGGTCACTCAGAACAAGCTGAAGGAATAGTAACTATATATTATTGGTCAGTTGGCAGGCCCTTTATAATGCTAAAATACAGAACTGGTTATAATACAAGTAGTAACAGAGATTAAGTTGATAATACTGTTTTTGAAAAAAAACATTAACCCTTCACTTTACAAATTTGGAAAATATTTTGCTTAAGCAAAAGAAGCAAGCCAATTAAAAAAAAATGAACAGGGGCGCCTGGGTAGCGCAGTCGTTTCGCATCTGCCTTCGGCTCAGGGCGTGATCCTGGCGTTCTGGGATGAGTCCCACATCGGGCTCCTCCGCTGGGAGCCTGCTTCTTCCTCTCTCACTCCCCCTGCTTGTGTTCCCTCTCTCACTGGCTGTCTATCTCTGTCAAATATATAAATTAAAAATAAATAAAGTTTTAAAAAAATGAACAAAATTTAGCTAATGCACTAAGCCTAGAAAAAGAAATGTGTCATCCATAATGGAAAGGAATAAATAAAACTTTCTTTATTCACAGAAAGCATTATCATATTTATAGAAAATCTTGTGAAATCCATAAGAAAAGCTACTAGAAGTAATAAGTGAGTTTAGTAGAATTGCAGGATACAGGATCAATGTACAAAAATCACGCCTTCTATATATGAGCAATGAACAATCAGAAATTAATTTTTTTAAATGCCATTCACAAAAAATATGAAATACTTAGGGAGAACAATGACAAAAAATGTGCAATATCTGTAAACTATAATGTTTTGTAAAATGCTATTGAGAGAAATTAGAGAATACATAAATAGGGCAGTCAAATGTTCATCAGTTGAAGGAATCAAAATTGTTAAGATGGTAATTCTTCCCTAATAGAACTATAGATTCAATATTATTTGAACCAAAAATAGTCAGGGTTTAAAAAAAAAACAGAATTGGGGAGCTGATTTAAAATTTACATGGGATGCAAAATATTTAAAATAGTTAAAACAATGTTGTGAAAGAAAAAATTTGGAGAACTACTTGATTTCAAAATTTCCTTAAGGTTACAATAATTAGGATAGTGTTGCACTGGCTACACATAGTCAAATAGATCAGAAGAACAAAATAATGTATACAATTGTTCAATTACTATATTGTACACCTGAAACTAATAGAACATGTATATTAATTATACTGGAATTTTAAAAAAAGGAAAGGATAGCTATAGTGAATTTAGAAATAGACTCACAACTAATTCTGTCAAAGATGAAAAGGCAGTTCAGTGGAGAAAGGACAGTCTTTTGATACATGGTGCTAGAACAATCAAATAACCATATAAAATGCAATAAACTACAGCTCAAAGCTTACAGCATATCAAAAAAAATTAAGTTAAAAAGTATCTTAAAATAAATATAAAACCTAAAACTATGAAAGTTTTAGAAGACAACATAGAAGAACATTTTTATGTCTTTAGGTTAAACAAACATTTCTTAGACATGACACCAAAAGCTTAGTCTGTAAAAAAAATATGGACAAATTAGACTTCAACATAATTAAGAACTTTAATTAAGAAATTAAAAAGACAAGACACAACTGTAAAAAAGAAATCACAAAACAGATCTGATAAACTAGTCTTATCTAGAATATGTAAGAAACTCTCAAAACTCAATAGTAAAAGCCTTTTCTCTGTGGGCCTGACCCCTCCTCTCTTACCCATTGACACCAGAGTGGGTAGGGTAAAACCAGCTAGAATGAACCAACCACAACACATAGAGCAGACTGGATCAGGTCAGACCAGGAAGCCCCTTGTTGCTGATGGCCTGAAACTCTTCCCCTTCTGAGACATAGAGGGCAGTGAACATCATTAAGAAGATCGATCAAGAGCCCCACTCACATTAAGCCACCAGAGGAAGTGCTCTCCTTCACCACCAGGCATGAGATTCATCTCAGCCAGAGAGAAATACCACAGTAGTTGGAATAGTACTGGTGAGAGGGATCTAGCCACTACAAGTGCAGCCCACCACAGAAAGCCTCCTTGATCCTGTGAGCCTGAGATTCCCCTTCCTGGTGCACTTCAAAATATTAATATTAATTAATTAATAAAAATACCCAGACAGGGAAGTGTTCTAGATCTCTCACAAACAAGGGTTAATCTTGCCAAAACAAAGGTGCCTCTTTATTTCCATGTACCTGAGGCCATTCCTTCCCTTTTAGAGAAAACTACAGTCCTGTCAAGGAAACAACTTCTGCCTACTCAGAGAACATCAGAAGGGACCAGTAGGAGCTCCAGTGGTACCAGATAAGCCAAACATATCAATATGACACTGCAAAGTCTCTAAAAACTTAACTGTCTTAAGAACCATAACCCCTCAAAAGTAGGTTAGGAACTGTGGGCTTAATCTAAACAGGGCGCTGCCTGCTAAAATAGATTTAAATATGATCCAGACAAAACAGAAAAGAAAAACCATAATAGTAAACTAAACGTCTAGTACACAATAAAAAAACATCCATCATACCAGAAATCAAGATAATCACAATCTGAAAAAGACTGATGCCAAATTGAGATTAATCAGATGTTGAAATTATCTGACAAGTATTTTAAGGGAGCCATTATAAATATTCTCAACAATCAATTACAAATTCTCTTAAAACAAATAAAAAAATAGAAAATCTCAGCTAATAAATTATTAAAGAGGACCAAATGGAAGTTGTAGGACTGAAAATTTCAGTAAGAGAAAACTCATTGGATGGACTCAATAGTAGAGTTGAGATGAGGATAGCATCAAACTGAGGACAGATCAATAGAATTAATCTCATCCAAGAAACATATACTGAAAAAAATGGACAGAGCCCGAGGGGCCTCAGGAACCTGAGAGACAATATGAAAATACCGAGCATTCATATTAACTGGGTCCCAGAAGGAAAGAAGCAGAATCATCATATAAAACCATGAGGACCAGAAAAAAGTGGCACAATGTTTTTCCAGTGCTGAAAGAAAGAACTGTGAATGTGAATTCTATACCTGGCAAAACTATCCTTCAGGAATAAAAGGGAAATAAAGGCATTCTTAAATGTAGAAGACTAAGAGAATTTGTTGCTGGACAACTTACCTTTAATCATGTGGTAAAGAAAATTCTGCAATTAAAAAAAAAAAAAAAAAAAATCCTGGAGCATTAGCATGGAAGAAGAAACCACAGAAAAAGCAGACACATGGATACCAGCAATAGACTCTCCTTTTCCTCATGAGCGGTATAAATTACATTTGATGATTAAAACAAAAAATTACAACAGATAGTATACAGATTTTGCACCCTTCTTATGTATGACACTTATCAACATGGTCATATAGATGTTTATTTTCTCCTCTCTAGTAAAACACAAGTGTCTAAAGAACTGGCTTCAGGGCGCCTGGGTGGCTCAGTCATTAAGCAGTGCCTTCGGCTCAGGTCACGATCCCAGGGTCCTAGCTTCATAATTCACTCTTCTTAATGTCACTATAGTATCTTTCAGAATAATTAGCACATATTAGTCTTCAGTAAATATCAAATGTATGAATGAAATGAAGAATAAAATTTATATGTGCGATCACTCGCTTCTAAATACTAAGTAAATATTTCAAATATTAAAATGATTATTATCAAAAATATTAAAAACACCTGATAATTTGCTAAGAAATGCTACAGTATACATTTGGGTGCCATTTTCAGTCACATTATTTTTCACCAACAGGTTCCTTTGTGCTATGCTATTTTTAAGACAATATTCAACAATATTTCATGGATGTATAACTTTATAAATTCATGGGAAGAAGTACAAAGAAGTACAAAGATGATATTAAAAGAATTATAAATATTCAAATTTTTGAAATAATAAGAACCTTCATTTTATTGCATAGGAACCCTTCTTTCATAGCCAAATTCAATAATGCAGGTAACATTAAGAGCTAATATGGGTAACATGACTTAGTATGCAAGTTCTGTAATTCTATTTTTAACTTACAGTGTTTTTGATGGGGGTCAGTGGTCTAAGTTTCTATTCTTAGATCTGGAGAAGATTGGAGGCATTTCTAATAGTCTTTGTAGCCCTAAAATGTTGTAAGTTTCTGTCATACTTCCCACATCCAACCTACGCCCCACCTTTATTCCTATATCTGCAGCCTGGACTTACCCTGACTATCCTTAATCGTGAATGGATTCTTGATGGCTGTGTGCATCAGCACATTTAGAGGCATACATAAACCTAAATGAAAATTAATTTCATAGTCCCATTCACCTTTAGGTATTTTTAATCATGGTTGCAATAGTAAGAGGAGATGATCCTGAGATCTGCTTTCTCAGGTCAGGTAATGAAATGTATGGTAGTACAAATAGTAATATGACACAAAAGGAATGTGTGTAAGAAATAAATCAGGATCAGGTTCTCTAGAAGGTTGATAAAATTTGGTAAAAATTAAATACTCTATTAAGGGAAAAAATATCATAAACGCAACTGAAAGCATACATTATTCCAGGAAAGCTTAATTATATCACATATAACACCCATATGAGTATTTTGGCTAATTTCTGAAGGGCTCACATATCCACTAAAAGGAGATAAAGTGCCATAGTGGAAAGTGGGTACAGGATAAGAATAAATATTTTATAGACCAAAAAACACAAACCAACAATGAATATATGAAAAAAGTAGCCCATCTTCATAATAGTACATAAATTTAAAAAGCATCATTTTCACCAATCCAACTGACATATTTGAAGTTTGATGATATCCACTGCAGGCAAGGGTGTGTTGGGAAGAGTCCACACCATCAATGAGGATATAAATTTGAAAATCAATTCTAAAAAATAATTTGGCAATATTTTCTTAAAATTGAGAATGACATTCCTCTTAACCCAAAAAACTCACAACTTGTCATTCACCTTATAGATATGCTATCAAATTTTTCTGAGATATTATTAAAAATATATTTTTGTGGAATGCCTGGGTGGCCCAGTCAGTTAAGCGCCTAACTCTTGGTTTTGGCTCAGGTCATGATCTCAAGGTCATGAAATAGAGCCCAAGTTGGGCTCTATGCTCAGTGCGGAGATTGCTTAATTTTCTTTCTCCTTCCTCCTCTGACCCTCCCTCCAAGCTCACACACATTCTCTCTCTCTCTCTCTCAAATAAATAAATAAATAAATAAATCTTTAGAAAAAGATCTTTTTGCAGAACTGTAATAGCATAAATGTTGGAACAATTAAAGTGTCCAACAATAATAGCAAAAGGAAAAAAAAAAAAAACCACCCAATGGCTAACATATGCCATCCACTCTTTTCAATACTATCTGCTCTGCTTAGCACTTACTTTGCATCATTCTACCTAACCCACACAATTATATTGGGATATCATACCTTTTTAAAAGATGAAAACCACAAACACAAGGAGTTCTTTCCCTAGTTTCTACAGCTAGGAAGTGATAGAAGTGGGATATAAATCTTTGCAGTCTGATTACAGAATGCCTACCATTAAGGAATACTATACAATTAAAAATAGAAGGTAGACATCTATGTGTTAATATAAAAATCTCCAAAAGAAAACAGGTGTAAAATAGATGACAGGTATGCTCTCGTGTGTGTTTTGGTGTATGGGTGTGTAATTGTATATGGATTATATTTTCTGAAAAGAATCACAAAAATAATTTAATAATTACCTAGTTAAGTTTGGATTATGTGTATTGTTCTTATTTAGAAACATCTATAGCCATTATATAGGCAAAAAAATCATGACATATTTTTATTAATATCTTTGTAGTTTTATATGTTAAAATACACGAACACTATATTTAAAGTAACGAAAGCAAGGTAAATAATAATGCATGAATCATTAATTTTTAACCTAACAATCATCAAATTCATTAATTTATTTGTTAATTTAATAATCCATTCATTAAACAAAATTTGTTAAGCACTTAACCATACAAACAATTTTCTAAGTCAGGAGCTGACAAACTTTTTCTTTAAGGCTAGAAAGAAAATATGCTAAACTTTGTGGATCATAAAATATTGGTTACAACAACTCAACTCTCCCTTTGTACTGCAAATGTACAATAGACAATGTATATAAAAATTACTATGGCTGTGTTTTAATAAAACTTAATTTACAAAAACATGTATCAGACCACATTGGCCCATAAACTATAGTTTGCCAACTTCTGCTCTAGGTGATTATATTTAGTCTATCTAGGTGTCTTTAGCTTACAAATACCATAAACATGTATACTTATAATAAATACACATCTACATAATCCATATATGCCTAATAGCATGCATGCATATACATGGTGAAAGAACCAACAAAGAGGTTATGCCTGACTGAACTATAAGATGCAGACGTAATTATCATGGAATGATGCAAAAATTGATAATATTAATGATTATATACTTGAGTGATACCAAACATGTTACTACAAGATAAGAATTTAGAGGAGAAAACATGACACAGCTTTATTCTTAGATTTTGAATAAAGAAAGCAGAGAATGAACTGAAAAGCAAATTAACTGTTATCTAGATTTACATTAATATGCATGAAGAAAATAGGCCATTGCTATTCTGGGATGAGTACAAGACATCACTTATGAAAACTAGGAGGTAAAATTCTTCACTACACAATTACATTGAGTCTGTATCTAGAATGCATATCTTAGTTGCAAACTTCGGTATCAGAAACATACAGAATAATTCTATAAGCCATTCATAGGACAGCATTAAAAATAGCTCAAAGATGAAGAAACTGATTTCAACTGATGAAATGATAAATATGCAACTAATAATTTTATGACAACGAAGAAACTTAAAACTAGAAAGAGAGCTGATCCATTTATTAGAATATCTTAAAAGAATTTAAATGAAATTATAACTTTTATATTTTACAAATCAAATCTCACTAACAAATCCTGGAATTTGGAATTAGACCAGAAATACAGAACATAAGTAGTATAAATGTGGCAGCAAAGGATGAAGATTTGCTGCTCCATTCTCTCCAACATTAATTAGTTTACATAATAACGAAACACAAGTTATATAATCTTATATCCATGTGAGTCAGCCCATAGGTCGACTTGCTCAATTTTTAAAATAAAAGGAAGGAAAGTTTTAGCAGCTTGGAAAAATTTTGTAGTTATAAATAAATGGTACACTTTTTGGATAACCTGATTCTTCCACAGATCATCACACTTGAAGATGAAAAATGATGTGAAATAAGAGATAAGGGGATAAAATTCTGAGCAATGTACCCTTTATTTCTTTCAAGCACATGCTGTCCCCCAGTCTGCCATGGTTCACTGCAACCAAATTGGTTTTCTCTTTTTGTATCAATATCCAAATCATGGTTCTCTCAGAAGGCATAAACTAACCTTCCCATTAATCCTGTGAATGTCATCAGTCAGAATGTTGATAGCTAATCCATGTTGCCTTCTCATAAGATGTACATTAATATTTCCAGAGTATAATTTGTTACAAGTAATAAGAAATACTCTAAAATTTGTTTTTAGCTAGATGATATATACTTGTATTTTTCAATAATTCCTTTAGTATTTCTTTGATGAAAATTTAGAGAAATATCTGAGTGTCTTTAAATTATTTTTTGTGATTAAATAAAATACCTAAAACTCAAACCTGTGAATTGTATAGAGAGGAAATACCTTAAAATACATTCTTCTAATAAATAAATTGCATTGACAAACTTCAGAAGAAATAATAATCAGAAAGGGCAATAGCAAAAAAATAATCATTCTAATAAGTATAGTTAATCTTTAAATGATAACATTAAAAAATGTATAAAAATTTTAAATTACCATATTGGGACCTGAGAACACAAATTAGTATCAGTAGTTCTCTTTGATTTATTAACTAGGAGAATATATTTATCCACTTCTAAAATCTAACAAATGAAAAACAAAATATTAGAATGCTTGTTTAGAAGCTTAGTTTTATTAAAGTTAATTACTTAATAGAATAATAAAATTATTATACACACGTTTTTATACATAGGTCCATGCCAAAATATTTTATGAGGTTTCAATTCATCAAGCTCAAGTGATTAATTCACACATATAAAGTTTATTTTTTAATTTAATTTTTTAAAAATTTTGTTTATTTATTTGACAGAGAGAGAGCACAAGCAGGGGAAGCAGCAGGCAGAGGCAGAGGGAGAAGCAGACTTCCTGCTGAGCAGAGAGCCTGATGCCGGCTTGATCCCAGGACCCTGAGATCATGACTTGAGCCCAAGGCAGATGCTTAATTGACTGAGCCACCCAGGAACCCCTAAAGTCATTTATTGTGAACATAACTTGGAATTTTTAATCAGACCTTTCTCTTTTTGATATTAAAAGTGTATACTAATTGAACAAAGTTAAGAATTAAGTTCAATACAACACACATTTACTAAATGCTCCCTGTGTACAAGGCACATGCTAAATGTTGGAATATAAACATGTATAAAATGAAGTCCTGTCTTCAAAGGGCTTAAAATTAAATACTATAAAATCAGCATATGAATGTTACAATGTAAAGCAAAAAAAGCAAATATTTTGAAGTTGTTCAAGTAAATATGGATATTCAATGAAATAAATGCCTATTTCACATTTGTGGAGGGGTAAAAAAGGATTCATAAAGGAGGTAGCATTTTGAATTGGATTTTGTAGGCCGGATGGGATTGCTCCAGAAGGAGATGTATAGAGAGGACACTATGTAGATGACACAGTATAAGCAAATGACAAAGTGATGAAGCAGTGACTAGAAGATATACTCATCCATATACACACACACGAAAGCAAGCTGAAGCATGGGGTATGCATATGCATAGTGGGTAAAAATTCAAAAATTAGGGTTTGGGTATTTTCATAGCTATCCTTAAAATCCAAGATGAGGAATTTGGACTGAGTTTCAGGAGAACAGAAATCAGGAAGTAATTCCGAACACAATACAATTAACCTGAATGTCTAAGTGCATAGATTAGAATGCAGAGAGATTTTAGGCAAAGATTAATTTGTCAGTTATTAAAATAACCTTAAAAAGTGAGGATAATGACCTGAACTATATGGTAATAGAAGAAATGGAAAGAATAATGTGAGAAATGTGGTTAAAGTAGAATCTAGAACACTTAGCAGCCAATTTAATTAGAGATGGGCATGGAACTGATGAGATGAAGCCAAAATTGACCTTAAGATTTTTGGTGTTTTCATTATTCTAGAATAATAGAATAATATTCTGGGAATTTCAAAAGAATATGCCTTTGTTTCTTTGTGCATTTGTTTTTATTTGCTTTTCCTTTCATTGTACCAGGATATTAGTAGGGCTTTTCAATCTGGAGATCCATGTCTTTAAATCAGGGACACATTTTCATATTTAGGTAAATTTCTTACCTTATCTTGCTCTGTTCTCTCTTTCTGAAATTCTTGTTTGTTAGATATTTGGTCTCCCAGATTTCCTTATATTATGTGCTTTTTGTGAATTGTTAAATGTAAGAATTCTTACGAAAATAGCTTCTATGTTTTCTTCTAAAAGCTTTTAAATTGTGCTTTTCAAAACAAATAATCTACCCAGAATTGAGTTTTGCATCAGTGTACTATACAGGTCCATTTTTCCCCATGTTGATGATTAATTTTTTCCTGCAACAGATCTCAAAAAATCCATCTTTCCCCTAATGGTCATCAAGCCACCTCTCTCATATATCAAGTTTCCATACACACATAAGTGTACCTTGAGCTATTCTATTCTAATCTATTGATTTGTGCATTTATCCCTACACCGATATCACACTGATTTAATTATTATTGTACTATAAAAATCATCTTATGTGGTATCAGAATTCTCTTGCAATATTCTTCCTTTGGAGTGCCTTATATATTCTTTACTATTTCAAGTACATTTTAAACAATCTTGTCAAGTTCCTTGAGAAATATTTTTCATGAATATAGTACATTTCTCCATTTATTTAGGTTATTGCAGTGACTTTCCATATACTTTTATTTCTACTTCTTTTGTTAGATTTATCTCTATGCATTTCATATTTCATTGCTACTTATGTAGTAACTTATACACAATTTCAAATTTCCTAATCACTACTGGCATATAAAAATTCATTACTTTTTATATAATGACAGCTGGAGGTAGTTAAAATCTTATGAATTTTACTATTTGCCTATAAACTTTATTTTTTTGTATGTTAACATCATTATCAAATAATGCCAGTTGTTGACCTTTCTTTTCATTTTATTAATTTTCTATGTATCTATCATTAGTTTCCCACATGTTTCATCAAATCCAATGCCTAATGACATCAGTTTTCAAATTTAAAAATGCACCTGATAGGTTTATCATCATAGTTCTTGTTCCTTAAAATTCTGTCCATCCTCCTGCTCCAACCTTTATGAATCCATACCCATTATCTACATTTTTTTTCCTTTTGCCACAATTATGCCTTTAAATGGGGTGGAAATATGAGATGTTGTTGTCTTTTCTCTGAATTTGAATGAAATACTTCTAAGATTATAACAATGAATGTAATGTTTGTCCTATGTTTTGAGTAAACATTCTTAATTAGATTAATGAAATTTCCTACTATTGTTAGGTTCCTAGCAGTTTTTATTGATGGGTAAGACTCTGCACCCAATTTCAATGTGTGGGTTTTTTCCCTAAGCAATTCTCCAATATCAGCTGGGTGTCCTACAATTCAACTCAATTCTGTCACTATGTATCTGGAGGTAGCATTGTCAGGTTAAGCACGCAGTTCTACAACACTGCCCCCCAAAACACTTCAGATGCCAAATGCAAGTCAAGTTTGTCACCAGTGCTTCTGACTGACAGGAAATAGATTGGAGGTTCCAATTATCCCCCTTGAGTTCAGTTAATTTGCTAGAGCAGCTCAGAGAATTCAGAAACATTTTACCCACTAGATTATCAGTTTATTATAAAAGGACATAACTCATGAATAGCCAGATGGAAAAAATGAGAAAAGGACATGGAGCCTCCACGTCCTCTCTTTGCATTCTACTCTCCTCAAAACTCCATGTGTTCATCAACCTGGAAGCTCTCCAAACTCTGTCCTTTGGGATTTTTATGGAGGCTTCATTACAAAGGCACAATTGGCAAAGTCACTGGTCACTGGTGACTGAACTCAATCTCCAGTCCCTCACCCTTCCCCAGAAGTCTGGGAGTGTGACTGAAAGCTCCAATGCTCTAATCACAAGGTTAGTTCTCCCGGCAACCAGCCCCCTTAGTTGTTTTTGAAAAGCCACTTCATTAACATAACAAAAGACTCCTTTTTGTCTCTCAACACTTAGGAAATTCCGAGGGATTTAGGAGCCTGTGCCAGGAATAGAGAGACCAAATATATGTATTTCTTATTATGTCATAATATCACAATGGGTGTTGAGTTTTAAGGAATGCTTTTCATTATCGTTAATTTGTTTTGCCTTTAATGATACTATCCCATGTTTTTTTTCCTTTTACATGCTAACATATTAATCACATTAATGTATTTTCTAATTCTCCATTATCCTAGTGCATGTAGGGATGACTTTTATTCCTTTATTGTTTAGTGGAATTTTTGGAAGGGAGATAAGTCGAGCGCATGTATTGATTTGCCATTTTCAGCCAAAAACTCAGGGTTAATATTTATTAAATGATAAGGATTTAGATAAACCAATAATAAAATATTAAGATCCTATTTTAAAAAATGAATAATTGTTAAAAATGGGATTTTTAAACTATCAAATTAGAAAATATTCTTTTTTCAAACATGAGAAGATATATTGGTAACGTAGCACCTCACATACTATGAGTAGAAATATAAACTCACATAGTCTTTCTGAAAGTCTACTTGGCAATAAATGTCTAAGCCAGTCACTGCAATTCTAAAACCAAGCAAAGGAATCAATTAATGATAGAAAAAGCTTTATGCACAAAGATGTTCAATGCAGTGTTTAATTAGCGGTAACAAATACCAGTAACAAATTAAATGTTTAACATTAATAGAAGGTAAAATGTAGGTAGCAAATCAAAGAATAAAAGAAATGTTAAACAGTGTGGCTTTTTAAATAATGTTTGAGCCTATTCAATTGAACATGGACGGCACTGGAGGAGATAATGCTAAGTGAAATAAGTCAAGCAGAGAAAGACAATTATCATATGATTTCTCTCATCTATGGAACATAAGAACTAGGAGGATCNTCAGTAGGGGAAGAAAGGGATAAAGAAAGGGGGGTAATCAGAAGGGGGAATGAAACATGAGAGACTATGGACTATGAGAAACAAACTGCGGGCTTCAGGGGGGAGGGGGTGGGGGAATGGGATAGGCTGGTGATGGGTAGTAAGGAGGGCACGTATTGCATGGTGCACCTGTTGTTATACGCAACTAATGAATCATCAAACTTTACATCAGAAACCAGGGATGTACTGTACAGTGACTAACATAACATAATAAAAAAAATTAAAAAAATAAATGTAAGAAATCATTTGCTGATTTTGAATGTCTGGATGGTAATATTACTTTTAATGGATTAAAAACATAAAAGAAAAAAAAAAGATAAAAAAAAATTTTCCTTACATCATGAAGCCATTAAATATGCAGAGGAGGATATATTTTTAACATCTATCTATCAATCTATCCATATATACTGTATATTTTAGATTTATAACAGCAGGAAATTTAAATAAGTAATACACTAACTTTATAAAAAATGTGAAAAAAATATACACTGAACATACACTGAAATATAGCACTTCCTGCTTCTGAGTGATAATAGAGTATTTGTTCTTTTTTCCTGTATTATTGTCTTCCTGAAAAAATCCATAAGAAGTGAATAATATTTTTTAATTATAAAATAAACTTTAAAAAATATAAGTCTTACAGAGCAGTAAGCAAGCCCATTTTATATTTCAGTGTGAAAGAGCATACACATTCTAAGTTCTTACGTGAATCAACAAAATTTAATATGTAGATGTTAACTATTCTATGTGTCAAATGACCATATTAGTGCCTGGGAAGGCACTTTATTAGAAAGTGTCTGAAAAAGCTAGCCATTTAAAAGGGCTGATGAGATGACCCTTATCTTTAAGATTGTTAAATAAATATAGTGAGTTAGTCCACTCTAACAACCACTAATGACAACTAATATGTTATTACAGAATTATTAGATGGAAAAATTTTGTAATTTTATACTGGGGGATCCATAACCTATTAAACTTACCATATATTATAAATGAGTCAGCTCTTGACCATGAAATGTCAAATATTCTTCTGTTACATGTAATACCTAGAAGAAACTGGCTTCTAAGGATGCTTAACAAAACTTCAAATATCTTAGCAATGACTTTGAAATTCCATAAATTATCTGAGCACAAGAATGAAAATAAAGTAATAGAAAATGATTTTTTTGGTGAATTTTGATTTAGATGTTGGTCTAGAATTTTAAGAAATAGAAAAAATACAAATCTGAAAATAAAGATGAAGAAAATCTGAAAATAAAGACAAAGGAAATTCGAAGACAGAGTCAACTATAGCACAGGTAATAGATCTTAAGAAAGCTTCTGTTTTTTGGATGATGAAATAATCATTCCCATTTAATTCTTAGGATAAGAGGTTTACTGTGTTACATTGATCAAAGCAGAACCAAAGTTTTTCCATAACCTGGAAAAATTTAAAGCCAGCCATGTGATTTGCTCTAATGTTTAAAAAGCCTAGAGAGAAGGGATGCTTCTTGACTATTAAAGAATAAGAGTTCTAACCTAAGGACATTAGAGTGGCTGATTTAAATATCAAAACCTGAATACCAAAACAATCTTCTAACCTCAACATATAAAATATACAGCAGCAGCCAAGTTATTTAAGTGTGACCAAAGTAGTCATAAATCTCTTTATAGGAGTCCTAGTTATAGGTACTACATAAAAAGTTCTTGTATAGCAGATAAATTGGGTAACAAGACTTGGTATTTTCATTTTGTAACAGGAATTACCAAACACGAGGGACAAAGAAACAATGTTGACACATAAATGAACAAGCAAAGGACAAATGGGGGGAAAAAGCAACTAGGTCTCAAGAGGTTTTTTCTTTTTCAGTAAACTTCCCCAAAACTCATGCTTCTTATTTGCTGAGGTGTATGAAAGGAAGAATCACGTGTTTACTCCTTTGATCAGGTTATATACTACAAAATCTGAAAAACCAGAGGATAAGGTAGGGAAAATAAGTTTAAGTGCTCTTCCTCCCTTTGTAGAAGAAGAAATACAAATAGGAAACAGAAAAGATACAGAAGTTGAGAAAAGTGGAAATTAAAGCAAAGAGTTTCCTCTTTTTACTCAATTGGACAAAATTTGAAAATTGATAATATCTAATGCTGGCATTATCGTGGGGAAATGGGCATTTTCATACACTTTTGGTGGTTATATAAATTCATACCATTTGATTGGAAAGTGATGTAGCCATTTCTATTGAAATTAAAAATGTGCATACACTCAGCCAACGGTTCCACTTTCGGAAACTTATTCATTAAGATTAAATTGCATGCAAATTGGGTGTTCTTGTAACAACTAAAGTCTTCGTTATCATTACCAATAACAAAAATATAAAGGCAATCTGAATGACCCAAAATAAGGAAATAACTGAATATATTGAGACTTATTCTCATATATCTATAGAATATATAGAATTTCAACTACATGAAATTCTGGAAAAGGCAAAACTATGGGGATTATGGTTGCCAGAAGTGACAGGAGGGGAAGGGATAAATAGGCAGACCACAAAGGATTTTTTAGGGCAGTGAAAATACTCTGTATGATATTATAATGATGAATATATGTCATTATTTATTTATCTTAACCAATAGAATGTACATCACCACAAGTGAACCCTAAGGTGAACTATGGACTTTGGGTATATGTGTCAACATAGGTTTATCATTGTTAACGAATGTACCACCCTGGTTGGGGATATTGATAATGAAAAAAGCTACGTATGGGTGGGGGCCTAGGATATATATGAAACCTCTGTATCTTCTGCTCAATATTACTGTGAACTTAAAACTGCTCTATAAATTAAATTATTCAGAACAAAAGCTATGTATGGAATGGAAGAAAATATTTGCAAATTATTTATCTGATAAGAGATTAATATCTAGGTCATATAAAGAACTTCTAAAATTCAACAAGAAAAAACAAAGAATTGGATTTTTTTTTAAAAGCAAAGAACTTGAATTTTTCCAAAGATGATATACAGAGACCAGATTTTTTTTTTAAAGCAAAGAACTTGAATTTCTCCAAAGATGAAATACAGAGAGCAACAGGCACATGAAGATATTCAGCATTGCTAATCATTAGGGTAATGCACATTAAAACCTGAATGACATATGTCACACCCAAAAGGATAGCTATTATTTAAAAATAGAAAATAACAAATGTTGACAAGGATATGGAAAGTTGGAATACCAGTGGGGTAGGAATATAGATGGTGTAATCACAATGGAAAACAGTACGGTGGTTCCTAAAAATATTGAAAGTTGAATTACCATATGACCCACTAGTTCCACCTCTGGGTATATACCCAAAAGAGTTGAAAGCAGGGTCTTGAAGAGACCCATGATTATAGCATACTCACAATAACCAAAAGGTGTAGGCAACCCAATGGTCCATTAATGGATAAATGGATAAATAAAACGTGTTATATGTATTCAATGGATAATTATTCAGCCTTAAAAAGGAAATTGTGACACATGCTATAATACAATTAAATTTTGAGAATATTATGCTAAGTGAATAAGCTGGTCACAAAAAAAAAATACTGTATGAATCCACTTATATGAGGTGCTTAGACTAGTTGAGTTCATAGAGACAGAGTGTACAATGGTGACTGCCAGGGCTGAGGGGAAGGAAAACTGTGAGTTGCTTACTGAGTTTTACAAGATGGAAAGAGTTGTGGAGATTGGTTCCACAACAATGTGAATATACTTAACACTACAGAATTGTACACATAAAAATAGCTAGGACGATAAATTTCGTGTTCTGTATATTTTACCACAACCAAAAACTTTCAAAATTAATCTTAAAACATACTATTGATTTCTGAATACTTTACATGGGAAAATCTTTGTCATAGTAGAAAAAAATCTACTAACTCCATGAAACATTTTAAGAAGCAAATATCAGAGACCTAAGAGTTTATGCTATGCCAGTTTTGCAAGGTTGCAAAAATACTGAGTGGACCTGGACTAAGACTCAGTTCATGATTCCAAAACCTACACTTTTTGTATTGCATAAAATATATTGCCACTTACTGTTAACAATTAAATTAATATTTTGGAAGTGAGCTATGATTTGGAAGTGTTGTATAGAGGCACTGTTTTTTTCCAGTAAGTTTCTGATGATAATATGAAAATTAAGCAACCACAGTATGTGTACATATAACAGAATCATCAAGATTCTACACTATAATCAGGCATATATTATTACAAAAAACAAAAAAACAAAATGAAAGTTCATGTTAAAAGAAAGAAAAAAGAAAGAGAGACTCCAATATACATTCTTCAATCTCATCTCAAAGCATGCCACAAAGAGTCACTTAAAAAACAACTTCAAAGCTGTGGCATTTCATTGCTGTGTTTTATATGTATCATAAAGCCCCATGCTATGGAATTTTTAGATCTAATTTTCATTCCTAGATAAGAACTGAAAGACAAATTACTTTCAAGCAGCAGCTCAGCTCTGTTCCCCTTCTTCAAAATGATTCAAAATGGTCTAATACGGTCCAGAATACAGGATGTTGATGATGTTTATTTTTAAATGTTTGCTCATTCCATCACATGAGGCATTAGGGTATCCTGTGTTTGTGAGTTTAGTGCATGACCTTTGACCACATCATGGTATGTGTTCTTTAGAGTAGCGCTGCTTTCAAGATGGACACTATTCCCTCAGTATTGTTAAATATCCTTATTTTCAAGTTAGTTTTATTTTATTTTAGTTCTTAACTAATACCCTTACTGAATATATATGAATGTAACCAGTGAGCACTTGGGATCCCTGTTCTCAATGCTGCACATTTTCTGCAAATCCCTAAAGTGGAACTCTCTATCAAGGAACTTTTTCTCTGTGCCCCAAATAGGGCAAGTATAAAAATATCTTATTGGGAAAAGGCAAAACACATAAAGATATATAGGTCAAGTTCAGAAATTACATACAAATTCTTTGGTTATTTTCTCTTGTAGATGTGCTTCAACAAGAAAGCTGGTTAAATGTAATACATGTTTGATTCATCCACTGATTTTATTTATAACAGAGCAATTTTTGTGAAATTTATTCTTTTTTTGTGAAAGTTATTCTTGAAATCACAATCTACCATTGTATTATTTACAATATAATATTGAGTTCAAATTAACGATTAAATATTGTGGCACTTTAACTTTAAAAGTCCTTATACTGTCTTTCACTTCTGAAAATGTTTTTAAGTATTTGCATTTTATTAGATGCTTCCATCATTTTTTATGCTATAATTTCAGAAATAAAGTTTACAAAGACAGTTTTAAGAGAAATATAAAACTGTTACACAACTTTTAAAATAAAATGCCAAGAGTACTGGCACATATGAGCTAAAACTAATATTCCAAATAATAATACAGAACTCTTCTTCTTCTATATGATAAAATGTCATATAGAAGCTCTCTCTCTTCTATATGATAAAATAGTAAGAACAAAACAAAAGAGTAATTATAGCAACAAAAAAAGTTATGGACACCAGTTTTGCTTCTAATAGAAAGGAATTTTCACTGAGTAACTTGAGATTTTCAAGGTAATTGATTTTGCCCACAATTTGATACATATATTTTATTTTAATTTTTTTTTAAAGCTTTTATTTATTTATTTGACAGAGAGGGAGACAGCCAGAGAGAGAGGGAACACAAGCAGGGGGAGTGGGAGAGGAAGAAGCAGGCTCATAGCAGAGGAGCCTGATGTGGGGCTCGATCCCATAACGCCGGGATCACGCCCTGAGCCGAAGGCAGACGCTTAACGACTGAGCCACCCAGGATTTATTTATTTATTTGAGAGAGAGAAAGAGTGAGCAAGCACACTCATAAGCAGGGGGAGGGGCAGAGGAAGAGGGAGAGAGAGAAGCAGACTCCTTGCTGAGCACAGAGCCTGATGCAGGGCTCAATCCCGTGACCCCAAGATCACACCTGAGCTGAAATCAAGAGTCGGATGCTTATCCTACTGAGCGACCCAGGTGCCCTGATACACATAGTTTTAAAATGTGTGTCAGCTACTGTGATAGTATCAGCACCAGCACCAGCAGCAATGGTAAGATCAGCTACTGGTGCTGCCGCTGCTCCAAAATGCAGTATCTCGAATACTTTACCATAGCGTGTTCCATTCCTTCTGTCTCCCTTCCCTCTCTCCCTGTCTGTCTCTCCTCTCTCTCGTTCTCTCCCTAGCAGTCCAGATTATATAAGGAGGGGCTCTTCCTGGCACTATATTGTAGAAGAATTTGCAAAACTGGTGATGAAGGATTTGTTCCATGACTCTTGGTTTCACCACCAAAATCAAGAAAGTATCACAGAGGGAGAGAAAATTGATGGCAAGAGTTGTCACTGTGCTGTGACTTTCTCACTCCACCCATTTGGGAGTGGGCAGGTAGTTAGGGCATGTTCTTTTAACAAGTCTAGAAAGGGGGCATTAAAAAAAACACTCAGAGAGGTACCTAGTTGGCTCAGGTCATGATCTGAGGATTCTGAGATCGAGCCCCATGTAGGGCTCTGTGCTGAGTGTGGAGCCTGCTTGAGATTCTCTCTCTCCCTCTCCCTCTGCTTACCTCCTGCTTGCATGCTCTCTTTCTCTAAAAAATAATAATAATAATAATAATTAAAGAATTACTTATAATTTCCATATTTTCCCAAATTAAAATATTCTCACCTATCAAGGAATCTCAGAATTTAGGGGATCAAAATTATAATTCAGATTATATCATGTTCAAATTTATATTTAAATTATTCTTATGTATACCCTGAATTATCTTCATAACCAAATGTTTGTCCTCTGTCCCCAAGTGAGTTTACATTAAAGTTCATAAATAACTTTTTCCCATCTTGATTTATCAGCACTGGAAAATTTCTATGCAAAACATATATATGTGTGTGTGTATGTGTATATATATATATATATATATACACATACAGATACACCTATGTATCTGTATGCGTGTATATATGCATATAGGACTTCTTACACCTCACCAAGAAAATTTCCCTCAAGTGAGAAAAATAATTTCATGATGATATTCAGGTTAAATTGTTGGCTAGATAGGAGATCCTTATTTTTAATCCCTAATTTTCCCACAGAAAGATGCTGAAAATAAGAAAGAAAACAAAGCCATCAAAGCAGTGAGAATCAGGATAAATGGCCAGGCATCTGCCTGAGTCCAGAGGGAATTTCTGATAACTAAAGGTTAGATGGAGCCATTAAGCAAAATCATTTAGGACAAGGTAATAAATTATGTCCATCAAAACTTAATTCATATTCTTACCCAGAGACATGGTACCATCACAGAGTAAAGCAAAGAAAGTCATTATTTTACTGAGTAGGAACAGTTTTCTAAGCAACCCAAAGCCATTCTCTGTTGCCTTCCAATACTATACCCAGAATTACAAATCTAATAATCAGCAGATCCCAAGACAAAACTGGACTGGAAATAACAAACCACGCCCCCGAAAAAAGTCAGTAGCAGAGGGAGATGAAAGCAAGAATAACCATGGGAAAAGTACATACTCTCTGGGCTATATAGTGTTTATGATTGCTTCAAATGATCCTTAAATTAATTCTTGTAATGACATAGCTGACCATGCAGCGAAAGTAGCAGTCCCAGTCCAGCATAGCTTACTACATTAATGACTAAATAGCAAAGAGCCTTTGAATTGTAGACGTGGCAGAAAGACTCTCACACCAGGTATTAGCGAAGTAGAGCAAGAAGGACCAATGTATTTGACAGTCAGGTATGACTCTTTTCATTAAATGCTGAACGCAAGAGCAGTAACATGTCAGTTACACCAAAAAAGGAGAACAATGCAGCTGGGTTGGGAACAAAAATATCCTTCTTGAAAACTATGAACTATAGCAAATAAAGGTAAATTTCAGAAATCAGGTGAAATTTTTGTACATTTATAAGATAACACTATTGATAAATCTATACTAATACATTTTAAAATTTGAATTAAATAGAATATTATCTAGGGAAAAATGATCAAATTGCTAGACAAAATTTTAAAGTTCATGAAGGAATTTTTAAAAAATTGTCACAGAATTTCTGCCTTCAAAAGGCTCCTAGCTCAGAAAAGTTTTAACCATGAATGTTTTTAATCGTTCAAGTAATAGAAAAAGTATAAATTCAGTAGATTTATTTACCAAGTATTATCTATTATGTGCCGATAGATGCTAGGCACTAAGAATAAGGCAGTGGGCAAGAAAATCATGGTCTCTGTCCTCACATGCAGCTTACAGTCCAGTCTGTAGGGACCATAGATCCAGAGCACAGAAAAAAACAGGGAACTTCAAATTTCTTGACTTATATAACCACGATATAAAAACCTGATGATACTGACACACACACACACATACACAGATAAAACTCATCTATAAACTCAGATGCTAAATTAAGAAAGAAAATGCTAGTAAACAATATCTAGACTTTTATAATAACAGACTATGCAATAAGCAAATTTGGCTTATTCCAATATTAAAGTTTTGATAAAATATTTAAAAATGTATTAAATAATTAGGTCAAAAATGGAAAACCATGTGTTTAGTTAGCCAAATCACATTTGACAAAATTAAATACCCCAAACCGTATAATTTTCTAAATTTCTCTAGAATTTTCAGAAAATAAGATGTCAAAAAAGTAATAAGGTAAAAACAGCATTTCAAAAAATAGAATAATTCTGGGGCGCCTGGGTGGCTCAGTCGTTGGGCGTCTGCCTTCGGCCCAAGGCATGATCCCGGGGTCCTGGGATCGAGCCCCACATCAGGCTCCTCTGCTATGAGCCTGCTTCTTCCTCTCCCACTCCCCCTGCTTGTGTTCCTTCTCTCGCTGGCTGTCTCTGTCTCTGTCGAATAAATAAATAAAATCTTTAAAAAAAATAGAATAATTCTAACATACTATACAATAAAGATTTTCCATCAGTAAGGAAAGAATTAGTCAATAATTAGTTACAAAACTATTAATTACTTATTTATTATCAAAAAGAAAGTTAAATCTACCTCACAATAGAAAACAAAATAAATTTCAGGTGGATTACAGTTAAATGTAAAAAATGAATATTAAAAACAGAAGTTAACATAAAAGACTATGCATTGAATTTCAGTTTATGTTTTTCATAAGAACAAAAGCAGAGGAAGCACAAAGAGGAAGAATGAAATTGTGCACATCATATACTACAAACCAATGTAAGATGCAAATAACAAGTTCTGGTAAAATTTTTGTGAAATATATGGCAGGAAATGCTGTAACATGCTTAATATACATGAAAGTCTTTCAAAACAAGAAAAGGATAACCATAAGATACCAATTTAAAAATTGGCATTAATTCATAGCTACACAGTTTACACACAAAAATAAAATTGGCTAATAAATATTTAAGAATATAATCATCATCATTTATCAAATTTGACAGACTATAACAAAGACATTTTCCTTCCTATCAAAACAACGAAGAAAAAACAAAGAGGAAAACAGAATTTGCAACATGAGAATTTTGTGAAATGGAGCAATTCACTCTCTGCTGGACAGAATGTAATTGGTATAACCATTCTAGAAAATAATTTAGCAATATATGTAAATACTTTGTAAACGCTCAGGCTGTTAGCACTATAATTCTCAAATTAAGCTGCAGTGAGGAAGCAAACCATTCTGAATCTTTGGTGCCCTCTCTCTTCAGCCAGTGGGTGGGCCAAGACTGATGGCACAGGTAGGGAAGTTTTTATTGTGTTGGTCTGAAAAGAGCATTCCATTACCACCCACCTCCTACCGTATTATATTGGCCAGAAGTCAGTCATGTGGCCACATTGAACTAAAAGGCAGGCTGTGGCATTTGACTCTGGGTGTGCCCCAGTGAAGAAAATAAAAACCTAATGGGCTTCAGTTAACACAAATGAATATCTGCCACACCATCTGTCCCAATGACAACTAGTCAAAAATAGATTCAACTAGATCCAAATTGATAGAGAAACAAACAATAGTGAGGAATAAAAACTATGAATTAACTACGGTCAATTGTTTTGTGACACTTACAGGTATTTTTATTTTTCATATCCTCGACAGTTTGAAAAATACTGGTTATGTACTTTGTAGAATGTCCGTAAGTATGTGACTGTGTAATGTTGTTCTCATGATTAGGCTGGGGTTATGGGTTTGGGAGAAGAATACCAAAAAGGTGAAATGCCTTCTCATCACACCATATTAGAAAATGCAAGATATTAACTAACACAACTTACCACTGGAAATACTAACTTTGGTCACTTGGTTAAACCAGGTTTCCATACTATAAAGTTACTATTTTTTTCCCTTATTTAAAAGTGAGTCACCAAGTCCAACCAACACTCAAGTAAGTGTGTGTGTGTGTCTTGGGGAGCAGGGGGATAAGGGAATTATTTTCCACCTCTTGTGTGTGTGGGGTGGGGAATAACTATGTAGATTATTAAAAAAATTTTTAGGGAAGATATGTACCTCCTTCCTCATTTATTCAGTCATTACTTTATGTCAGTCTGGACTCATGCATATTACTTTTATACTTCGAGTTATAACCAAATACTATGTTATTTATTTTATTGCTCAAATAATCCAACTTTGGGATACCCCTACCATTCAATTTTTTTCAGCAATTTCTTACTTTCTGGTACTGGTACATAAGATGTTCTAAACTCACATTGTATTTTCATTGCCCATTATCAGAAACACTTGTTTTTCTAAGGAGCTCCAGTTCATTTTATTGAAAAATTATATTCAGAAACCAAGATCTGGGTCCTGGCCTGACTGCATTTACTACTACAATTAATAAATGCTTACCATTGTAATTATAGTGATATTAAATGCAACATCGAAGATAGTAAATTAGTGTAAAATGAATCTGTGGTGTACGTGTGTATACATTTATATATGTAAAGGATTAATCTTTGATTTGACAATATATTGGTAATTCCTTTGGTATAATAAAATTGTCTTATTTACTATTCTTTCTTACTCATTGTTCTAATCATAGTATTTTTCAAATCCCTAAACTTACCATGGTACACCAGGTGGTAGATATATTTTTTTACTGATTTTCAATTGCTTGTCTAGATATTAAGGAAATGTTGGAATAGGTAGTGAGTTACATAATGGCATATTTTGTACCATGGAGCTGCCCCCCCCAAAAAAAGATATTTAACATCCCTCAATAATAATATAAAATCAGCCTATTTTATGTGCAGTTTTGCCAGAAGATATTACAAAGATGAGAAATTTTGAAAAGCCATAGAGAAATATGAAGGTATCTTAAAAAGTCACGATGATTAAAATACTTATTCAATGTTTTATTTCCGGAAAAATACCATATTATTTCCTATATCCTTTTAGTGAAAACAAAAAGAAAAAATAAATTAAGTAATGTAAATTCACTTAGCAAGGAAAGGAATGGAATCAATACTTTCCTAACTTCTTATTTTCTCTTCTTACTAAGGTTCTGGTTTTTTTCAAGTTTCTATTTAAATTTCAGTTAGTTAACATACAGTGTAATATTAGTTTCAGGTACAGTATAGTGATTCGACACTTCCACACATCACCGGGGGGCTCATCACAAGTGCCCTCCTTAATCCCCATCACCTATTTTTATGGTCCTGTTTTCACAAGCAAAGTAGTAGTAGAACGGTAACTATTCATAAGAAATTTTGGGAAATAACATAATTTTCCCCCTACCTAGCAAATGAAGGCCTTAGAATCATACTTTTAAGTTTTCTTTCCATTATTTGTAACATTTTCTTGGAGACCAGGAAACCATTTTATTTTATTATTGCTTTTGTCTTTTCTATATGGCATTATTGATTTGTTTCTACTCCATTTATTCCTGAACACAGCTGCATGAGGGGGATTGTTTAATTTGCTGTTTGTCAAAAACATCACTAGTGGTGGTATCAGCAAGGCTTGGGGAATGGCATTTGCTAACAGGCTCAACTATGTGTTACCGCTCAATTCCCTTAAAAAAAAAAGATTTTAAATTTGTACAATAACAAAGGTTACTTTTTAGAGAATTATTTCATAGCAAAAGGTTGGCCAGTTTATGTCAATACATATGTGCTCTCTAAAGACTTATTAAATTATAAAACGAGCAAGACGTAAAAGTGACTTGTTTGCAGGGAAGAAGGGGCATACTACTTTAAGTGTCTGAAGCTTGAAAATGTTATAAATACAGTTAATAAATCCTGCCAAATTTCCTCAGATTTATAAAAAACTTTAAATACTATATTGCTTTAATATTTTGTTTTATGAAGCTTACTAGACAAATTATTTCATATTCATATTATAACAATGTGAAGGATAGAGAGATTATTTAGATAAAATGTATGTACTCTGTGTGTGTGTGTGTGTGTGTGTGTGTGTATTTAACTTAAAAACCATAGAGAAATATGAAGGTATCTTAAAAAGTCATGATGATTAAAATGTCCATTTAATATTTTGTTTTAGGAAAAATGCCCAACATATTCCTTATATCCTTTTAGTGAGGGTGATCCTATTCCTTTCCTAAGTGAGGTTGCTTTTAACTTTATACACACACGCACATACACAAATGCACACACACACAATAATAGATAATATAATTAACTTAAACTTAACTCCTCTTTTAGAATGTAAGACTCATGAAGGCAAAGCCTTTTGTCCATTTTGTTCAAAGCCGTATTTCAATACCTGGCATTAAATTGGTATACAAATGTAGAAAGAAGCATCATTATCTTCATCTCAAAACAAAAATAAAGTACATATTTATTAATTGATTTATGATTATGATTTAAGTTTCTGACTTCTGATCTCATATAAAAATATGAGGTTCAGATTGCAAATGATTTATTCTTGTGGCCAAGTTCGAGATTAGGAATTAGAATCTGTGATATCTCCATGATACATAAAAAGGATTAGTATTTGACAGGAATTGCAAGGGTACATTTCTGGAATATTCATTTGGATTCCACATTGATAGGAATAACAAAATACACAGACTGTTCCCTTCCATTCCATGGAAATCCCTTTAAGCTTTAAAGAAAGCGATAAACTAGCCAGTTGGCCTGGGAAGGGGCAAGTGTGAATTAGGGACCCACGGTGGATATAGTAAGGTAGTGTTAAGAAAGAGCACCAGAGGAGCGACGAGAGACATGCATTCTGGAAACTGTGAAAATCTGTATTAGACTATGATGATACCACATCAGAGTCGACAAGAATGGTGGTTAGATAGGTCTTTATTATTAGTCAGTTTTGTCTAATTAGTATTGCTGAAGTAATTTTTAGTATAAAAATTCAGACTTGCTTATCAAGCCCAAAGCCCAGGTAAGTAACCCTCTAAGGAACAATAGCAGAATATATTTTCCAAAGAGCATCTAACACAGTCTTCTGCACCGTAACCTTGCTATGCCTCCATCAAGAATCAAAGTCTAATTCCTCTGGCCCTTGAACCTAGACTGGGATTTGTGACTTGCCTTACCAAAAGAATGTGGCAGAAAGGATATTTTGGGACTTCCGAAGCTCGGTCATACGTTTACGGCTTCTGCCATATCTCAGAATGCTTCCTTTTGGGAAGCTCCCTCTGGAAACCCAACTACCACTGGGAGAAACCAGCAACAACTTCAAGTCAGAAGAGTGATCCTTCCTGGGCATCCCGCTCAGTCAAGCCCGTAGAGGATGCCAGCTCTAGTTCACATCTTATTTCATCTCGATGAGAGACCCCAACTGAGAACAACCCAGCCAAACCCAGCCAACCTACGAAACCATTAGAGATTTAAAAAATTGTTGTTTTAAGTCATTAAACATTTGGGTCCTTCAATACATAGCAATAGGTAAGACATACAGGAACAGAGTGCTTTTAACTCATTAAGAATGTAAAATATTTCAGGGTACGAGAAACCTTGAATAAATGAATGCTTTCAGGGTACCAGCTCATTCAGAGAACAGCTCAACCATAAAATTTTAATATCATCCAAATGGGTGACCTGAGTATAAACACATGATTACAGGATGCACTGTGTTTTTCAATAAAATGCTATTTTCTTGTAAATCAAGTGGTTTGCATTCACTACAAGGAGCTTTCTTGCTAAAATCAATTTGAGGACTCGTGCTGTGGTGGCTGTTTTACTGTGTATTTCACATTCCCATTTGTTGTTAGGTAAGTGGAAGAGCAGCCGTGGCACTCATTACTGGTAAGCTTTTTGTTATTATGAGTTCTTATCTGACATCCATCCACAGAGTGGTGTTAGATATATGTAAGTGGGCCCGAAATTTCTATTTTCATACATATGAGAGGTAGAGAACAGAACATAATGATTCATTACTAAATTATTTACAATAATCACTTGAAAAGTGACATGTTACCTGACGTAGGACATAACTAGGGAGCCACCTGTTCTTATTTTCTTATTTCTTCCCTTGACCACAGATGATCCTTCTCACCTGCCCCCAAACTGCACATATCCTTTCTAGTCAGGATAAAAAAGTACTGATTACCTCATTGCTATATCCTTCAAATAGTGGTCATTGATGGGATAAGGAAGAAAATGAAAGTGTGTGTGTGTGTGTGTGTGCGCGCGCGTGTATTTTTACATGTGTATTTGACCTAAGGATCAAATAGCATCTGATTATCTTAAAATTCAAACGGAAAACCCTCTTGTTTTGTCTAAGAGGAAATACAGAGAAGCAGTGCCTGGATACCATTTTGAAATTCTATCTAGAGGCTTTAATATTATGGTAACCTGCCAAAGTTCATAAAGTTATACAACCTTAGATATGAGAAAGCTTGCTCAGTTGCACATGCCAAGATATATAAAAGGATAATACCAAAAGATATTAGGTAATTAGAAGTACAGGAGAGCAAAAGAGAAATTTGTGTTTTTTTTTGTTTTTTTTTTTTATAGTGCATCGATTGAGACAACATGCTTCTGGCTAAAAGCCATTTTCTCCACATAAGTTCAGATAAATATTTTCCCAAAGAATTTATTCCTTGTTTACTATTATCCCTAAAAACGTAAAGCTAAAAGCTATTCATTCTAAAGGCATGCTATCTTCAATTATCTGAAAAGACCTTGGTAAGTAGCATCTATTTATGAACATTATAAAAGATGCTGTGAAATAGTAAAGAAAAAGTAGGACATGTCTCTGACCTCACTAAGATCACAAAGCAAATCAAAAGACAAAGCTAGGTTGATCTAAATGCTAAAGATATAAATACAACAAATTATAGTGCTATATCCAAATGGGAAATAAGGTTAGTTTCAGTTACAGGCTCTGAACATTGAGGGAGACAACCCACCGTGGGCCCTGAGGATTCCTGCACACTCTTGCTGAGTGGACAACGAATGCAAGGCCTTGATCACTCTTTACCTGGTCCATTTTCCAAGTTTTGTTTTGTTTTGTTTTGTTTTGTTTTGTTTTGTTTTGTTTTGTTACAGGGAGCAATGTTAAGGATGATGTAACATCTCTTACCAAAGAACAGCCTTGCTTCCATTCACTATGAAAGCAAACCAGTGATCTCCCAAGCTCTGGCTTTCTCTCCTGTAACACAGCCCACTGAAGATACAGGTGTCCATCGTGGGCCCTCTCTGGCCCCCATGTACAATTGCCAGATAAAATAGAATGTCCAGTTAAATTTGAACTTTGGATAAACTATGGATATTTTGTTTCATGTACGTGGGACTCAAATATTATTTGACACATATGCACAATGAAAAACATATTTGACTAAAATTCAGATTTAATTGGGTATTCTATATTTTTTATTTTTGCTAAATTTGGCAAGCCTATCTCCACACTACATGGGGAACATGAGAACCAACAAAAATGAATATAGAGCTCTGGCTACTGCTTTTGCTGGGAGTAATAAAGTCCTTTGTCACTGATACAGGAGTCTCGTGTCTTTTCCCGGCATCCACGATAGAGTAACAGGCTAACACACTACTCTACAAGCACGGAAGACCCAGATTCTGCACAGTTCCTGATACAGAGAAGGGGGGGTTTGCTTGGATCTGTTCATTATATTAGTTTATAGCCAAGCAGATGGAAAATGGGGTATTCTAGGCAGGGAAATTGAGCCAAAACAGAACTCTGGGGAGAATTAAAAGAAAATAAAGTTGCATATTTAAAAAAAATAATGGCTATAGAAGGCCTGAAAATTACTGGAAAACAATTCTCTATGGGTCCCCTGCATTTCTCACATGAGGAGGTACTCATTGTTTTTAACTAACTTTTCAAGGATGTTTGTCGAGTGAACAGCTTTGAACCAGACAGTATATCCTTCCAGAGCAAAGGGCAAGCTTGTTTATTATTCAGTGAAATAGAGATAATGTTTTCTTCTAGTGCAAAGTTCAGGCAGGCTTACTGCACCTTATATTCAAATTCCCTAAATTTCATATTCCTCTCACGTAATCCCATACACTGCACGTGCAGGTCTCACCTGCTCTTCTTCATACCACCCCAAAGGAATTGGGTCTTGGAGAAATGAGGCGAAAGCTGATACTCTTGCTACTGCTGCGAGTGATAAAAGGTCTATGTCTCAGATGCAGGTGTCTCCTATCCTCTGCCAGCATCTGTGAACAGCAGCAGGCTAACATGTTAGTTTGCAATAGAACAAAATACCGAACTGTGACGGTTCTTAAGAGTATAGAAAGTTTGAGTTTTGAAGAATTTATACATGAGGTGATAGTCACCAGAGGGCAATTACATGCTTTGGCTTGAGGGCTGACAGGAAAATGATATTTTGACATGATTCCTATGCTCCTTCTCACTCCCAGGACCCTCCCATCCACAGTTTCTCTGGCTGGAACAGTGTTACCGCACCATCTTCTTCCCAACACACAAAATGCACCCTCCTACATATGCATGTATAATTTCCAGGCTAACTACTTCTCCCTCAGGAGCTGCCAACCAGTCCAAGAAGCCTTTCATGACCCCCTCAAGTTCTGCTCTTTTGTCCTAAGTACTACAAACGTGACTTGTACTTTTTACATCAGTCTTCATCACATGATTGTAATTTCCTGTTCACATTCCATTTCACCCACTAGAATTCAAGCTCTGTAAAGGCAGGTTTTAAAGTGGTATTCTCAACACTTAGGATGCTAATGGCATACCAGAAAGCCTTAATAAATACGTATTGAAAGAAGAGTTGCAGGAAAATGCCCTTCTTTATGATACATGTGGCTGAATTTTCAAAGGGATTATTTTTGAGCACTAATCTATAATTATGCAGTGCTATAAAAACTTAATGAGTGAGAAAAGACAATGCCCCAATGTTTTGGTTTCTCATTTTATTTCCAGAAAGCTTCTCTTTATTTAGTTGGTTCATCATAACACTTAAAAGATGTCCTTTCTATTCTCAAGAATTACTTAGAGCAGCTAATTTAAGTGCAGATATTTCCCCCACTAAAGATGGAGTTTAAAATATAGTTATTAGAGTGGTTATGGGGAAATAGAGGGAAGAAGTACATTCTAGATCAGTGAAGACAATGAAATATAGTTCCTATGGACTGAATTGTGCCCTCTTCCCATTCATAGTTTGAAGCCCCAACACCCAAGGCAACTGTATTTGGATATGGGGTCCCCGGGCAGTAACAAAGATTAGATGAAGACATAAGGGTGGGGTCCTAAATCATAGGACTGATATCTTTGTAAGAGGACGAGAGAGATCGCTCGCTTTATCTGCGTGTGTACACATGAGGAAAAGGGCACGTGAGGGCATAGTGAGAAGGAAGAGAGCTCTCACCAGAATCTGAATTGGCTGGAACCCTGATTTTGGACTTCTAGCCTCCAGCACTGTGAGAAATAAATTTCTGTTATTTAAGTCATGCAGTCTGTGGTATTCTGTTATGATAGCCTGAGCAAACTAATACAATAGACACCTTAGAAAGTAGAGCTCGATATATTTTACTAGGGAAAATGATAATACTGGCAGGTGTACTTGACTGAATTTGGCTATACTAAATAGGAGTTTAAGGATTAAAATAAAATGATTCCAACTGAGGAGTTCTATCATTGTATCATTTAGAGGTGAATGCATGCAAGCTATCCACCGAGATCTGTTCTTCCTTTCTTTCTGAGCGCAAAGCTGTGACTGCAATTCCCAGTCCATCCTGTGGCTAAATGTGGTCCACATGTTATACTCTCCTAGATGAAAGATAAATGACCAAGATGTGTGCAAAAAGGAGTCTCTGGATTCCTGCGCCCCTTCCTTCTAGCTGGAATGATGACTAGAGTAATGACCTTCTGTGGCTTCATGGAGCAAGCCTACAAGGAGCCTGAAATGACCCTTTAAGCCATTTGCAGACACCCTCTAGATACCCTTCTTCAAAATGTTTCCCACAGATAGTCCTGATCCTGGGTAAAAGAATGATTTTTTTAAAGATTTTATTTATTTATTCATAAGAGACAGAAAAAGAGAGAGAGAGGAAGAAGAGGGAGAAGCAGGCTCCCCGCTGAGCAGGGAGACTGATGCGGGGCTCGATCCCAGGACCCTGAGATCATGACCTGAGCTGAAGGAAGACACTTAACTGCCTGAGGCACCCAGGTGCCCCAAGGATGATTTTTTAAAAAAGATTTAATTTATTTATTTGAGAGAGAGAGAGGGAGGGAGAGCACGACTGGGGTGAGGGGCAGAGGGAGAAGCAGACTCCCCCTGAGCAGGGAGCCAGGGACGGGGCTGATCCTGGGACCCTGGGAATATGACCTGAGTTGAAGGCAGATGCTTAACCAACTGAGCCACCCAGGTGCCCCAAGGATGGTTTTATAATACTTGGAAAGTGACTTTTTTTTTTAAAGATTTTATTTGAGATAGAGTGAGAAGGCAGAGGGGCAGAAGGAGAGAGATAAGCAGACCCCTCCCAGCAGGGAGCCCAATGCAGGGCTCAATCCCAGGACCCTGAGATCATGATTCCCTGAGCCGAAGGCAGACGCCCAACTGACTAAGCCACCCAGGCGCCCCAGAAAGTGACTTCCTATCACCTACGTTTACATTCTTAAAGTTTGTTGGCTAAGTATCCACAACTGCTGAGAAAAGCTCAAATTCACCTTCAGGGTCTGAGGTTAACCATATGGGCAAAGTGGTCATCCTCAAATGCACAATGTATTTGAAATCTCATAAATGCTATTCTCCACTCCATGATATATCTGTGTTTGTCTTGACATGAAATAATGTTTTCAATTACTATCAGAAAAACTATTATAAAATTTTTTCTAAAAATCTTTAAGAAAATGGACCCAGATACACCATAATGACCCTGGCCCTATCTAGCCCTTTTATTAAACAACATGTGCCATGCTCTCGCACACTTTATGCTTGCTGTTCCTATCTGAAATATACGCTCCCTCTTTATCTATCAGTGTCACAAACTCCTACTTATTCTTCAAGGCTCAGAAACTATTACCTCCTTGTGCAGTCTTCCTTAACTCTTGTTGCTTTCAGCAAAACAGAAATGGTATCTTCCAAATCTGGGCACTCATCACCGCTGTGTACACACTTCTGCCATGTCATCATTTATACCAGTGAGCAGTCAGGACACGGATGTCTCTTTTTTAAAAATTCTGACCCTCTCCAGGGCAAGATCTGTCTCATTCATTGTGGAATTTGGAATTTCCTAAAATATTGTATATCCAAATATATTTGTTTATTTTTAGCCAAAGATCCTGGGTACTGCCTCCTCTTCTTTTTCCTTCTCCTCCTCTTCTTTTTTCATTTTATTTTACTTCATAGCTTTAAACTCATCACATTTATGAAATTAAATATATGAGTATCTGCTAAATTGAAAAGCCCATATTTGAGGAATTTAAGAACATAGCAAAGCATCCACTACTGAGTCAAAACATATAAGGAAACCACTCAATATTGTAGGTGTTAGAGTTTCATCCCCTTGAGATTCATTGCATAGCCCTGTTCAATATAGAATTCTAAAAATATGAAAAAAAATTAATTTTAGTAAGGCATCTAGTGTACCAAAATTATTTTTAAAGAATGAAATTGGAAAGTAATTTTTCTATGCTAACCCAATTATTTAAATTAGGATACTTAATCTACTTAAGGTAAATTAGAAAGAAAGTATTGCTGTGAGGAGACTTGTGCATTTCTGACACTCTTAGATAACACAGAGTATAGAACATAATATAAAGTGTCTTGAAACGTTTTTGGTACATACATACTGACAGACATTCTGTAATTAGCCAAATATTTACAAAAATAGGTTTCCTCTCTCTTTTTATGCTACAGAGTAAAATGTTTGAAGGACAGAATTATTTACACATATAATTTTGTTTTCCACAGTGTATAGTATAGTTGGAGAAACACCACTCTTTGAGAACTCTTTATTAAGAGATATTGCTCCAGATTTTAGCAGGATTATCAATAAGAAGCTGGGGAGGTTCAATAAGATATTTTAAAATCTCCTTTTTAAGCCAGATGATAAATTACATGCACGGGTCTATTTTTCACCAACCATATTAGCAACCCAAAAATAAAGCTGTGCCAGCATGAATAACTTAAATTACATAGTTTCCAGTTGACAAGTCTAGATTTTTGCAAACATTCTTAGTAAATATTACCAAAACTAAATTTAAAGTTTATAACAAGAAAAGTCAGGGGCGCCTGGGTGGCTCAGTTGGGTCGCCTGGGTGGCTCAGTCGTTAAGCGTCTGCCTTTGGCTCAGGGCGTGATCCCACAGTCCTGGGATTGAGCCCCCGCATCAGGCTCCCTGCTCCCTGCTCCCTGCTTCTTCCTCTCCCACTACCCCTGCTTGTGTTCCCTCTCTCACTGGCTGTCTCTCTCTGTCAAATAAGTAAATAAAATCTTTAAAAAAAAAGGAAAGAAAAGTCAGATAAAAATCCAATTTGCGTTTCCTATTTTTCAATAATAATACTATAAAGTTTTATTAAATGTTGGTCCAGACACTGTGCTTAGCACTTCATATGCATTACTGTATTTCATCTATTCTAAGAAACGTATTTTTCACATTTTAATATCTCTGATATATGGATTTATCTTGCAACCACTGTTAGATAAATGGATATCAGGATTCGGTTATGACTGATGTACATACATGAATTTGGCTGTTATTCCCAGTGGCATGTCTGGATAATTAAAATCTCTCAGTCAACAAATCATCGAAAGACCATAGTAAAACTGGTAGTATATTTTCTGTCCTTAGTGCATAAAATATTAGTGCATTGTACAGTATTCTCACTAATGGCCAAGTTGTCTCTAGATTAAATTTTTGCTGAGGGTGCCTGGGTGGCTCAGTTGGTTAAGCGACCAACTCTTGACTTCAGCTCAGGTCATAATCTCAGGGGCATGGGATTAAGCCCTGTGTTGGGCTGTGTGCTCAGTGGGAAGTCTGCTCAAGATTCTCTCTCTCTCCCTCTTCTTCTGTCCCTTCCTCTCTCTCTCTAAAATAAATATAAAAATTTTTAAAAATCTTAAATAGTTAGATTAATTTTTTTGCTGAAAACCAGAATCTGCACTGTATCCTGATAGATAGCAATCCCAACTACTTATCCAAAGAAAAGACTTCGGAAATATTTTGTCTCTAACTTTATATCTTCAAGTATCACGATATATGATTTTGATCCCCCACGTTTATGCATATACTTTAATTCAGTACATTAACCATGTATAGCATAGAGGGCAAAGGGATTAAAAAAATTAATTTAGAGTCAGAAGGTCATAGCAGTAATAGTAACAACAAGAAGCCTCGAAAGCCATCAATAACATGTGTTATTGAAAGAGCCAGATAATTATCTAAAATCCAAATTTTATATAAGAAAGCAAACTACTTTATGAAGGTAGCATCAGTAATAAATCTGAGCAAAGGGCACATACAATTAATGACTCTCATTAATAATGTAAAAAGGAAAGTGTTGGGGGTTGTTTGTTTTGTTTTGTTTTACCATTTTTACTATTTGAATATATTGCTGGCAATTGTTGAGATAAAAAACTGGATTAAAAGAAATTTTTATATTTTATAAAATTTTATAAAGTCATATCCAAATGCTATGGAAAGTTCAACAGTCCTTGAGAAGAAAAACAAAATAGAGATAATAGGAAAAAGTGGCTTTGTTCCAGCACTTAACTGTAAACCTTGAACACACACTTTAAGAATGTTAACAACAGAAAAAATTTTCAAGAATGATTTAAACCAATACAGTGAATTCATGAGCACATTAATTTTCCCCAAGTAGATATTCCATAAATTTTGGTTGAATGAATGTCTGAAAAAGTAGAAAGGTTACTAGAAGTAGTAATCTTGAAAAGAATACAGATACATTCAGATACAAAATAATACAAATTCCTCTGTAAGATCTGAGAGTAGCATCAACATTTTGAAATATGACGGGTAAGAGAATGAAGGGAATTAGGATTGCCAAATAAACAATATGGGAATAATCATTAATGTGGCCAAAATAAAAGGAAATTTTATAAGTGAAATATAATTTGTAAAAGAACAGAAACTTTGAAAAGCTCTATGTGGAACTGATGTGCCTATTAATCCATAGACAATATGAAATTGTTAATCAGACAATGAATCAATCCTCCCTAACATTAACTGAGTTGTTATGAAATAAGTTAATAATTCTCTACATGTTAAGCACCAGCTGCTAATCTATAATCCACGTAAATATGCAAACATTTTCCAGACTACACTAATTCAATTTATCAATGCAAAATAGTAATGAAATTCATTGGCTAAATCCAAAAACAATAAATGATGATGCACCGTGATATTGCTGCAGAACTACAAAATAATGCTTAGATTCACCAAAAATAGAAAAAACCCAGAAGAAGCTGTATTTGAATTGATTCATCTTAGAGATACTATTAATCCTGAAATAAAATAATTGCAGTTATTTTACTGTACAACAATCTGTCTCAAGAGAATATCTGAAGCAACATTAGTGACTCCATACAACTCCCATTGTGTTAAAGCGCGATTAGCTACAATTCAGTAAGGACAAAACTAGTTCAATTTTTTTAAACGACATAAATTACTATACTATATTTGAAAACTGAATCTACTGCTTGGTCCAATGTTACATTCTGATTTTTCATTGTTAATTATAGAAAATAACTTATCTAGCATCTCTTATTTATGTATACATTTAAATCACAATTACATCTTGCTCACACATTTTATTAGTACATTAATCTGAAATTCAGATTAAATAAAACACATTTGTCCTTCAGCAAAAATAAATATTAGCTTTCCCTGTAAAAATAATGGGTTTAAAGCAAAAACATAAAAATAGTTAAGTACAGTGTAAAAATGTTACAGTTACGAGAGAATGGTCTATCAGAGGAGGTCTTATTCAAAATCAAAGATGGTTAATCATTTCTGCCTTATTAATCCTAAAAAATCTTACAAAATACAAAAAAATAAAGATCATGAAATTGATTTTAAGAAATTCAGGGTCTTCAGAGTTAACAGACTACATGATCAGAATGAAAAATTAAATAAGAAAACTTATAAAATTGTCTGTATAAAAATAATGAAGGCAGAATGTGACAAATATTTATGGTTTTGTGATCAGGTAAGAGACAGACATTTTGGACCACATTCTTAATTTATTTAAAAAAATGTAAAACTACTCTGAAAATGACAGCAAGATATACACACACATATTTATGTATACATTGTTCCTAAAACCAAAGTATTGGTTGCCCTTTTTAAAAAATTGATTTTCTCTTACAGATGGAAAAATATATCTTACTAAAACTCTGCAATCTAAAGAAGCATTACAGAGTCACTATTTAATAAGATTATTATATTGACAGACAAGGTAAGATATTATTCAATATCAAATTCATAATAAAGAAATAGGTTTAGAAATATTCAGGTGTCATAAATTGTTTAAATTTCTATCAACACAGTGAGAATTCCGCAAAGATACTCAAACTCATTTACCAAGTGACCTGGGCAATGATTACAAGACCTCCTATCAATCCTGATGTTAAATTTAGCTTTTTAGCATTAAAAAAAATGAAGTTTATGCAACCAAAATGTTAGAAAATTAAAATGTATTCTGTGGGGGTTTTTTTAGAGCTTTCAAATGATAAAAATTTTAAAAATCTCTATAGTTTGTAGATAATCTTCAGGTTAGTTGAAGTAAGAGTACTCTATATATTTGAGAAATGATTTTTAAATTCTAAAAATTCTTTTCTATTGAAAATACTGAAGAAATGTAAAACAAAAAGTTTTTGTACAAAGTTATTGCACACTAAATGCTCTCATGGCCACCATATTAAAGGAATAAAGGCCGAGAATGTCACCTGGTCTAAGAAGAATGTTTTTGCTAGATTGTGCTAGGTTGGTTGAGTTGTCAGCATAAGATAAATGGAGCTGAGCTGTACCATTAACCTGTGACATTTCTGACAGTGCAAGGCTATGTGCTATGAGAAAAGTAGACTATTTTTTCTATGCTATTCCGCAATTTATAATAGAAATAAGAAAAGATAGATGAAATGTTTTAATGAAAGACAGAAACATCAGAAAAAGCCTATCTCAAATAAATACTTTCCATTATATGTAAAAGCACATCCCCAAATCAGAATATAATAACAAATATATCACATAAACATATCACATTTTCCCAGGAGATAAACATTAGAATAGTTCTTATTTTAATCTAGCCATTTAAGAACAAAATCCATCTTTCCTTATTGACACCTGGACTTGTACTCCTATCAAAAAAAGTTAATTAAAACCAAGTCCCATTGTTACGACAATAAATCCCAATCCATTGTTAAAATCACTATTAAGTCTAAAATAAAAAAGCAATAATAGCATATTTTGGTTTTTAGGTTTACTAAAATTTCACAGAAAGATTAATATATTTGTTGTTTTTTATTTCTGAGCTTCCCACTGGCATAGAAAAAGTAAGATAGATAGATGACGGCCACACTGGAAAGATAAACTACCAAGATATAATGAAGACTAAATACCAGTTAATATTCATAATAAAATCATAAATTAGTATTGATATTTACTCGTAATTTAAAGGTAAAATAAAATTACCTAATATGACTTGATGCCTTACATGTGTCAATAAAATGACATTTTTATGATCCTGAGTCCTTGCTCTGAAATGCAATTCATACACAAAAAATTCAGTTTTCAAGGACAGAATGTTACACATTTATTGACTCATAGAAACCAGTTATCTTTTATAAAGTCATATCATAACTAATAGGAGCCAATAAAAAATGCTGTACTAGTCACTGTGCTAAAGAATGACAATATAAAGATGCAGAGATACAGAGCTTATCTTCAGGGTGCCCAAGCCTAGGAAGGAATGTGGAAATAGGATCAGTGCTAGAATCAATAATAAAGTGCTAAAATGAGTGATAAGAAGGAATTATCAATTATTCAATTATTCATTCAACAACACTTTATTGGATGTTTACTATATACCAGCCACTGCTTTAATTATATTTAAAAGCAGATAGATGATAGATGATAGATAGATAGATAGATGATAGATAGATAGATGATAGATAGATAGATGATAGATGAGGCAGATAGACACATACATACATTTATCTCAAATATTTAAGAAAATATTAATGATGTTATAACTTTACATAGGTATAACTCACAATTTTAAATCATGTTGCATACATATGGATTTATCATATGAAGTGAGGAATATTTTTTAACAAGTCTAGATTTTGTTACATTTCTATCCACTATTAAGTAATTTCTGTGATCTCTCAGCTGTCAAGACCCAAAACTACATTTTTTCATTGTAACTTTGAAATTTCATTTAGAATCGGAAGTGGCAAAATTCACCTCCTTAGTCTTTTTATTTTATAAATTATTGAATGATCTCACCCTTTTATATTTCAAAGTTTGTGTTGCTATCACTTTTCTAGATTTTAATCTAGATTTACTTGGCTATGACATTGAGAATTTAAATTACGGAATGTCAATGTATGATTTTAGATTTAGATTTAGAATAATCATCAGTGTTAAAATTTAGAGACTGCTTATACTCCAACATAGCTATTAACTTTCTATTTTGTATCTGAGGAAAATCATGCTGCTTTTTCCCTATAGGTTCCTCACAATACGATGATGTTTGTTTCTTAAAACTTTCTCTTTTTTTCTTTGTTCCCCACCCCAGGTAACTGAGGCATAAATGGCAAATAAAAAGTGTGTTTATTCATGGTGCACAATGTGGTGATCAGACACATGAATATTGTGAAATGATTAGCACAAAAAAAGCTAATAAACACATCCATTGCCTCACATAGCTTAACTTGTTGTGTGGGTGGTAAGAACACTTAAGATCTACTCTCAGCAAATCTTAGGTACACAATGCAGTATTATTAATTATAGTCACCATGATGTACATCAGATCCCCAGAACTTATTCGTCTTACACCTGAATATCATTTGTACACTTTAATCAACCGCTCCCCATTTTCTCCACCCTCCAATCCCTGGCAACCACCCTTCTACTCTCTGCTTCGGTGAGTCTGACTTTTTTACATTCCACATGTAAGTGAGATTGTTATTTTGTATTTGGCTTATTTTGTATAATGTTCTCCAGGCTCACCCACGTGAAAATGGCAGGATTTACTTCTTATGGCTGAAAATATTCCTTTGTGTGTGTGTGTGTCACATTTTCTTTATACATTCATTTGTTGACAGACATTTTACGCTGTTGCCATATCTTGCATATGTGTAAAATGCTGCAATGAACCCAATGAATGCTGCATGGGTGTAGAGACACCTTTTCAAGGTCCTGATTTCATTTTCTTTCAGTAAGTACCCAGAAGTCGGATTGCTGGATCATGTAATAGTTCTATTTCTATTATTACATAATGGCTATACCAATTTACATCCCCACCAAAAATGTTCAAGAGTTCCCTTTTCTCCACATCCTTGCCAGCACTTGTTATCTCTTGTCTTTTGATAAAAACCATTTAACAGATGTGAGGTGTTATCTCTTTGTGGTTTTCCATCTCTCTGGTGATTGGTGATATTGAGCATGTTTTCATTGATCTGTTAGCCATTTATACGTCTTCTTTGGAAAAATGTCTAATCAAGTCCTTTGCCAATTTTTAAATTGGGTTGTTTGGTTTTTTGCTATTGCATTGTGAGAGTTCCTTATATATTTTGAATATTAACCTCTCATCAGATATATGGTTCACAAATATTTCTTCCATTCTATAGGTTGCCTTTTTTGTTGTTGTTGATTGTTTCCTTTGCTGTGTAGCAGCTTTTTAGTTTGATGTAGTCCCATTTATTTATTTTTGCTTTTGTTGCCGATGCTTTTCGTGTCGTATTCAAAAACTCATTGCTAAGGCCAATGTCAAGAAGCTTATTGCTGTTTTCTTCCAGGAGTTTTAGTTTCAGGTCTTATATTTAAGTTTTCAACCCGTTTGAGTTAATTTTTGTTTATGGTATAACAAAAGGGTCCAATTTCATTCTTTTGCATGTGAACATTGCATTCTCCCAAAAGCATTTATTGAAGAGTCTATCCTATCCCTATTGTGTATTCTTGAACCCCTTTTCAAAGACTAGTTGACCTATGAGGGAGTTTATTTCTGGGCTGTCAATTCTGTTCCATCTGTCTGTGTATTTATTTTTATGCCAGTACCACAATGTTTTGATTGCTATAGTTTTATAGTATACTTTGAAATCAGGTAGTGTGATGCCTGAAGCTTTGACCTCTTTCTCAAGATTGCGTTGGCTATTTGGGGTCTTTTGTAGTTCCAAACAAATTTTATTTTATTTCTATGACAAATGCCATTGGGATTTTGACAGGGATTGCATTGAATCTATAGGTCATTTAGGGTCTTATGGACATTTTAGCAGTGTTAATTCTTCTGACCCATAAACACAGAATATCTTTCCATATGTGCCTTCTTCAATTTCTGTCATCAATATCTTACAGTTTTCAGTGTACAGATCTTTTACTTCCTTGGTTAAATTTATTCCTAAGTGTTTCGTTCTTTCTGATGCTACTGCAAATGGGATTATTTTCCTAATTTCTTTTTGAAGAGTAAATTGTTAGTGTATAGAAATGCACCTGATTTTTGAATGTTGATTTTGTATCCTGCAACTTTACTGAATTTGTTTATCAATTCTAAAAGTTCTTTGTGGAGTCTTTTGGGTTTTCTCTGAATAATAACACGTCATCTGCAAACAGAGATATAGAAGAAAAGCATTTAGCTTTTCACCATTGAGGATGATGTTCCCTGTAGGCTTGTCATATATGGCCTTTATTATGTTGAGGAACATTCCTTTTATACCTAGTTTGCTAAGAGTTTTATCATGAAAGTTTGTTGAATTTCATCAAATGCTTTTCCTACATCTATTAAGATGATCAAATGTAAATCAAATAACAGGGAGAATAAATGGTAAAATTTGGGCAGAAATATAGCCAAAATAGTTTAAAAACAAAGTTAAAGGTAAATATCAGATTAAGTAGCATACAGTGCAACAAACATTATGAAGTACAAACGAGCTCAGTTTTGTAAAAGAGGTAATCCTATAATAAAGATATAACATCTATGTGAAAGCCACACTGATGAAAACCTACATCATAAAGAAAGTGCAATACATAAATAAAGTGAAATGACTTCCTTCCCTTTAAAACTGTTAGCACTCACCATTCTATTTAATATTGTACTGGAGGTGATAGCTAATGTAATAATGGAAGAAAAAATAAATAAAAGGCATAGTTATGTATTCAAAGTGAGAAGTAATACTTCTCTTTTAAGCAAATATTATTATCAATGTATAAAAATCCCAAGATATACAAGGCAACTGCTAGAACCAATAAGTTAATTTAGTAAGATTTCTGTATATTATCCGAAAGGAATTAAAAAAATAATTTTACTTCTAATTGATATGAATTATGTGAATCAATTTTTCAATATTCATGATGCATCATAGTATGAGTACTTGCATATGCATGCACATACACACAAACATATATGAATACTCATGTATGTTCATTTTCTGTCAGTTCTATTTTGGTATTTCTATTATGTATCTAGAACATAGCATTTTAGAACTAATATGAAGGAAAGACATAGGAAATAATTTTAGCTAATTTTCTAATTCATTGTAACTTTCACTATTATCCATTTCAAATTATCATAGACCATGACAGCAGAATGGGTATATAGAGATTTTTTAAAATCTAAAACTCATTCTTTCTATGTCCAAATGAAAAAAAAAAAGGAAAAGATTTTGAACACATACATATAACCTACAGTAGTATAATAACAAAAGATACTCACTGACATAAAACAATTCACCATATTGCTTTATTTCTTATTTTACTCATAAATCAGCAATGTTTCTTAAAGGATGAAATGATGACTAGTACATATCTTTCCCTTTAAATCCTTAGTTATAATTCACTTTCATCATTGTAAGAGTTAATATGACACAAGAAAGTTATAGGTATAGTCTTTTAAAACAAAGCATGATTATGTTCGCAAAATAATAATACATATTCTCCTTTCTCTTTGATTTTATTTAGCATTTAACTTATTTATACTATAGTCAATAAGCCATAATCCTGTTTTCTCTCCAAATTATTTTGTTGGCAATATTGACAAATGGACATGATGTGCCTGTGAATTTTACTACTCAATATAAACAGATCCATAGATTTTAAATCGGTATCTGCTTGTAGAGTGTTTTTAGAAAAATGTAAACTGCAATTCATGTAAAAATAAGGATGGGGGGGGCACCTGGGTGGCGCAGTCGTTAAGCGGCTGCCTTCGGCTCAGGGAATGATCCCAGCCTTCTGGGATCGAGCCCCACATCAGGCTCCTCCTCTATGATGAGCCTGCTTCTTCCTCTCCCACACCCCCTGCTTGTGTTCCCTCTCTCGCTGGCTGTCTCTGTCAAATAAATAAATAAATAAAATCTTTAAAAAAAAATAAGGATGGGATGCTCTACTGTAGTACATTAATTCCTGGTAATTCATATACTGAATATCTAGGATATATAATCAAAAATACTTATGAAAAATTAAAAATATAATAATATCTTTAATATCGCATATTTTGTGATAAATACATTAATATATTTATTATTTAGGAAATACTGATAGAATTTATGAAAATAGCATTTGGCAAGGCATATAAGATATAAAATATATTTTTGATATTTTGATATAGCGGTGAATTTTTTATCCATAAATAGTATTATAGAAAATTGCATAGATATATTAAATTTTTTATCAATTTCTCAGAATTGAAAATGTGAAAAATATTTTATGCATATTTTAATGTTAAAACATTTTCTAGAAATGTTTTCTAGGGAAAAAAATATCTAACTGGCTTTCATGGAAATTATTGCAAATTTGAAGTGATTTACTGAATGGGATGAAATTATTTTGCTTGTGATCAGTTAATAACAAGGAATCTAGACATAACCTTAATTCTCTATTTCTGAACTGCTTAACTTAAAAATGAAAATATCAGACAAATAAAATATAATAAAATTAATGTTATGTATGAATCTTTCTTCTTACGATATACATTTATATCCTGGGTCACACTGTAATAATTTAATTGAAATTTTAGAAAAGAACAGAATAATCAAAACAAAGGAAAAGGAAATTAAACCTCTGAGAATAGTTGCCAAATAAATTCAAAAGGGCTGAACAACAACAGAACTTTTCAGAACAAAGGCAATATTATCACCACTTTGAAAAATGCCTTAGGCCAGTGTAGTGATGTATATTTAATGAATGAATCAGTCAAATCATTCATTATGCAACAAATGTTTACTGAATGCCTGTTACATACCAAAAATACTAGAATGCGATGTCATGGAACTTACAGTCTAGTAGAAATTTTAATGACACAATTTTAAAAGAGGAAGTTTGATTTTAATACATAACCTTTTAAAGGCACTGAAAAAATTATCTCAATTCTCTATTGAGGTTATTTAATTTATTAATGGAGAATTTCTTTGGTTCTGCTCTCACATTCTACAAAATAGTTTTATTAAAACTCTTTACATGCATTTTAGACATTAATAGCTTTCTCATGGCATAGCCACATTTTTAGTCACATACAGCTTCCCAGAGCATATTATCCTTACTTCCACCTAAGTAATTTAAAATACAGCAATTTTTGAAATAAATTTTGATACTGTCATGGCAATTTTTATCTGAAGCCACAAGTACTTATCTGTATACCATAGCATAATAGTGGTGTTTTCTTTATTCATTCTGCATTTTACAAAAGTAATTTCAACAATATAACCATTTAACTGTTTTGTTCTTTAATTTACTTTAAATGGCTTTTTTGGAACAACATTATACATAGTTGTATGGCTGTATACCCAGATATATTTATTAAGTAAGTGTATAATCTCTTTGCCTCTTTCTCTTATGGAACTCTTTCAGTTGACTTCTATGAGCACATATTATCTCGCAGTGATTAAAGTCATATTAGATTAATGTGTCTTTTCCAAAGGGACTTTATTTCAAGAGTATCTAAAGTATAAGAGAATCTGAGATGAATTCCTCCATTTCAAAGATAATTTTGGTAAAACTCTCCTTATTTTCAGCCATATTTACTTTTCTCAAAATACTTGTAGGCTGAAAACTGGGGCACACAAACTGGGACTCAACAGGAAATGAGATATATTGAATTAACCACAAACATTGTAGATGAATATCTTTAAAGAGTGTTTTTCGATCTTTTGAAAACAATTTTAAAATCTGGAAATCCAGACTCAAACCAGTACATCAAATTTCATGTCATGCCATCCTATAACTTAGGAGAATGAAATTTAAAGATGTAAGGTTTATTTGATGTGAACTCTGACCTTTTGACTTTCTAAAACCTTTGAAATACAACTTTGGTAAAATCATTTTAATATGGCATATGTATGTATATATTACTTAAGAAAACTACTTGCCTCATATTTTTCTTGACAATAAAATGAGAAAATGTTTTTAATGCTTCTAGAGCAACCAAAACATCATGATACATTAGTTCCTTTCCCTTTCAAACAAAATAAAATACAAATTGTCACAAGAACTCATGAATAAGCATTCTAGCTGTCCTGCATCACTGCTTTGGACAAAAGAATTACCTTTGGTTAGTCCCCAGACAAGCAAATAAGCACCTTAAAAGGAACAAATGGACATTCCACAAATAATCTTCTCTGATGATCTGTCTGGACACTGTGCTACAGGAATGTGTATTATTTTTTATGACCTACCTTTTAAAACCAAACTGAGAGACTCAGAAAGAAACCAAACATCAAATGGTTCTAATCATGAGACATTCTAGGTTAAATGTGACCCTAGGAGTTAAGGACCCTGAGCATAATATGATCTATGTTTCAATTAAGCAGATCTCATTTGGAGGAGGGCAGCGATGTTCAATACTCTCTCACTTGGAGAGCCACCAAAGTGATTTACCAGAGCACAATTAACAGATCAGTAATATATTTTTTTACGATCCTTGTTTCCTAAAGCCTCTTCATTTTGAACCTTTGATCAAGATCGGTAAATTTACTTTGCTTCCCTCCTCTCAAGCGCAGATTTAGATGTATCAAAACTTTTTGTCAGTGACAACACTAGATTTTGGATGAACTGCTATCATCTTTTGTTCCCCACATGTCATATTCAAAATTGGATAAAGTGTACAGGCCAAGTGCATGGCTCAGCAAGGTCAGGAAAGTTACAAGGAACTGCACTGGTGCTTTTTCTCATATCCTAAAGGTACAATTACGTAACTCCTCTGATAACTTTAAAAACTAGCATTCATCAAATATTATTTTGAGTATAATATGGGGCTTATAAATAAACTGTTGCCTCTTTATACAATCCAGAAGGACATAAAAGACAGATGGAGAACTGAATGTAGCCTATTGTTTTATATAGCTATGGTTTAAAAAAAAAAATCCCCACTCAGAAGAAAAAGCCTCTGCTAGATGGCAGCTGTTGAATAGAGTGAGCAGAAAGCATCTTGCTAGAAAAACAAAGAAACTCGAACGAAAATGTAAATAGCTCAGTTCTATAGTCTTCTCCAGGCGAAGGACATGAAACTTGGGTTTTAAAGACAGAGTTTATGAAATAATATCAAGAAGCCTTTTTATTTTGCTGTTGATTTCCAACCAGGCTGCATCCAAGTTTCAAACACTCTGGAATCCTTAGGCTTAATTCACTAGCTGCATTTTAACCTCTGCCATGTGGCATGTGAATATGGCTTGTTTAGTTAGTTTTAAGACATAATTAATAGGCATTGTCAAAGACTCTCATTTCTGATCATGGGGGGTTGGCAACCCTTTGTTGCTTTCATTCCAGGCTCTGAGATACTGGCCAGATGCTATGTCCTACTACCAAACTGTTATGTGGAAGACATCCTTTTTAGGACACTCTCAAATCCTTTTTGGCCAACTTCATGACTCCTGCAGAAGTTCAATTAGTTACAGTTTTACTTAATTTGCTAGAAGTACATAGAGTGCTTCTAGACTTTTTGTCTAAAACTTCATTGAGGTAAAAATTATTACTATAAATAATTTACTTTTTTTCTCTTATGTTTAGCTTAGTTGGGATACAACATAGGATACTGGAAAAAGTGTTTCCATTATATACAAATTCCCATCCAAGCCCTGCCACAAACACTTCTTGAGCCCAGGGATGTATCTCACTCTCCCTGGGTCTCAGTTGCTTCATCTTTGTAATAAGACACTGGGCTGAATGATCTGATCCCTTCTCACTGGAAAATCCATGGTTCTACGGGTCTTCCTATGTGTAATCAATCAAAAACTTTATGCTGCTTGAAGCAGACCTTTGCTTGGTTTTCACAAATTAAAATGCATGGTTTGAAGATTTGTGAGAGTCCTTGAAGTTCTATGACAAGTAGCAATTTTTAATTTTGCTGAGAAACAAATTTTATTTGCACACATTGCAAGGCTATATGCAGGAAGGAGTCAGATTTATTATAACAAAATTTAGCCCTCTACCTACCATTTGTATCTCAATGAAGTCTAATGTGACCTTCTTTTAGCAGTCTCAGTAAGGTTCCAAAAGGATCACTTTGATATATTTTGTCTTATTCTATGGGGGGAATTGATAATGTAATATATTCTATTAGCTTGAAAAATTAGTCTTATATATAAAACTTTAGTTATACATCAAAATCAACTAAACATAGCTCCATGATGGAAACAAGAACCATAAGGACCTGTGGAAATGTCCTATATACCTCCATAATTTCGATTTATATCAGGATTTCCTTATTTTTCCACCCTAAGCACTCACAGATTCTAAAAGCTCTGATGCTTTATGTAAATCAATGTAGCATATAGTGTTTAAAATATATTCATTTTTATTCTCTAAATTAACAGAATTATACACATTATAAAACTGTTTAGTAAGTGATATAAATTATAGTATAAATGACTAATAATTTCAAAATCATTTGTTTAATTTTAGAAATGTTTGGTGAAATCTTGTTTGATAATACTGTCACTAAGTAATGCTTCTATCTAATGATTTGGCACAGAGAACTACACTAAATACTTTTCTAATGATTTCTTCCATTTAATTGACAGTTATTAGGTGTCTTAGTAAGTAGAGGATTTCTCAGATCAACATTGTTTATAGTGCTAACTCTTCCCTCAGTTTCTGTTAAATTAGTAGTAAATGTATTTAAATGCCTTCTATCCCATATCTGAGACACTTATAGATTCAGTTTTCTATTATCAAATAACACATGACAACAATAAATCTGGATCTCATATTTAATAGGATTAAACTGATCTTTCAGGTCAAATGAGAGGTGGCATAAAGTGGTAGTAAGAGCATGGGCATGTTGCCAGGCTCTTCGAGTTAAAATCCTGCTGGCACTGCTGTTTAAGTTTGAAATAACCTCTTAGTGCCTCAGTTTTCTTGCCTAATGAATGAGAAAGACTCAATTATGTTGCAATGGCGTCTGGTCCTAATTTATTGTTAATATTGGTAATAATGTTTGCGACTAGCTCTCCTGAAATGAATTAAATAGAGGTGATATTGAGATGCCTGGGTGGCTCAGTTGGTTAAGCGTCTGTCTTCGGCTCAGGTCATGATCTCAGGGTCCAGGGACTGAGTCCCACATAGGACTCCTTGCTCAGTAGAGAGCCTGCTTCTCCCTCTGCCTGCCACTCCCCCTACTTGTGCTCTCTCTCTCTGACAAATACATAAAATCTTTAAATAAATAAATAAATAAATAAATAAATAAATAAATAAATAAATATAAATAAATAAATAGAGGTGGTATTTAACTGAGAAGGTTGAATACAAGGATTTGCACTTCTGGCACCCCATATTACTCCTACAGGCTCCGTCCTATGTCAGAAGACTCAGAAGACCCTGGTCTTTGCCTGAGGCTGCCCTGATTACTCCCCCTTATCAGCTCTCTCTGTCTCTGTCCTCTTTCTCTAAGTCCTACAGCAGCTACAGTCTACCTAAGCACTATTTGACAATGGTTGGGGTAGGACCCAGTGTTGGGTGCCTACAACCTCATAGGGAGAGGTGGACTAAGCATTTGTCCTCCAAGATGCTAGCACTGCCTCTAAGGATGCCGCCTTTACTTTTTGGCATTTGGTATTTCTGGGCAGAAGGAAACGGGAATAGATGGGCCAGTTCAAGAGCTGCAGTAAGTGAAGTGAGCCATCTGGCAGTCTGGCAGACTGGCTGGGGCCAACGTGGTTCTAAATTTTGCATACCTTGAGGTCCTCGTAACATGGGACATAGGATGGACATGGGATAAAAGAAGATCCTTGGGCATGACTAGGTGGGGAGTTCATATTGTTGCTGAAGGGCAGATCCCATAGTTTGGCCAGAATTGGCCCTGACTGATCAGAACAGCTGCCAACCTTAAAGAAGAAGCAAAGCCCTAAAGGCTCCCCGTTAAAACTGGCCTTAATTGTTAAGTTTCTGGGGAGCTGTGAAATGGTCCCGAGAGAGCTAGAGCAGCTCAAAGACAAATGCCCTGGGACAGGGAGGAGTTTGAGATAAAGGCTATTTATGAACTGATATAGACATATTTCAACAACAGGTAAAGCCTTCCCAATGTGTGTTGGCTAAACATCAGCCCAAGGAAGAAAGGTAGGAGCTGTAAGCAGCCAGAGGGAGTCACAGGACTTTGGGTACAGATAAATGGGCTACCAATGTGAGGTGAAGAAGCTTAATGCAGTTATTTCAGTACATAATTTGAAAGACACATTCAGATCTTGTCATGAGATGTCAAGGTAACCATTTGACATTACAAATGATTGTAAAAGCACAGTTCAGTTATATCCCAGTGTCATTTGCTCTTTCTAGAAAACCAAGGAAAATAAAATAAACCATGTGTGGTATGTGTATATAAAAGACTTAAAAAAGCATGAGATGCTCACATCATATCCTCCTAAGAATGAAAGTAAAGTTCCAGAGCCCTTAAAACCATTCCAATGTTTAAATTCTGCATATGTCAATAACTTTCTTGTATATGTGTGACTCCTGTTGGACAAGTATAGCTTCCCAATACAGAGCAGAATTATTGTTTAAATCTCCTTATTTATAAAACAAAAGATTTCTAAATCTAAAATGTGAAGAAAAGTCATCAATGAAAAAGAACGCATTATTCTAAGTGCTCAGCTCAGAGCATTAACATGTTAAATCACTATCATAAAATCAACCTTGTGTATAAAAGAGCTCCAAACAATATCATGAGGAAAATTTTCATAAATTATGTTGCTATAATTTATATCATTAGGCTACCTGGAACACTTAAAATTAAAGTCATCAATGTAAAATTTGAATTGAATATAGGTTCCTAATGATGTACAAAAATGTATTTAAAAGACCATTTAAACATTAGAATGATAATACATTTTGATCAGATAAATTATATTTTATTTTATTTTTTTTTAAAGATTTTATTTATTTATTCGTCAGAGATAGAGACAGCCAGCGAGAGAGGGAACACAAGCAGGGGGAGTGGGAGAGGAAGAAGCAGGCTCCTAGCGGAGGAGCCTGATATGGGGCTCGATCCCATAACGCCAGGATCACGCCCTGAGCCGAAGGCAGATGCTTAACTGCTGTGCCACCCAGGCGCCCCCAGATAAATTATATTTTAAATTATGTAGTGAGTTCCTTATTTTCTTATGAGCAAAAAAGAGCATGCTTCCCTCTCTCCTATTATTTTATACGTAATGCCTGAAAGCAAAGAGGATAGATGATAAAACAGTGAAGGATGAGATATAATTAAAAGAAAATTGATAATCCTGCATGAACTAAGAAAGAGTAGTCTGAATCTGAAAAGTAAATAAAGAAATTAAAAACAGGCCCAAGTCATTGAAAAGAATTTTCCACATTTTTAAAAACATTGGCCATTACATAATATGAAATACATTTGGAGTTTCTTCACTAACTCTCAGTAAATTTATAGGAAATTCTTGCCATATGAAAGGACTCACATTTTATGAATATAGTTATGCTAAAACATCAAATGAAGTTTTTGATAATGCTTATTAATACGAATTGCATTGCCTGACATATAATAAAAACAAGTATATAATCTTGAACAGATAAATGGATACTCCAATGGTAATTACTATCACAAATTCACACAAGCTCAAATGAGTTTTTATCTAAAGGCCTTGATATATCATTTATGATAAAAGTTTTATGGGGTTTATGACAAATATTTCCATTTACACATTGTAATGAGGAAAGCGAAGCATAGAAAAAACTTAAAATTGCTAGCATATCCTTTACCACATCCTACAAACACATGGATTTATCAGTCTCTTAGTGATAGAATTACACTTAAATTGAAAAAAGAAAAAGATGTAGAGCTTTCTTATTATCCCATTTGGAAATTATTTTTCAACTTGTAAGGAGAAAAACAAAAATTTGATGAAACTTTAAGCAAAATAAAGCATGCCTTTTTTCTTACAGAGTTCACCTCTGGCATCAGCTTTACTTGTCTGACTACTGAAAGATTAAAAAAATAAAGAGAAAAATACTGAAAATTGGTAATACGGGTTCTTACAGGAAAAAAAAAATTCAACAGTTTCACACTTCTCCGTAAGCTAACTATATTAGAATGTATGATATTTTGTAAAGTGAAACAATGCTTTCAAATCTCATAAATGTACATCTTTTATCCAAAAATTATAGATTCATTTCCCTACCTTATTCTCAGCTCTGTACATTGGAGAGATAATCAAAAATAAAATTAAATGTATGCCTTAAAGGATGGTAGAAGGCTATGGGAGAGATAATGCATGCACATATAAAATAATAAAATATAACAGTAGAAATTATTCTATCATTAAAATTTTAATGAATTTATATATAGACAATCAACGAAGTTTCATAAGAGCATGAGAACTTTAAAAGCAAAGAAAATTATCAAGGATGTGATCGGCCATAACTAAGTAGAATATTCAACAACTCGTTTTACTGATGCTACGGAGGCCGTCCTTAAACCAAGAGGGACTAAAATGATCATGACTTGCTATAATCTATTGGGGGCTAAGGGAGGACTTTTGTCCAGACGTAATACAATGATACCTCATATATCTTTAGTAGAAGACTGAAATTTTTTCACAGTACAAGTTTAAATTTAAATACATAAACAAAAGTGGTGACCTTGGTAATATAGTACCTTAAAACACAATGTGGGGTGTGTGTGTGTGTGTGTGTGTGTGTGTGTAAATATCAGATTCACTCCTAAATGCGGGTTTTGACTCAGCCATTAGGGAACCACACAGCAGCAGAGAATGGGAAAAGAAAAGATTTAATTTTGTTATTTAACAACACACCTAAAGGCAAGTTTTTATTTCAAATAATATAATGTCTCAGTGAACAGTATTGAAAAAATAGTTACTGATATGAAAAAAAAATAACCTTAATCTCCACCTCTCTCATCTTCCATTAAAATTCCAAGTGAAAAATAAAACATTAATTAATTAATTAAGAGTTCTAACAAAGCATCAAGAGTTTTGGTTGGGTCTTTTTGTGTTTTTTGTTTGTTTGTTTGTTTTACACTTCGGAATTAGGTTTAAAAAAAAAAAGGAAATACAGCTTTAAAGCCAGAGATTGTAAAGGAAACAACTGGATACATCTCATCTAACAAAAATACAAAACTTCTGAGAAAACACTATTAAAAAAACTACACACTAGAAAAAATGTCTATAAGCTATGTAACTGACAAAGGCTTATATTAATAAAAAGCCTGTAGCTATTAGGGATAAATAAAACAACTTTTGTCTGAGAATGGTGTTCAGTATCCCTGAAGCTGATCTTAAGAATAGAAGCCACGTGTGACTAAGTTACGTGGGAGGTACTAGACGCAATGGCACGGGACAGGGAAAGGGAGAAGGGAAGAGAAGACAGCTAGTAAGGGGAACATTATCATAGCAGCTACCAGTATGTGTGACAATTGTTTAAAACTACAGGCAAACTTGGGGAAACAGTGTAGGACACAGGCCTCACAGTTATAAAAAGAGGTGAGGGAGGTGGGTTATTTACCAAGAACTCCCGCCAGCCATTGATGCAAAGCTGCCCTAAAGAGTGTTAATTCTCTTGTAGTTGAGATGTTAGAGGTCAGAGTGGCCTCTGTGACTTTGGAGAACTCCCTGAAGGAAACAGATGCAGATACTGGCAGCTGGGAGTTGGCTGGCACTCACTGAAATGGTTCATCTCAAGAGAAACGGCAGAGATTATGTGGCCTCTGCTATAAGAAGCAAATAATAGTTACTGTATCAGTAAAATGAACTGGTAGTTTGCATTAAAAATACATAAATGTTTGATAGTCATGAGAAAGATCAATTGCATTAGTAATAAAGTAATACAAATTTTAAAATATTTGGATTTTGTATATTAAAGTTATATGTTTATGTAAGTCATGTTGTATATCTTAAATTTATCCTATGCTGTATGTCAATCATAACTCAATAAAACTGGAATAAATTTTAAAAGTTAATATTTTTAAAAGATTGATTTTTTAAAATAATGTGAGAAAAATACTGTCTCATACATTGGTGGGAATGCAACTGACAAAAGGTTTATTGGAAATAATAAGCTAATATGTTTAATGAACACTGATCCAAGAGTTCACATCCTGACCATTCTATTTCTAACTGCAACTCTATCTTTTGACACTTCAACACATCCATGTTTTCTTTTTCTCCATAGTACATTATCACTATCTAATAACTACTTTTTTTACTTATTAATTTATCTTTATAATTTGTCACCTTTACTAGACTATACGTCACATGAGGGCAGGGACTTTCATCTGTCTTACTCATTGCCACCTAGACTTGAGAAGAGTGTCTGGCACTTAATAGATAGCCAATAATGTGTGTTGAATGAATGATTTTACATAAATATATCATTAGAGAACAATAGAAAAACTGATCACAAATACGTTCAAATAAAGTTTATCTCAAGTTTATTTTTAATTTTATTTTATTTGAGAGAGAGAGAGCACAAGCAGCAGGGGGGTGAGAGGGTGGGAGTGGAGCAAGGAGCAAAGGGAGAGGGAGAAGCAGACTCCCCGCTGAGCAGGCGGCCCAGGATCATGACCTGAGCCTAAAGCAGCTGCTTAACTAACTGAGCCAACCAGGTGTCCCCTCAATGTTGTTTTATAATAGTAAAAATGTAGAAATAATATAATGACCAAAAGATGCTGTTTATATAATATACACATACCTGTATTAAATATGATAATATGCATCTGTATATTTTTGACATGAAAAAATAGGCATTAAACATCATTAAATTAACAAAGCAGTTTATGAAACAGCATATTCAGTATGACTCAATTTTGGCTAAATATATATTTTTAGTATAAATCTAATCTGGAATAATATAAAGAAAAATATCAACTCTGGTTATCTCTGGCTGATGGAATTCAAAAGTTAATTCACTATTTACAGGTGATTTTCAATATTTTCTACCATGAATTTTATATAATATGTGCATATAATGAATTATAAATCTATTTTTATTGTTAAACATACTGAACCTAATATAGAAAGTCTATAGTGGCTACAGGGTTGCCTCTTTAATTTTTTCAACGTCATGAATAGACCAAGCATCAAACAGGCAAACATTTAAAAATGACCAAAACCTTTGTGCATATTATTTTATGATACTAACTTGTGAATTCTTTATGTAACCTACACATGTATTGTAGAGTTGCAGAGCTGAACATGAGGACTAAACTAGTTTTCCTAAGTAAAGCTCTCTAATGGGATATATTTATGTGTATTTTGTAGAAAAAACCCACTAAAATAAAGTTTTCTTTTACCTTTTCGAGGATCTGATAGAACTACTAAACCAAAACATAACTTTTCACATAAGTTAGTGTCTTGATTCATATTAATGTCAACTTCTTACATTAATATTTCATATGCAGTAGAGAAAATAAAATCTCAAGAGAAGAAGACATTTCGATTTTTGTTTATCAAGATCAAAAATGTATAAAACCCCCTATAACTATATTGTAATAATGCCTAGAGCACCAAACAAGAGATTTTAGGTATTCATTTGAAACAGCTGGCAGAATTATTTCCTACTTCAGTTTTAACAGCATATCAATCACTGATGTTGCTGTACTACTGCAAATTAGTTTTTTTAAAAAAAAGAACAGAAATTATGCTATTTTTCATGTCAATGTAGTCCCCTAATATCTTGTCATTTGGGTTTTTTTTTGTTTTTTGTTTGTTTAAAAGATTTTATTTATTATTTGAGAGAGACAGAGATAGTGAGAAAGAGCACAAATGGCGGGGGTAGGGGGAGGTGGAGGGAGAAGCAGGTCCCTGCTCAGCAGGGAACCTGACTCTTGGCTCGATTCCAGGACCCCAGGATCATGACCTGAGCCAAAGGCACACATTCAACTGACTGAGCCACCCAGGTACCCCGTGTCTTGTTTTTTTTTTTTTTTATTTTAAATAAGTTAAAATATATACTTTAAGACCAGGTAGTGATACAAAGCTAGAATTTAATTTAGGGTACAGACTTTTCTCTAGTTATTAAGTAACAATTATTGCTATTTTATATTTTTAAGATGACTCACTTGGTGGCAATCACAAAAGACAGATAGATGTATATCTTAAAATATACTACAAGCTCAGCTTCCTTTCGGTGGTGGATGCAGTAACCATGTGTTACAAATCCTCAGGACTACCTACAGAATCAGCAAGAAGGGCCTCTGCCTGAAGCCCTGTGTCTTGAAGCCCCGTGTATCACAAACCCACAAGATAAATGCATTGAAGAATGAATGGATGTCCTGGTCATTTGCGATGCAGTGCTCAGTAGAGGCACACTATAACCCATAATGTTACAAATCCACTTTTATGACCTAACACCGTTTACCCCAGGGAAATATTTCAGATCTCTTTTCCTATGTCCTCAAAAATAAAAAATGATTTCATCCAAATGTCATGAAGGTTTGTAGTTTGTGCCCCTATCAACATTGGCCGCAGACATATTTTGACTTGAGCAAAGGAGCAAACACAGAATGAGATGAAGCTGAAGGGGGTTTACCACCTCAGACCACCCTTAAAGTGGACCTAGGGCAATACTACAAATGGAAACCTACACTCCTTATTTCCTAATACTTTAAAGTTATACATCAGGCTAATTAAATTTTAAATACAATATGTTCTATTATCCTGCCTTAAAAGATGTACCTTTATAACCATAAAATTAAGAAAAGTATGTGTAAAGCTTATGGTTTTATATTTTGGCTGGCATATGTCAAAGATGACTGAACTTAATTACTGTGCCTATCAGCATGAAATTATTTCTTTTTATTGACAACTAGATGGACACTGAAAGTCAGAATTATATAGTTTCATTTTTTTAAGATTTTATTTACATTTTATTTATTTATTTATATAGAAAGCATGCATGCGAGTAGGGGAAGGGGAAGAGGGAGAGAGAATCTCAAGCCAGCTCTGGGCTGAGAATGGAGCCTGATGTAGGGTTTAATCTCACGATCCCGAGATCATGGCCTGAGCCAAAATCAAGATTAGGAAGCTCAACCAACTGAGCCATCCATGCGCCCCTATAGTTTCATTTTAATAAAAATATTTGAAAGTGTTTATTTGGACTTTTAGATTACCACATAAAAATTTTAGCTCTACATATTAAATTTAAAATTTCAATATTCACTAGTTATGTTGCATTTACCCTTTAAATTTAATAAGTTCTTCAAATTTTTATAAGAAAGAATTATTTGTTAATTTTAATAACAAAAATTTTAGAAGAGAAACAATTGTTTTGCAAATGTAAAAAGCAATTTCAATCATTTTACACTTAATTTAAACTTTTGAAAAAATCTTGGTAGCTTTTTAATGCGGTCACTTTTTATTTTATAATCCTAATTTAAATCATTACTCTCAATAGAACAAAATTATATAAAAGATCTTGATTATAACAACCTAATTAGTAATTCTGCTGAAATGAAAACGAGAAAAACAAGTTCAATGGAATAAAGGTGTAATGATTTTGAATTACATCTGTGTTTTATTAATCATGCAAACTCTGCTGGCCAGTCATCAGTTCATTAGTTAGAGCAATGAAATGAAGTTCAGTCATCTTTGACATATGTCAACTACAAAATCTAACATCATAAGTTTACACATACTTTTCTTAATTTTATGTTTATAAAGGCACATCTTTTAAGCCAGGATAATAGAACATATTGTATTTAAAAGTTTATTAGCCTGATGTATAACTTGAAAATACTCAAAAATAAGGAATGTGGGCTTCCATTTGTAGTATCGCCCTAAGCCCACCTTGAGGTGGTCCCAGGTGGTAAACCCCCTTCAGCTTCATCTCATTCTGTGTTTGCTCAAGAGTCGGCCTATATCTAATCACCAACTAATAGACCATTCGAGCAGCTTACCCACAGATTTTAGCTTTACCACATTGTTTTATGTAAACTCAAAGTGTTACTTCAGTCAATCCAGGTTACATTCCTTTTTTCCTGATATTCCATGAGAGCTGAGTTGTACCTAAAACTTGTCACCTAGATCACTTATAAGGGGATTATTATTTAAAGACACAACTTCAAAAGCAAACTAAAATAATGGAAACCCCATCTATGAACATCAGTTTGTGTTTTCAGTTTGTGTTTGTGTAGTAGAGCAAAGAGGCACAATGTAAACCGCTGTCTATTGTGGGAGAGATGTGGTCACATCTGCTTGTTCGTCAGATGTGATTTGCACAAAACAATGAAATTTCACAGGAGGAACATACATAATCTGCTTATTTTTCCCATTCCAAGATGAATAACTCTCTGATGAAGAACCATTCATTCTAAAATGTCCAGATTTTATTACATTTCTCAAACATGCTTTTCAACCATTAAAATGCCAATATTTTGAGATGACAAACAACAGAAGATATCTGCTCCAATGTGCTTTGATTGTTGTGTCAATACTAAATATGATCTATGCCTGCAACAGTTAAATTTGGGATTTTGTTTTTAAGGAAAAAATTATAATAAATGTCACCCGTTGTTTTCAAGTACATGAATCATTAATAACTTTACAACACTAGCTCCATATATATTAAGTTAACTGGAAAGTACTGAGAGAAGTTCAAGCAGAATCATCCATGCTTGTGCTAATATGTCAAAAATAGTATATCATATGTTAGTAAAGACCCAGCATGGCCTGGTGAACTGCAGGGAAATAGGGCATAGGTAGAAGGACAAGTACCAAAAATAGGCTCCGAAACCATCTTTCATGGCGGGGTAATTTGTAGAGTAATTGTGCCAGCTGTTTTATTGAAAGAAAATTTAGTCTTTTATAGGGATATAACATAGTAAAGGTTATCTCAGCAGTGGTTTTATTTCCTGGATAAGGAGAGAGATGCCAACAGAGACTGGGTACCAGGCTTGACTGAGAGAATATGGACATTAACGGGACACGTTGTATTGCAAGAAGAACTTGACCAGTAGACTGTGTAGAGAAGTGCTTTTCCTAAGAAATTAAATGTTTTTTAAAAAATCGTAAGACCAGATATTATTGAATAAACATACATATATATGGAAATATGTACTACATTTAAATTTTAAAATAACAGGGACTATTGTAGCCAATGGAAGTATTAAGGAATATATACAGACATCCACAAATAAATATATATGCTGCAGAAATTAACATTTTAAAAATATAAACCCTAGAGTTTTCTGCCCCTTTTATCCTCTTTGTTCCATATTCTCTTCTCCTACTCATTTGACTAGACATTCTGTGCTTTTTGGAGAGGAATGAGCCAGTGAAAATGCGATGAATTAATAAATACTGAAAAAGATTATCTGTTTCAATTTCTCCAGTAAATATTGATAGATATAACCCACAAAAAAACAAGCTCTCTGAAGTCCTCAACAGCTTTTAAGAGCAGGTAAAGTGGTTCTGTGAGGAAAATGTTTGAGAATCGCAGTAAGGAAACAAGTTGGTTTCACATCCCAACTTAGGTAGGACTGAAAAGGGCCTGTTAGAGACCTCCATTCAAAAATGTAAATCTACTAACCGTTTATCTATGTGTAACAAACAACAAAAGAACTTCAATATATGTGTGACATTTAATTGTTTTTTAGTTTGGACTGAACATCTGCAGGCTTGGAACTAACTACTGCAAACCATTTAAGGACAGAACTATAGCATTTAAGGACAGAACTATAGTAATGATGTTATTACTTCATTTACAAAAGTAGACTTTAGATCCCTACAGAACCGGGAAGGGATCACTACATAAAAAGCAGCAAAGTTGCCTTTTATATGATGACTCTCACATGGCAGTGAGTTCTCATACATTCTCCGGCTTTATGTCAGCTCGGGAAGCTTGCTAGAAAGCTTGGGAATGGATGACCTTTTTATTTTTGAAGTAGCTATTTCAGACAAAGCTATATCTGCACAGCAAGACGAGAAAAAGAAAAGTGCTTTGGCCTAGTTCATGTGCCTTATAGGTTTCAGTGCCAGTTCAGCGATATAGTAATGACTCTTTGGGGCTTCTGAACAGTTTACCTACTGTACTAGACATGCCCCCTTTTTGTTACATAATAAATAGTAGGTCAGGGGGAAATTGCCAAAGCTTATCTGAGCTTGTGGACACACCTAAAACAATTGGAAAAGTAAGCTCTAGTAAACCGTGTGTGCTGTTACCTCAAGACAGAACACATCCATCATATTTCAACAACAATTCATCATAATATGGTTCCTTTAGGCCTCTGACCAGTAATTTGGACATGACCCTCCTATGGGAGAGGAACATTTGTAGATGAGGCTTCATATTATATTGATGGATCTGTTAAATTCGGTTTTGCCTTGTAGCTATTGAACAATTGAGCTCCTGAGATTCCATCCTCTACCCCAGTGCACACACCGTGACAAGAGCTTCTGTGTACTTCATCACGTACAACCACCAGAACTAGAACATTGCAATAGTCCTATCGGGGTGAAAGAGGAATGTGACACATGGTGTTAGGGATTTCTTAAACACCTCCCAGCATGGAGGAGAGACTGTGTGCTTTATTCATACTTCTCTCATGAAATAGATCTACTAAATAATGGCAACATTCCCAGATCTGGGGATATTGCTATAATTGTTCAGTCTGCAGACAGGACAAGTAATATCTGGTTAAAAGATTTATTGTCCACTTATTCAGGGTCCAGCCTGGTGCCAAGTATTTTACGTGCATTTTCTCATGTGGTCCCCAGGAAAACCTTATAAGGGGGTTACTGTCATCATCCCAATTTTATAGAGAGGAAATGGGAAGTTAAAAAGGTTAAATAAATTTCCTAAATCACAAAGTTTGTAAATGGAAGAAGCTGAATTAAATTTTTCCAATTGCAATCATTTTGTAGACTTACCAATATGCATATTAATTCACTAGCTGTATTCCAACTAGTGAGATTTGTTTGGATTAGGGGTTCATATTCCTGGGAAGATCTATGAAGCACACTTGGCCAAGCTACTAAAATAAAACCATACACATTTGGATGGTAAGATTATCCTCTGAAGGTGATATTCACAAAATATCACAAAATATTTCCAAGGCAAAAAGGACTAAGATGCCAAAATATTGTTAAAATGATAAAAGAAATCCTAGATGAAATCCACTTATAGATAGCACAAATACAGCAATGATTCCATGGTTAATATGGATTCATCCTTGACAGATTAGAAAAACAATTTATAATAATAGATGGAGTTTAATGTAGTGAAAGCAAAGCAAAACAAACAGCAATATGGGCTTTAGACTAGATATACCTGGGTTTGCTGCTTATGACCTGTGCAAGTTTGGGCAAGTTACCTAACCTCTCTGAGCTAGTTTCCTTATCAATAAAATGAGGATCCCAGTACCTGAATGGTATGGTTGCTGTTAGGATTAGGTTGTGTATGAAGGCCATTGTGACACGGTGAGTCTTCCATCATATCATTCTTCTAGAGTGAATTATATGAAAATAATGTATTTGCTATTCGGAACTGAAAATTTGTATGCAAGGAAAATAAGAAACCAGGATTTCAATAATTTGAAAACACTGAATTAGAGGATACAGCGTACCTGGTATCAAATGTTCTTTATTTTTTTTTTTAAAGATTTTTATTTATTTATTCGACAGAGATAGAGACAGCCAGCGAGAGAAGGAACACAAGCAGGGGGAGTGGGAGAGGAAGAAGCAGGCTCATAGCGGAAGAGCCTGATGTGGGGCTCGATCCCATAACGCCGGGATCACGCCCTGAGCCGAAGGCAGACGCTTAACCGCTGTGCCACCCAGGCGCCCCTCAAATGTTCTTTAAAATGGAATTGAAGGGAGTGAAGGCTAAGTTCTCTGTATCACTTACAATCTTAATAACCTAAAAGAGAAATGCTATGTATAATATGTACTTTTACTGAAAAAAAAAAGTTATATTAATGGGGGATAAAAAAGACCATGGATAAGAAGGGAAAAAATAGAACTTCTGAATTCTAGGTTTATGCTCCAGATTTCATTTTTCTCAATCCTACTTTTTTTTTTTTTTTTTTTTTAAGCCCTGATCTACCAAGAAAGAGTTTTGGAAGCAGTGGACCAGAGTAAGGGACTAAGAACCGTTGAATTCAAGGTTGATTAAAGAGGTTCCTGTCCTGATTAGTTCTGTAATCCCAGACAAATCAATGGATTTCGAGATGAATCTTCTTTTATGAGTGTTGGGCTATTTGCACTAATTATACAGTCTCTAACAGAAATGAAATCCAAAAACTACATACTTCAAATTTTAGTAACTGTCATCAAACAGGCTTCAGTAAAAGGTGGTTTCTGAAACATTTGAAGAGAATTCCAAAATATGCTCCACAAACAAGTCTATTATTTAGGATATGGAAATCAAACCCTCTTGTTCAGAATAATTTTTAGGTAATTTTAAAATAAAATACAATAAACTATATTAGATTCAAAATAAAATATAAAACAAAACTATTGTTAGACCTCCTATACAAGTATAACGTGTGATAAACCAATGAAACTGGAATTTGAATTTATATTATATTTTATAGAATCAGCTTCATTAGTTTATATTCATATGCTTAATGCATTTTGGTATATAGCAACTAAGTTCATTAATTTATTTCAAAAATTTTACAAATATTCACTGAGTACCTAAATATATCAGGCACTAAGCTAGCTATAAGAATGGTATCAATGATTAAATATTTCACATTCAATGGGGATAGCTATTAATTACATAAACTATGATAAGTAATTCAAAGGAAAATTAAAGCTTCAGTGTGAAAAAGTAACACAAAATCTGATTTAGACTGTAAATTTAGGGAGGCTTTTTTTTGAGGAAAGGACTTATATTTAATTTGAGAACTGTGAATGAGAAGTTGCCAAAAAAAAGAATGTAGAGGGAATCTGAAAAGGCTATATACCATATGATTCCAACCATTTGACATACTGGAAAAAGCAAAACTCTAGAAACAGTAAAAAGATCAGTAGTTGACAGGAGTTAGGAGGGAAGGTGGAACGAATAGGCAGACCGCAGAGGATTTTTATGGCAGTGAAACTACTCTGTACAATTCTATAATGGTGGGTACATGTGACTGTAAACTTGTTCAAACCCATAGAATGTACAGCACCAGGAGTGAACCCTAATGCAAATTATGGACCCAGGTGAGAATGATGTGAATTTAAGTCCATCAATTATTAAAAAATGTTCCACTTTGGTGGGGCATGTTGATAATGCGTGAGGCTATACACGTCTGGGGACAGGAGATCTATGGAAAATATATCAACTTTCTGCTCAATTTTTCTGTGAACCTCAAACTGCTCTAAAAAATAAAGCTTTTAAAAAGTAGAGGGAAACGGGCCACCTGAATGGCTCAGTTGGTTAAGTGTCCAACTCTTGATTTCAGCTCAGGTCAGGATTTCAGGCGGGTGAGATGGAGCCCCATGTCAGGCTCCCTGCTGGGCACAGAGTCTGCTTAAGATTCTCTTCCTCTCCCTCTGACTGTCCTCCCATCCTCTCAAAAAAATTGTAAAAAGTAGAGGGAGGAAGATTCAAGGCACTCAGGACTAAAAACAGGAAAACTTTAGGAATTTGAAACAGAAGGCATATATGGTTTCTTTGTCATTCTAAGACGTTCTTATCCATCTAAGGTAGACATTTCTTAAAAGCTGATAAATATGAGGCATGAATAAAACCTAAACTGAAAACATAAATAAAAACAAAGTCTAATGCATTAAATGCTCATGTAAAAGCATTATATTAAAATGCTCTCTATACAGCCATACAAGTTGATTCCATAGTACTCTCTACCTAATATTGTTTTAAATTATATATAATATATATTAATAATGTATATTTTAAAATATATGTGATAAGTACCCTCTCTAAAACTCTCTCTTTAACTTTAGCTCAAAAGTTAGACCCAATGTAACTTAACATCTATTCCAGTTTCTAATACTATGTAACAAATTAACCCAAAATTTAGGGATTTAAAGTAACATATATTCTATCCCTATATTCAATGGATCCAAAATACAGGCCAGGGATGATTTGTCTCTTATATCTCAACTAGTTAAGTTTGAAACTGGGGCTCATTTGTCTGCTGGTGGGTAGTATCATCTAAAATCTTTCATTTGCCGATCTGGTGCCTAGACAGGAATAACTCAAAACTTAGGACTGCTTACCAGAACACCACTAATGGCTCCTCCATGTGGCTTGGTTTCCTCCTACAATGTTGACCTCCGGGTAGTCAAATTTCTTACACGGAATCTTTGGATTCCAAACACAAATATCAGGAAACAAAGTACAAACTGGGTTACCTTTGAGGATTTGGCCTCTTTGAAGTAAAGGACTGTTGTTTCTGCCATATTCTATTGGCCATAAATGATGCGGAAACCCGTCAAATTGGGAAGAGTACATAGATGCCACTTTCCAACTGAGTAAATGTGAAAGAATTTGTGGCAATTCTTAATTTCCACAGCATCTAAAGCACTACTATAATCATGAAAAAAGTAGCCATTACTTCCAGATGTTCTGGTTTTCTACTTTTTCTCAGGAAACTATTATTTTTCCTGTGGTAATTTAAGCATTTTAGCCCCATTTTCCTGTCATCTTTCTATATTCTCTACCTTGATTAGCCTTGGTGCCTCTACTAACTTCCACTACATTCTCACCTAGGGAACTACACTGAGTACTTGATCACTATCCCATCATTTTATAAGTTCTTCTCTCCTCATCATTCTATTAATACATATTAATATAATATTTATTATTTTAGTTATAATTAATAAATAATATTTTAATTATTCTGTTGAATTCCTAAATTTCCCAGCTAACCTGCTAACTTCCCCCATCCTTACTCTAGTGGACTTGATAAGACTTGCACTAAGACTAAACCGTCAGCTCTCCTTTCCTTCTCTTATGTTATTCATTCTCAGAGCACCAACTACCACCTCCAAGTCACAACTCTTTTTATATCTCTGTAAAATGCTTCATAGAAGTTAATGCTCTTAATTTATATATATATAAAAATTATATATATAAATATATATATATTTAGAATGAGAAAAAAGAATAAATATTTTCCCATTAAACATTGGTAATTTAATAGTATACAAAATTTGCCTAGGGAAACATTGCAGTGACTCAAAATATGTGAGAAAATATAAAACATCATCCCTAGTTTCATAAAGTTAAAAACTTAAAATTCTGGAAGAAAATTATGATTTCTCTTCTGTTCTGTTAATTGATGTAACTGGACAAATGAAGCTTATGAACCAAGAAGTCAATACCACTTTCCTCAAACAATCAGTGGTTGAAGAGCCATGTTTTAAAAATCCCAGTCCATTTTGCAGACTAAAATTCTTACAAAATAATGAAGTGAGTTAATAGAAAAGTGATCATATCTTTGGATTTCAAACCAATGCCAAATTGCTATTAAACTTTCTAAATAATTGCTTTCAAATTCTGTTCCCATTTAGTCATGGGCTGGTAATAAAGTTAGTTCACATACAAGCATGAGTCCTTACACCAAACTTTCAAACTCGAGTTCTACACAGCCTTATTTCAGGGACTTCTATAAGTGTTGAGCATTTCTTCACAAATAGGTCTTAACACTTGCCTACCAGAATTTCACAGCCTAGTTTTATTAGAAAGTAATCATTTAAAACATGAAGAAAATAATTATCCAGGAATAAAGAAATAGATATCCCACACTCAAATTTCTAAATAAAACTAAATAAAATAACTAAATAAACTAAAACTAAATAAGAAGGCAGTATAACTGAGGAGAAAGTAAATAATGTAACAATAAAAGAAAAATAGATTTTAAATTATTACACCTGTAAAAATGAATGAAATACATCTTATAGGATAAGCCATAAGAACAAACTGATAATAATATTGGAATAATGGATTTTTTTCATTTTTATTTCACAAAATATCTGCTCTGATGAAAATAGTTTTACTGACTACTTTAATAACATCTAACAATTTTGAGTCCACAGGTTTATTTTAGAGCTTGATAAAAGCTAAATACAAATTCAAATATATTACATTTCACATTTAATTTCTTGGACTCCTAAAAGTTCACAGATCACTGATTAAGAATTCCTGATGAATTTATGAGTAAATATTTTCTTTGTGTAAATTCAAAAACGATTTAACTTTCAGATTCTGAATTGTTACTTTGTTTTTAGTGGAATATTACTTATATTTTAAATACTAAAAAAAACTTATGTGCAAATCTTCAGAAAAGTGAACCTATTGTGGTTTACTAACTTTTCATGGTCATATTTTTAGAATGCATTCATATAAAGGTGCTGTCATTGTAAATCACAGCAAATGGATCATAAATGTGTCTCTCTCATAATACTATCAGGAGGATAAACCGAGTAGGTAGGTGAAGTCTTTACCTTAATGCCTAAGAATATTTAATACTCAGTATATGTTACTCATTATCATAATCGTTACTATTACCATGAGCTTGTGCTGGAAGTATAGACCCAGGCTTTAAAATCTGAGATAGCATACCAGAGAAAGAAAAAGAAAATCAACAAAAGTGAAGTAAACAAATTGAAATCATTACAGATATCAATAAAGTACTGTAGTTTAAATCATAAATTCAATCAACAAATGTATCCTTAAACTTTTCATAAGAAGGAACAGCAAACAATGGTGTCACTATTTTAAACATTACATTTCTATGAGAAAAGTAAACTTTTTCTTAGAGGGCTTTCTTTCTCCAACCATTGCAAATGACCTTTTATAGCTGAATAAAAACTCCAGAAAAGTATATTGAAAAGCTTAAGATGTCTTTAGCTCTAATATTGAAAATAATCACCATTAAGAAAATACAAATCCTGTCAATGCCAAAGACAGTCCTGTAATATTGGCCCTTTTCTGGAAGCTATTCATTATATCTGAGTGGTGTTAGTCTTCTTACCCGGAAACCTGCTGATTCCTGGAATGTATCATTTGATACTATTCCAAACAGCAGCCAAAAGAGACAAAACTGAAACAGTAAGAAAATATTCGAAATATGGTAAATTTGTGCTCTTAAAATTTGCCAGTAATTCCAAAGTTAATAGTCAAATCATTATGTTATTACTTAATTTAAATTACTGATAATATATCTTGCATGAAAAATTTCCTGATGTTATTAAAATAGTATATAAGATAGTATAAATAAGTGTAGTATACTTGATGTGACAGTAAGTAAATATACATATGGCTTAGTATATTCAGGTGGGAAAATGGAAAATAATTGTAATTATTATTATTACATATATACATAACTTATTAAGCACTACCTTATAGAAGTCATTTTTCCAACTGTTTTTCATCCTTTATCTCATTTAATCCTCCTAAGAACCCTAAAATATAGCTAAAATTATTATTCCCATTTCACAAATAAGAAACCTGCATGTAGGAAGCTTGAGTATTGTTTAAAGTCACTCAGCTAAAGCAGTGGAAGAACTAGGATTTAAGCCTGAAGTCTGATTCCAAAACTCATATGCTTTTAAGCACTAACCATGTCGCCTTCCACAGGAGAATGAAATTAATGACAATCCAATATGCACAAGGCAATTCATATATTTTCTCTTTTTTACAGATGAGGAAATTCACAGAAGTTAAGTTACTTTTAAGTGTTAAAGTACCAGAGTTCTTTCCCTACATCCTAGTGTTTCTTAAAGTATGTTCTATGGGCCACCCATATCGAAGTCACCAAATGCTCTCTTAAAAGTTAGATTCTGGAGCTTTAGTTCCAGAGATAAAGATCTGATACATCTGTAGCAAGGCACTTTTAACAAGTTCCCCTGTGAATTGCTCTAGAATTCATGTGTAAATGCGTGTATGTATGTGTTTCTGAGAAGTTTTCTAGTTTTTCACACTTGGTATCTCCTATGAGAAAATGAGATACTCATAGAATGGCAAAAAAAAAAAAAATTAGTCTCCAAAACATGCAATGTTAATATGTGACCCTTTAATCTATTCTCAGTCAGGACAAAAAATAGATACTTAAATTATTCTCCTGAGGAAATGCCTTTTAATTTTTCTGATGTTAAAATGTCATTATGCAACATTTATAGAAATGAGAATAATAGGATATCCAAATATTCCTTGGCTTTTGGTTTATAAATCTGAGATTTTGAATTTAAGATATATTTCTATTCCTCCATTGAAAATCTATCCTCACAATGTTGTTTACAAAATCAGAAAAGAAACAAAGCCACTTTAGGAATATATAACACTTGGCATTTATTATGTACTTGCTACAGGCCAGGCATTGTGTTAAATCTTGTGAATTAGGTAAATTATTATTTGTTTTTGTTTTTGTTTTTTTTGTTTTTTTTTTAAGTTTTATTTAAATTCCAGTTAGTTAACATACAGTGTAATAACATCACCAAATGATAAACTAGGTAAGTCATTATTTCCGTTTTATAGATGAGGACCCTGAGGTTCAGAGAGGTTAACTAAACTGACCAAGATGATAAAAATAGTAAGTATTAGAGCTGGGATTCAAACTGAGGCCTATTGATTCCACAGGTTATGCTAGCTCCATTCTATCATCCCCAGCACAACTACCACCTCCAACATAACCACCACCATCACTAACTACTACTACCACCATTGTCATCACTGCCATCACCATGACGACCACCACCCCATCTTTTGCCTTAACCTGTGTTTCTGAGAGAGTCAATTTCCAGAGGACAAGTGGAGTGGTGGTATTTGTGATAAGGACAGAGAGTTAAAATTCAAAATGTATAGCCCAAATCTACTGAATCAGAATCTTCCATCATGGAAACTAAAAATATATACTAACACTTTCCCAGGCAATTCTTACACAAAGTAAAATGAATGACCACTGTAATATGCAACAGCACTTCCATTTATACAGAAGTATTACAATTATTAGAATAGTTCACCAAACATTGTAAGGCTATGAAAACATAAATAGAAGGGTAGAGGAGATAATATTTTAAGTACAGATACAGTTGCTTACTGTATTTTGTGGCATTTGGAACAGTACACAATGACCATATACAGTAAGACTCCAGTATAAAAAACAATTAGGTTTATAGGGAATAAATGATTGCCAAAGTACTGACATGTTTCCATAATTTAGGAAAAAGAAAGCAATGCAATATAAATTCACTTTCACAATTTTGTATTTGCACCTGCAGTTAAGGCCTGTTAATGAGAGAGCACACTTTGACATGCACAGAAGACACTTGGGTTAATAGATTTTTTTAAACCTTCCATTCCTGACATTTATTTGCATCAATATAACTACATGCCAAACCAAGCATAACATGGGAATTTTGACACTATCATACTTCATACAAGGACATTTCAAGTAAAGAAAATTTGGAAAATGATGGCAGGTGTCTACATTTCACCATCCTCTCATTACTCTCCACAGGTCCCCAGATTAGCCATTTGAAACTAATTCATTAATTACTTAATGAATTGTGCACATATGCTCAAAGATACAATGGCAAGACTGTTCACTGTAGCATTTTTTTATGCAAAGGGGAAAAAAAAACATAAGAACAACCTATGTGTCCCTTACTAAAAGAACAGAAAACAGTGGTTTATTCACACAACAGAATGTTATCAGCAATTAGAAGTCATAAACAAAATCTACATATTTTGACATTGATAAATCTCAAAAAAATTTGAGTCAAAAGAGCTGCAAACATTTATACATAGTATGAGTCAATTTATGTACAAAATTAAATATATGAAGGAGCACTATTTTTGGGGACTGAATTTAAGAATAAGGAAGAGAGTATCAAGAGAAAAAAGTGAGTAAGGCATTCAAGACAGCAGTCAAAACCAAAGTAAAGGAAGAGAGATACAGGATATGTGCCATATTCTGGGAATAAACAGCAGTCCTCCATAAGAAATCATAGGAAATGAGGCTAGAAAGATATACAGTGGCCAAACTGTAAAACATTCTTATGGCTTTGCTTAGGAATTTGAAATTTACCATGTTAGAAATGGAGGGCCGGAAAAGTGAGTTAATGGGAGGGTGAAATGATCAGACCTATGCTTTAGGAAGATAACTATGACTATCAGATGAAGAGACTGGTAACAGAATTAGGACCCTGTTACAATAATGTAGAAAAGATAGTAAGTGACTCTCTCTGAGAAGAGAGAGAATGGCATGAATTTAAGGGCAGTTGTGGAGACCAAATTCACAGGCTTACAAACAAGTTCACAGAACTGAAGAATGAGAAAGGAAGAAAGAAGATTAAAGATAACATCAATATTTCTACTTTGAAAAAATGAGTGGGGTTTGATGGGGGAAGCAGTGTTTGCATTGTCAGAAGATCTTTCAGGAGTTGATCTCAGTAGAAGACTAGAAATGTATCCGATGTTCACAGGACATAAAGGATTATAAAATTAGATTTAAGTGATATAAATTTGAGAATGAAGTTATGTACTTGAAAAGAAAACAGGATAGGACAGAACTCTGGCAAACATCTGTAGACTGAAATTTTACCAACAGGCAAAGGAGGAAGAAACAACTTGGAGGACAGAAAGCAAGATCACCCAGGTGAAAGGAAACCAGGAGGATGTCTTGATTCAGAAACAAAGGGAAGAAAACGTGTGTTTGCTAAATGTAGAAGAGACTTGCTAAATGTATCTTAAGGATCTCTCCAGACATTTTGATGGCTATCTAAGTAGATTTTTCTTTAAGAAAATACCTCAAAGTTCTGATCTAACTAGTCAACAAAAATACATATATGTATGCTGATTCATGAACTCTTAAAGGTCACAGGGATGTCATAGGCTATGGTCTCAGGTGCAATGTATTAAAAGTTAGGACAAATAATGCTTCATTATCTTGTTGATTCAGACATGGGAGTATAGTTTAGAGAATAATAAGGAAACAAACGTACTGACAAAATGGTTTTGTAACATCACGATGTTCTAATTTTCACTGTAACTTTTCCTTTAAAAGCTTGTCATTATAATGCTAATGAGGTAATGCATATTAAAAGACTTATAGTAAAGCAACTCTACATATGCAGTAGACAAATTTAATATGTAAAAAATTAGATTTATTCCCAATGTGGAGAGCTACTCACTATAGGTGATTGCTATGAAAAGTACATTTTTTGTTATACTACATTCCTAAAAAATTAGAGGGAAAAAGATGTCTTTTATAATATTCAAAAACAAACCCTAACCAAGAAAAACAAACTTCATTAAATTGTTGGTAACATTTTTGGTGAATAATAAAGTTCTAATCTTAAGGATTCTTCATTTTAGAAAATTTTTAACATGTATTTATTACAAAATGACACATATGTTCCACTCTTGTGGGTTTTTTTACATTGATTTTTCTCAGTAAATTCCCAGATGGACAATACTGATTAATTAATAAGTAATTATAAAATAGGCCTAAATATATGATTAAAATCAAATCTATTTCCCAGCAGTTCCTGATTCAGTATTTTCCAAACAGATATTAAAAAGGAATCAAGATGGTTAGTCATGATTTGTACGTTGTTGTTTTGTTCAAGTATTTAATTTAAATACTTCATTCAAATGATCCATAGAATGCACTATTGCTTGAAACAGAACTTTGAAATTCTTTCTTAATCTAAAAAGTGCAACTAGAGAAAGAGTGTAAGTAAAACAATGAGCTTTAGACCACAATGCATCCTTCTGCAGCAGATTGAGAGCTCACATTATGCTATTTTCTCTTACTCTGATAAATTTATTCTTGACCTTGCCTATTATTACATAAGAAACCACTGCTGAGAATTGCAGTTAACACAGCCATGAAACTTTAATATCATCTTCCCTTGTTACAAGTGGTGTGATTTTCTGTCATTACCGAGATGGCTTCGATTGAGATATAAAGGCAGATGCACTGACACATTAGATAACCATATACTGTTTAAAGGACACAGAAGTAGTTTCAAAGGAGAGGAAAGAAGCTTCACAACAGGTCCCATGTCATGTCATCAATTATCGACCTGTCACACTAATGACTAAGGAAATGCAGGGAGCAGAGACAATGGGAACATTCATCTTGTTCTTCCCTGGAAAAGGTGCACCTGTATCCCACTGCACTCTGTCTTCTGCTACCTCCTGCCCCCCTGACTTTTGTTCTCCATGACAGTGAATGTAGTCCATGAGAATGCCGCCTATCTATCATCCTTTCTTCCTGAAAGGCACCTTGACTGCAGTTAATGACTGTAATAAGACCAAACAATAGACACCATACCCCCAGGCTCTTATTTTCAGCTTCTCCGAAAATGGGCTCAAGTGAGACAAAGAAGGATCAAAAAGACTGCACTGGAAAAGCAAATATTTCTATACCATCTCACTTAATTTGCTCCTCTGCTTAATGTCATATATATCTACCAATATTTAGACAGGAAATGTGACGAAAAAGTCATGAGATGGAATTTCTTGTGTGCGTTAGACAAACAACAGCAGTATGTGGTAAGGACACACTCTATATATTTACAAATGTAGATACGCAGGCCTTGTATTTATCAGTAACACTTTTTATTCTGAACTGCAGCTTACCAATGCTTCCAACATTAAAGCAATAATGTTTTTCAACAACAACAACAAAAGTGAAAAAGAGATTCTTCACAACACGGAAAAAGAAAAACTCTCTCCAGCAGTTATTGCTGCTGTTCGTGCTACTACTCTCATTGCCCCTACTTCTAGAGAGACCCGCACGCACTGTAAGGTCCTCTCAAATATCTTAATTGCTGCAAAAAACAGTAGGCTGTTGTTATCTCCCGTGTTACAGAGTAAGAACCTGAGTCTCAAAGAAGTGAAATTCTTTGCACAACTGGTAATTCTCAAGTCTCCTCTTTGTATCAGTATTAGGAACACTAGGGTATATAAAAATTAATACAATCTGTTTCTAACAAGTAATTTCGTTACAGTAAAGGGACTAAGCAATATAAATTATGTCTACAAATAGCTGTGGCACAAAGTAGTACTTTAATGAAAGTTTGAAGAGGGGTATAAAGATATATAGAGTAAAAAGAAAGGAATTGCAGTGCTGGATCTCATGAGAACATAGCTGAGTTTATCTGTTGGAGGTCAGTATGTGTTTAGACCACCTGGAGTATGAAGAGAGTTGTCTCCTGCAGTCAGACATAATGGTGTAAGACATTAAAAAGCTGTAAAATTCATGTTAAAATCCACTGGTGGGGATGGGTAAGGCAGCTTGTTACAGGGTTCTATGTGCTGCCATTTGAATTCAAGAAATCACTGCCTTTTTGAACTAATTACCTGTATATGTGCCACAGATTGTGAACGTGAACCTGAGCAAAACCCTGTACTGTGTACAAATACATCCGAATGCCTGAGAAGCAACTCACACTTGTGGTGCTTTTCAGAAATGAGTGGATTAGAATCACTAGGTTTATTGTAAGGAAGCCTGTAGAGGAGGGGAAAAACCCTGATGCATTCTAACAAGCACACTCAGGTCATTTACAAAGGAAAGTTATAGTAAAAAAGAAGTCAGCAATTTCACCGTTGATTTTACAAGTGTGGTTGGATAAAATCAGCTTCCAATGAACAATAGAATTCACAATTTTAAATAAAAAGGCAGGTATTTCAGCACAAACATTTCAACATGTAGTCGACTATAATGAATATAGCTTCATGGTCATAAGTCAAGAGCCCTTGGGACTTTAGAAATAAATGATTCACTACTACTGGAAAGATTTTTGGCCTTCACAAGCAATAGATTTTTTTAAAAATTCAAATTTATGGTAATTAGAAAAAGATAAACATATATTTAATTTAAATATTTTAGTAACTGATATAAAAATATTTACTAGTCTTTTCTTTGTCTAAATAGATGTGATGACTTACTCAGGGCTTGCCTTAAAGTAACCAGAGTCTCTCATTCTTTCACGAGTCTTCATTAAACTGTCAACTGAGGCTTGTAGCCTCTGGCTTTGGTTATATTTTCTACCAGGATTCAATTAAAGAATATGAGGCTTTATACTGTTTACTTTCCACATTGGCAGGGTCCCATAACTAAGTATGAAAAGAATTAAAGTGCAGGAACATACATGATTTTTCTATCACATTCTATCTCTTTGCTATAGTGTGTAAAACATTTCTGGCATTTTGTAGTATACACACACACATATATAGGTGTGTATTTTTGCAATTGGTTTATCAACTGAATGAAATTTCTCATTTTGTGTTTGAAATTTAAATTTGCTTGGAAAGATGATTTAATTCATCATAAATTAAAAATGTAAAATCACAAATTTACTTAAAATGTCCATCAGGATCTAACATTGGCCCAAAGGGTTTAGCGCAATTTATGCATATTTTAATGTATTCTGATTAAATCTTTAAAGTCTAGGTGAAAATAGATATTTCTGTCTGAAGTTTCTGTTAATTGAATTAGCCATGGACTCTGATCTCTCTCTTCCCTCATCTTCTCTAATACTTATCATTCATGCCTTTTTTCTTTAATGTGAACAAGTGAAGGTCCTGTCCCACTAACCAGACTGTAAGTTCTTTGAGGGCAAAAGTGCCCTACTTTTTCATATCCCCAGTTGTATATAGGTCATTCACATAACAGAGATTCAGAAATATTATTTTTAAGAAATGATGACAATGAAAAAAAAAGAAGAAAGAGGAGCAGATGGGAAGGGTCAGAAGCAGAGATTCAGGAACTGTATTATTATAGGGATTTGAACATTCAAAATGCGATTCATAATATCTAGAAGATAGGAAACTAGGACTCTAGTTGGTTATTTTAGAGAGCTGATATAATATAGCAGCAAATTGGTCAAAATAGCTCAGACTGCTAAAGCACTAGTCTTATTTTACTTGGGTATGTTTATTCCACATACAATTTTCCGGAGCCCAACTGAGATTTTCACACTTTAAACAGAGTAGCATAATGAAAAGGATGGTGCTGAATCCTCTGCAATTAATCCCTTAAACATGTCCAGAGTTCTAGAACAAGTGAGCACTCAATTTCCCCTAACTTCAACTGATCATTTCTCTCCTTTTAACATAGTCTGCTTTAAACTGCAAAGCACTACATAGCTATTAATGACATTATTGCCAGTGTTTTTTTTTTTTTAATTAGTTTAAGGGTAGAATTTAGTGATTCATCAGTTTCATATAACACCCAGTGCTCATAACATTAAGTGCCCTCTTTAATGCCCATCATCCAGTTACTCCATCCCCCCACCCACCTCTCCTCCAGCAACCCTCAGTTTGTTTCCTAGAGTTAAGAGTCTCTTATGGTTTGCCTCCTCTCTGTTTCATCTTATTTTTCCTCCCCTTCCTGTATCTTCATCTGTTTTGTTTCTTAAATTCTACCTATGAGTGAAATCATATGGTATTTGTCTTTCTCTGACTATTTTGCTTCGCATAATACCCTCTAGTTCCATCCACGTTATTGCAAATGGCAAGATTTCCTTCTTTCTGATGGCTGAGTCATATTCCATTGTATTATATGTACCACATGTTCTTTCATCCATTCATCTGTCGATGGACATCTGGGCTCTTACCCTATTTTGGCTACTGTGGACATTGCTGCTATAAACATTAGGATGCATTTGGAGAGATTAACCAAAGGAGGTATTCATTCACTCTTGTATTTAAAACATGCATTTTCCCAATATTTTTAATCTAAATCCTAAAATTAAAATGTTACATAAAATAAAATTTTTGATGTATTAACAGTAATAACACATTTAGGGGAAATAGGGTACAATAGAAGAAATTTTAGTTTTACTCTCAGCACTGGCACTAACTGTTATGACCTAAGGTAAAGTCATACAATCTCTTTGACCTCAACTGGTCCAACTATATATTAATAGCCACGAAGTCTACATTCTCCAAGGTCTATGAAATCTATTTTTCTATGATTTTATGAATTAATCATATTTATAAGCCCAGGAGCAACTTGATGAAAATTCAAGGCCTGACACCTTTATAAATAAAGTTCTAGGGCTCCACTGATCTGGTACAATTAAAGAAAAGTTTAAAAACGCTGCACTCCTTACCATTAAGAAAGAGATACACTTCATGTCAGGCCTCTTCGAACTTTGGAACAAAGTATTCTACATTTGAATGTGCTTCCCTACATGGCTTATAAGGCTATCTCCTTAAGTGTGCCATGAATAAGAGAAGGCTCTCCAGCTGACACCGTAGCAGGATTTTCTTCTTTGTTTTGTTTATGTCTGTGTGTGTATATACATACATATGAATATGTGTGTGTGTGTGTGTGTGTGTGTGTGTGTGTGTGTATCCACTCCAGTTTCCTTCTAAGTACTCCCTCTGGGGTTATCTTCTTTAGACTATAGAGGCTGCAAACTTAAAAGACAACATTGACCAGACTTCTTTTCAGTGGGGTTCTGGATATAAATTGGGTCCTAGCAATTAAAAGCACACATGTGAGATGGTAGGTATATTGAAGTGAAGGCCATTATTTTGTTCTTAGCTCTGCTGGCAAACACAGTTAACATATGAGGTTTTCTGTTGCAATATTCCAAGGTCAACTCAGTAGCTTTATGTACGTTAAGTGGCAGTTATGGAGTTAGTGCAGCTTACCTACCAGCATTCCAGATTCCGGTCATTAGTTTTATGTATGTGGAGAGAAATGTATGGCAGCAGTCTCAGCATCTCTGGTGGACTGTACCATGGTGTTCTGCAATCATTTCTGGAAACCCAGATTGGAGTTCCCTCTGTTGACTTTTCCAACAACATTGTAAGCACCTTATTTTGTGATTCAAATTATTTTTTGCCAAAACAAATTTATTTCCTTTTCTACATCTGAACCTGGTATGTTATACAAATATTTTAATGCTAATACTAATAAAATATAGAAAGTTGATGAAGGAAGGAAGTAAAGCAGAGAAGGAGGGAAGGGAGGAAGGGAGGAGAGGCAGAATGCACTAGATTAAAAGGCAGTAAAACCCTAGTCCTGGTTTCAGCACTGCCATTAGCTCATTGGTGTGACCTTAGCCTTTCCAGATCTTAGTGCCTCAACTATAAAATGACAGCACTGAAAGATGTATGCTCAAAAGATTTACACAAATTCTAAAATTCTATGCCTTGATAAATTAATTAAAGTTAAGTCATCAGTTGCTGTGTTGCCACAAGGATCTGGAATCCTAAAGCAAATGACTTGCTTCCCTTAGAACCAGGACAGACAAGAACCCGCATTTTTTAATTCTCTGATGATTTCTCTCATATCTTAGTAGTTTAATCAGAGAGCAAGAACAGGTAGTGCTACTTTGAACAGAGATAATTACTCATATGAACAACTTTCTGAATTAGATAGCTATTCAATTTAAATTCTTAACAAATTTAGATTAGTAGTTTTCCAGGTTTTTTTCAAAATTAAAAGTATGAGGTAATTTTTTCCCTTAGAAGTCAATTACTGAAGCATTTTAGTCAATACAAATACTGTCCTAAAGCAATACTCCTAACAGTCAGTCAGGCACTATCTGCTCATAAACCATAAGATACGCTTTGCAACTGAAGATTGTTACCTACTTAGTAAAAATGCTTCAAAGGAATTCTAAATGGTTTGATGTATTGAAGAGTCGAGTAGTCTGACACGACATTTACTGTTTTTTAATAACTCTACAATTTTCTTAGCAGATGATGAAGAACCAATTGTAGCTATTATAACAATTTAATTAGGAAAAACCAAATGATAACTAGGTTGTAATAGCCTGATCAATTGTCTATAGTTTACAAAGCCAGATTTAATAGTTGTCTTTAATATATTTGAGTGTGCACCTGTAGTCTTCAAAAGATAGTGTAGCAGAGACTGTTAATTGCTTTTAATATCTCCATTTTTAGCTGGGTCCCTCACTGGGGATGTGGCCATGTATCTATAGGTATTGGCTACTAACAAGTAAAGAGAATTGTTATCTGATTACAAAAGTAATTTTTGTGTCATATATGGGGGTATTTCCTTCAAAAGGGGAAAGGATACTTTTTCCTTTTCCTCCCTCTGATATCTGGACCTTAGACGTAATATCTGGAATAGCTGTCTTGAACCAGAGGGTAAGGACCATTTGGCCAAGGGTTGCTAAGGGTGAGCTGGTTGAAGCTCATTCCTGGTGACCTCATGGAGCCTCTACACGAGATCTAGATTACTTATCTCTTACAGGAGAAAGAAGAAATTTCTATGGTCATTTTGAGTTTTCTTTTATATGCAGCTGAGCCTACTCCTCACCAACATAGGTATTTTTAAGATTAGGAGGTTGTTTTAGTTCTCATTAAAATTGTACATAGATTTCTTAAAGAATCATGAAAAATCAACACAGATGTGCCATTGGATATTGTTTCTTGTGAAAAAAACTATACAAGTGTTTCTTCAAATTTTTGTGGATGTTCTGATTAATGTGCAGATATACTGAGAGAAAAAATAGTAAATGGAAATGCAAGATATTGCAGAAAGTATATACCTCAACAAAAATATCCAAAGTTCATTTTAATCCTACATTTTTAACATATAATTTGGACCTCATACTTAGAGTGAATTACTTTTTTTCAATTTTCTAATTGGAACCACTATGAAAACATGCCAATAATAAACACATAGAGCTAATTAACAGCTGTACACTGAAGATTTGTCTGCTAACATATAGATGAAAAAACTAAAGAAAGATCCCCTTACAAGGAATAAAGTCAACACAGACATTTTGAAATGATCTATATGCAACTAAAAAAGAATTCAAACTAAATATTTACTAATAGATTAGGTCACACATTTGAAATGTCTGGTTTTTTAATGGTACCTACTAATAATTTTTTTTAAGTAAAAATAATGTAATCAGCACTTACTGTGTACCAGGCAGCATACATACTTTTTCTTAACCCTTAAAATAGCCTATCAAGAAGAGCCTATTATCATCCACATTTTCAAGATGAATCTGCGGCCACAGTTCTCAAATTCTCTGAATATGAATGAAACAGGGAGTGGGTGGATGAGCCAGTGGAGCTCTTACGTCTGTCTTACCAGAGAAGTGAACTCGCAATGACTACCTCAACAATAGCAAGATATATAAAGTGTTCCCTTTATGCCTTCCTCACCTCCAAGACCATCTTGCACCTAGCTAATAAACAGTAACTGTTATCAAAACCATAATAGAAATGTGGCTTTACTGAATTTACCATATAAAGTTCCAATTACTTTACGAATTTGTAAAAATCTATGATTTGTGATTTTGCTCAAACATATATTTGCATTACTCATTATTAGGATGCTGGCATCTGCATTCCAATTCAAACTGGTTACTTCCCATTTGCCTCTGCACATCCAGTAACACAGTAACTATTATAATTGTATTTCCTGGAGAAATATAGACTCCAAGAGAAACCCATGAATGCTGATGGAAGTAAAGAAGAAGTGACAATGTCTAAAACATAATTATTCTTAACTGAAAATATCATTTTAGAAAATATACAGAATGTTAAATTGAGCAACAATTCTGACCTCTTAGATGAATAGGTTCATTTTATGTTTTATGGAGAAACAAGAAAAGGAAATTTATTAAAATGTTTCAGGAAGTATTCTAGCCAGTGCAAAAATAGCATTTATGGGAGAAATTATATGCTATGTTAGGAATCAGTGAAGCTTGATTTTATATCCATTGTAGCCGCCTAGAATACAGTAAATCTTGTTTTCTTGAATGAAGTGACTGATATCACTAGTTTCTCTGGATATTCATAAATTGGCATTTTATGTTTAGCGTTAAATTTTTAGGCTCTTTTTATGGAAAATGATAGCACATACCCTTTCCTCTGATTCTAGTGAATTGGAACTGACTGTGTAAGCAATTCAGCACTTTACAAAAGGCGTAACTTTTTTTTATATCAAATCAGAAGCCAGACCTTTACTAGTTATCAACTTCGTTTTAGAAAATCAACCTATGTGTTGAAATGGCCTTATATGAGAATTATTCAAAAGAGAGTTGCTATAATATCACTTATTGAATGTATTTGTTTTGTTTACATCCCTATTTAATTTCTTTTGTGATATAACAATACAATCTCATAGTAATCTTCAGCCCCTTAATAATTTAGACCAATTTAGCATTTACAGACAGTATCAGTTGCTCTAATATAATCAACCTCTAATTTGAACCAAAAAACTACTGAGTCAAGAACCACTTGAGTCGAATATTATTGCTCTAAATGACCACTAATAATAAAAGGCTTGTTCATACAATATGATAGAAAATGCTCAGGATCAAATCCCCCATATCTTTATAATGTAAATATTTGTCTACTTAATGGATTTTTTCCTATAGTTTAGTATTAAATGCAGAAAGTTCATTTTACCACATTTCATGAATTATATGTCATAGTAAGCTCTCTACCAGGCATCTGAAAGAGCTGTAACTTCAAAAATATGTGATTTGTAAAAGTATATGGCCAAGAGACTCAAAATTACAATCTCAAAAACTGAATGATTAATCCACCTCTATTATCACCATGAATTGACAGATGGAAATTATCTTGAGCATCATTTATTCATGAAGAAATACCAAACAATATTTAGATTTTCTGTTCTGAACTCTGAATTGAATAAATTGAGCACTGGTACTATTCTTATGCCATTTAATTATCAATAGTTGTCCTGATAATATTTAGAGGTACTTTTTATACAAAGACAGCTTAGAATGTTCTATAAGATGTTCCTTTCTTATTGTTGAGATTTTATTTAAGTTTCCTTTACTTTAAGTTTCTTCCAAATTCAAAATTTCTAATGCAAACTTCCATAAAACCTAAAAATAATTACAAAAATTAGATCACAAAGACAGCGATGTAATGTTGTTTCCAGCTTCCTATAATACTCACCTAGAATATTACTAAACTAATTGTCCAATACAGATATACTTTGCATAAGCACACAGAAAAATACACAAATACTATCTTATTCTCAATTTTTTGACCGAAATATCTCTCCTTTACTTTCTCACTTTTAGTAGGGACAATAAAACATGTCCCTACTAAAGTTAGTAACACTAACACTTACTATATGATCAGCACAATTCTAAGTACTTTAAGCATATTAAATCAGTGAACTAAGGTTGCAGAATTTAGTAACTACATCAGTAAAACTTCACAACAAACACAGAGACAGCATTATTATTATTATCTCCATCATCATTATCCAATGGGGAAACAGGCACAGAAACTTTAACTTGCCTAAAGCCATATAGGTTTATGTAGTGAAATATTCAGATTTGCACTCAGGAATCATAGCCTGAGTCCTTAGTAATAATTAGGACTCTTTAGTGTCCCTTAAACCTACAATAAGGAAAAAACAAACACTCAAAAAGAGGCAATGGACAGTGGCCACCATAGTGGGGACGACGGCAAACTGAAGAAAACAAGATTCCCTGAAAGGGGCAGCTGCTAAGTAACTCCAGCCCACTGTTGCCATAAAGACATGTGCTGGATTGGGATTTCACCTTACCTGACTTATAGGCTAATAACTTAGTCAGTTACTATTTCCCCATGCTAGCAAAAACAATGAGGTTTCAGGGTCAGAAATAAAGAATTTTGTTACTCAAGCATAGCAAGCAGCATGATCATTAGTTTATTTGTGTCAGTTCTCCTTCCTGGTCACATTAGGATGGGTTGTGGTCCAAATTTAACAGATGTGATTCTAAATGATGCACAGAAAACATTATTTACACTAAGGGAAGCTATTCAGTCACTGAAGATCTCTATTTTATACTCCTCTAATTGCATAGATTAAGTGACATTTTCCAGAGAACTGTGTCTCATAAATCAATAAATTTCAGACTTATTTGCAACTAGTAACCTCAACAGACAGGGTACATTCTGCTATAAAAGCATTCCATAGTTAAGGACTCTGCCACTGGTAAATACCACTAGTGTGACTACAAGGATGTCTATTATTAACAAGCTTATAAGGAGATCTGACCAGAAGAAAAATATTACAATCCTAATTAACAGATGCAGAAAAAGCATTTACCAAATTTTAACATCCATTCATGACCAAAAAAAAAAAAAAAACCCCAAAACCTCTCAACAAACAAGAATAAACAGGGAATTCTTGAACTTCATAAAGAGTGTCTACAAAAAAACTATAGCCAACATCATACTTAATGGCGAGAAACAAGATGCTTTTTCCTTAAGATCAGAAATAAGCGATTCATGAATGTCCCCACTCATCACTCTTACTCATTATTGTACTGGAAGTCCTAGCTAATGCAAGAAAAAAGAAAAGTAAGTAAAGGTATACTGATTCACAAGGAAGAAATAACATTGTCTTTGTTGGGACATAATATAATTGTCTATGTAGAAAATCCAGAAGAATCAACAAAAAATCTTCTGAAAATAATTAAGTGATTATAGCAAAGTTGCAAGATACAAAATTTGTATACAAAAGTCAATTGTTTTCCTTTCCTATATACAAGGGTGAACAATTGGAATTAAAAATTAAAGATTTTACAATCCTTTTCATATAAGCACCCCAAAATATGAAATAGGTATAAATCCAACAAATATGTATAAGATCTGTACAAAGAAAACTACAAAATTCTGATGACAGAAATAAAAAATAACATAAATAAATGCAGAAATATTCCAAGTAAATGAACAGAAAGCCCTGATGTTATTAAAATGTCAATTCTTCCAAAATGATTTATAGATTCAATGCATTCTCAGTCAAAATCTCAGAAAGTTATTCTGTGGATATCAAAAGACTGATAAAGTTTATATGGAAAGGCAAAACACCAAGAATAGATACTGAAGAACAAAATTGTAGGACAAACACTACCTGACTTCAAGACCAAGTATAATGCTACAGTAATCAAGACAATATGATATTGGCAAAAAAACAAATAGATCAGTGGACCAGAATACAGAGCCCCAAAATAGACAAATGTAGTCTAATGATCTTTGGCAAGAGTGAAGACAACCCAAATCATAATGAAACAAATAGACAACAACTTACAGAAAATACATACATATTTATTATATGTATATAATATAAATATACATTATATATATCAAAATATATATGTGTATATAGAGAGACAGAGGCCTTACACCTTGTACAAAAATTAACTCAAAGTGGATCCCGCATTTCAATGAAAAACACAAAACCTAACGACTTCTAGAAGATAATACAGGAGAAAAATCTAAAGTGACCTTGTATCTGGCAATGATTTTAGATACAACATCAATAGCACAATTCATGAAAAAAAAACTTTTAAATTGGACTTCATAAAAATTTTAAAATTCTGCTTTGTGAAAGCTACTGTTCGGAGAATGAAAAGACAAGCCACAGACAGGGAGAAAATATCTGTAAAACACATCTTATAAAACTTGTATCCAAAATATACAAAGAAACACAACAATTTTAAAAAATTACAAAATGGGCCAAAGATCTGGACAGATACTTCACCAAAGAGATACAGATGGGAAATAAGCATGTGAAAAGGTACTCAAAATCATGTCATTAGGAAATTGCAAATTCAAACAACAGTGGGATACCATTACACACCTATTAGAATGGCTAAAATCCAAAACAATGACAAAACTAAATGCTGACAAGAATGTGGAGCAACAGGAATTCATTCATTGCTGGTGGGAATAAAAAATAGTACAGCCACTTTAGAAGTCAGTCTGGCAGTTTTTTACTAAGCTAAATATAGTCTTGCCTTATGATCCAGTAATTATACTCCTATTTACCCAAATGAGTTGAAACATGTTCACCCCAAACCTACACACAAATGTTTAGAGCAACTTCATTCATACCTGCAAAAAAAGCCAAAAGAAAGTAACCAAGATATCCTTTAATAAGAGAATGGATAAACTGTGGAACATCCATATAATAAAGATGAAGTATTATTCAGTGATAAAAAATAAATGAGCTATCAAGCCATGAAAAGAAATGGAGGAATCTAACATGTATGCTATTAAGTGAAAGAAGCCAGTCTGAAAAGCTACCTACTGTGTGATTCCAACTATATGACATTACCAAAAAGGCAAAACTATGGAGACAATAAAAAGATCAATGAATGCCAGGGAATCAAAGGAAGAGTGGAAGGGGTGAATAGGTGGAGCACAGGAATTTTATAAGGTAGTAAAACTATTCTGCACAATGTCATAATGGTAATACAGTACATTATGCATTTGTAAAAACCCACAGACATGTATAACACAGAACAGGGACATAAACTACGGACTTTGGTTATTAATAATGTATCAATATTGGTTCATCAGTTATAACATATGTACCACATCTGCAAGATGTTAATAACAGCAAAAATGATGTGTACTGGGGAGGATATGTGGGAACTCTGTAATTTCAGGACAATTTTTCTGTAAACCTAAACCTGCTCTAAAAAACCAAACAAACCTATTTTTTTTAAAAAAAGACAAAGAACAATGCTCTGGCTGATACAGTGCATAACATACAAAACTTAAACCATATTAGGTTAAATCCTATGAAATTACCAATATTTAAACACTGTTGTCTGACAAAATTCACAATTTTATATGGTTCAACCTGACTGTAGATGAGGTCAGCTCATGAGGATTGTTTGAGAAAATGAATGGAAGAAAAAAGCATATTATTTATTTCAAGTAACAGTAGTCAGTACATAAGCACCCCTTCAAAGTAGAAGTCCACTGAGTGGTCTTATGTCGTGGGTACAGTGTCTTTTCTGAGAATCATTAAACTAGATATTTCAAGTTTTCTTCTCCTTGTAATATCTGTGTGTCCTCAAAAATGCGCTTCTCCTTTACTTTTTATTTTTTGCCTTTATCTTATCAAAAACATTGAATTCAAATGTCGTTGATTTTTGTGTCCCGTTCATTTTTTTGCCCCACTCTATAGGACACTAAGAGTTGATTAGAAGTTCTCTGAGCATAGCTGGGCTTGTCAACCTAATCTTATGTCCAAGATGACATGGCTCAGACATTTCATTAGGAAAACCTTGATGTCAGTACTTTTGAGTTGCTTTTGTTTTTCATTTTTCTTCACAATTAATCTATTCCTCAGAGAAAAATTTTACATTCTCTTGCCTGAAAGTCATAGACTCCTGGATGCCAACTAAGAACTAAGCTGGGAGAGGGCTGGTAGTCTCAAGATGCAATAAACAGTCACGGACTCCCACCCCCTTTTTTTGTACATAACTCCTCCACTTTATTTTTGGTGTTAAATCCACTGGTTGGCAAAAATATTTTTATTTATAACTTTGATGAATTTTAAATCATAATTTTAAATTACTTTTTAGTTAACTCAGAATCTTTTTTTCTCCATTAGATGAAACACATCAGAATGGTAAATGCATTGCACTTAGCTTTATAAATTGATATTTACTTTTTCTCTAAAATTATTTTATGTGACTAGTTTTCCAAATAGAAATTTCCATTTTCCCTCAAATTACATACTCAACATTTTAATATGCTTTCTAATTTAAGTCCAGAATAAGAGAACAAATGAAAGCATATATGCAAAGTCTCAAGGTCCTGGCCTTTTCCTTCTGCCTGCCTATGTGGAATGGGAGAGGGATTTGGGGATGAAACGGCTTCTGAAAAATATCAATAATGACAAAGTCAGAATAGAAAAGGGATCTTTTGAATGATGGATGTTAACTAAACTTATTGTGGTAATGACTTCACAATAGATGTAAATCAAACCATCACATTGTACAACTTAAACTTACACACTGCACTGATGTATGTCAATTATTTCTCAATAAAACTGGGAAAAGGGGAATTTTTTTCATTATGTTCAGTTAGCCAACATATAGTACATCATAAGTTTTTGCTGTAGTGTTCAACGATTCATTATTGCATATAACACCCAGTGCTCATTTCAACAAGTGCCCTCCAGACTCGGATGGGAATTTTTGAATATTCTATAGCATGTGCTCATCACACACACAAAAAGAATTTGGCATATGTTCTGAAATTATTTTTTACTAAACCATTGTCTTTTTAATTATACACTTGTATTTTTTAATCCCTCATTTCAATTGTCAACACCTAGAGACTAATCTACTCATGTAGCCTTCATAATACCCAGCTTACTTGTACACTATAGATGTTCAATGAAAGAATAAAATTAGAGAGCATATTCAAGAATTAAATGAGATAATGTTCCGGTACCCTTCAAGTCCCAAATTCTATGATCTAAAAGCAATCTTCATATGATATGTACATAACAATGAGGTTTTTCAAGTTAGTAGTCTCCTACTTCTGGCTTTAACTTGTAATCTTTATTCAAATATTAGGACAGAATTTGAACAAATGTTCATTTAAGACCCAAATGAAGAAAAATTTTAAGAAATTTCTAAATGTTAGTTTAAATTATGGCAATTATGAACTTTGAAAATCTGCTTGCTTATCTGCTACTTATACCAAGTTATTCAGTAGATTATATAAAATATAATTGGAATTATAGTCATCAAGATCTTAAGTATAACTGAGTTCAATTAGGGCAAGTACACATTGAGAAAATAAATGGAGGAGGAGGAGTTAAGATGGCAGAGCAGTAGGGGGACTCTATGCTTGTTGAACACAGCCAGATAAATATCAAATCATTCTGAACATCCAAGAAATCAATCTGAGGACTGAGAAAACAAACTGCACAGGTAGAGGAAGAAAAACAGCCAAATTTTGTAAGGTAGGAGCTGCAGAGAGTTGACTTGAGGGAGAAAAGAACTGCAAGGTATTTTGGAGGAAAGGGAGCCCTGATCCCAGAGAAAGGAGCAAGACAGAAAGAGAGAGAGAAATAGAGAGAGAAGGAAAGCAGCATACAGGGGACTGCACAAGAAAAATTCTTCCCAGAACCTTGGACTGAGAAAAGGAGAAGGGCTGACTATTACAAGTTTTTATAAGCAGCAGAGCTCAAAGTCTAAAATTTTAGAAGTCTGCACCATCACTGGGGTTGTGTCTGGTGGGCTTAATGGTGCTCCTGTAGGGAAAGAAAGCAGAGGCCTGGGAGCAGACAGCATGGTCTGAGGATCCCCTGAGGTGCATGGGGAAAACTCTTCTTGGAGTACATTTGGAAGAGGTGGCATGCCTCTTAGGGGACAAAAGAAAAGATAGGCATCATTGAGTGACCCCATTAATTAGCACAGCAGCAGAGGCACCTGCTGAAGTCACTAACTTGGAAGTCAGCTTTTGGCTGCACTTTACCATAAACTCCCCCATGGTTGTATGACTGCTTTTCTGTGACAAACAAACACCAGCCACAGTGCAGTGAGACCCTCCCCCAGAGGATCAGTATGGGTCTGTGCTATACCCAATCCTAAAATTTGGAGCTTTGAAACCCAGCTGTGTGCCTGAGATAAAACACAGGAGTACTATGCCACCAGACAGACAGATGGCTCAGTCACAGAAAGGGTGAAGACAGGGTTCTGCCAGAACCTGGGACACAAGAGGGGAGATTGTTTGCTCTTCTGAGAGGGCTTCCTGAATAGTGGCAGGCACAAACTCCCCTTGCCAGGGATGAGAGTGCAGCGTGATGCCATTTTCCTGCAGCCCATCAACATGGACAGACTTCAGTGAGAAACACAGTGCCCCCAGTGGGGGGCTGCTGCTACTTACACCAAGCCCCACCCCACCACACCCTGCAGGTGGCTCTTTACAAGGGCAAGTCTGCCTGAGAACCAGTAGAGCAGACCCTTTCCCCAGAGGCACAAACTCCTTACAGGCACGAAGTCTACTGATCATAAAGTGCTGCAAAACTTCAGTTCTAAGACAGATAGGATCTAGCCTTTTCTATCAAGCAGACCAAAACACACACACACCTAGTTAAAACTCACCACACACTAGACCAGGTCCAAATACTCCACACTGCAGGCAAGGAGAAACTCTGCAGAGGACTGATCTGAGGGAAAGAGCAGCCAAAACACATCAGAGTGCACACAGCATACATCAAAAAGACTTCCTGAAGCACCAGGCCCTGGACAGTATATGACCATTCTTAATATAGGGATTACTCTCAAGAGCAAAAAACATAACAGGTTTTCCTAATACATAGACAGAGGTCTAGGCAAAATGCCAAGATGGAGGATTTCATCCAAAAAGAAAGAACTGGAAGAGGTCACAGCCAGAGATCTAATCAAAAAAATATAAGTAATATGTCTACATCAGAATGTAAAACAACAATCATAAGGATACTAGTGGACTTGAAAAAAGCATAGAAGAAACCAGAGAGACCCTTACTGCAGAGTTAAAAAGCCTAAAAACTAGTCAGACTGAAATAAAAAAGAAGCAAAACTGACTAGATGTATTGACAACAAGAATGGTCAAAGGAGAGGAATGAATCAGTGATATAGAAGATAAAATTATGGAAAATAATGAAGCTGAAAAGAAGAGGGAAAGAAAACTATTGGATCATGAATGTAGACTTGGGGAACTCAGTGACTCCATAAAGCATAATAACATTCATATCATAGGAGTCCCAGGAAAGAAGAGCGGGAAAAAGGGGTAGAAGGTTTATTTGAGCAAATGAAAGCTGAAAACTCCCCTAATCTCGGGGAGGAAACAGACATCGAGGCACAGAGAACTATCAAAATCAATAAAAGCCAGCCAACACCAAGACAAATCATAGTCAAATTCACAAAATACACATACAAGGAAAGAATCCTAAAAGCAGCAAGGGAAAAAAAAGTCTTTAACCTATGAAGGAAGACAGATCAGGTTTGCAGCAGATCTGTCCACAAAACATTGGCAGGCCAGAAGGTAGTGAGTGGCGTGATATATTCAACATGCTGAATGGGAAAAATATGCAGCCAAGAATACTTTATCCAGCAAGGCTATCATTCAGAATAGAAGTAGAGATAAAGAGTTTCTCAAACAAAAACTAAAGGAGTTCATGACCACTAAACCAGCCCGCAAGAAATATTAGATGGGACTCTTTGGGAGAAAGACCAAAGCAACAAGGACTAGGAAGGACCAGAGAATATCACCAGAAACACCAACTTTACAGGTAACACAAGGGCACTAAATTCATATCTATCAACAATCACTCTGAATGTAAATGGACTAAATGCTTCAATTGAAAGACATAGAGTATCAGAATGGATTAAAAAAAAAAAGACCCATCTATATGCTGCCTTCAAGAGATTCAGTTAAGAACTAAAGACACCTCCAGATTGAAAGTTGGGGATGGTGAACCATCTATCATGCTAAAGGACATCAAAGGAAAGTCACAGTAGCCATACTTACATAAGGCAAACTGGATTATAAACCAAAGACTATAACAGGAGATGAATAAGGCACTGTATCATGAAGAGGTCTATCCATCAAGAAGATTGAACAATTGTAAATATTCATGCCCCCAACTTGGGAGCATCCAAATATATATCTCAAATAATAACAAACATAAAGAAATTCATTGATAATAATACAATAATATTAGGGGGTTTAACACCCCACTTACAGAAATGGACAGATCATCTAAATAGAAGATGAGCAAGGAAATAATGGCTTTGACAGACACACTGTACTAGATGGACATAAAGGATATATTCAGGACATTTCAGTGTAAAGCAGCAGAATACACATTCTTTTTGAGTGCACATGGAACATTCTCTGAGTAGATCACATACTGGGTCACAAATCACCTCAACAAGTACAAAAGATTTAGATCATATTGTCATATTTTCAGTCCACAATACTCTGAAACTTAAAGTCAACCACAAGAAAAAATTTGGAAAGACCAAAATAGATGGAGGTTAAAGAGCATTCTACTAAAGAATGAATGGGCTAACCATGAAATTAAAGAAGAAATAAAAAAAAAATAGATGGAAGCAAAAGAAAATGAAAATGAGACTGTCTAGAACCTTTGGGATGCAGCAAACATGGTCATAAGTGGGAAGTATACAACAATACAGGCCTACTTCAAGAAGCAAGAGCTAGGAAAGGAACAGCAAATAAAGCCTAAAGCCAGCAGAAGAGGGGAAATAATAAAGATTAGAGTGGCAATAAATTATATAGAAACAAATAAACAAAAACCCAATAAACTAACAAAACTAAGAGCTGGTTCTTTAAAAGAATTAATAAAATTGATAAACCTCTAGCCAGACTTACCAAAAAGAAAAATGAAGGGACCCAAATAAATAAAATCCAACACCACAGAAATATAATATTAAGAGAATATTATGAAAAACTGCCTGCTAACAAATTGGACAACTAGAAGAAATGGACACATTTCTAGAAGCATATAAAACACCAAAACTGAAACAGGAAGAAATAGGAAATTTGAATAAATCCATAACCAGCAAAGAATTTAAATCAAAAACTCAAATCAACACTAATGAAAACTAATCAAAACTAAATCAAAAACTAATAAAAAAAACTCCCAACAAACATAAAGTCCGGACCAAATGGCTTCATAGGTGAATACTACCAAACATTTAAAGAACAGTTAATAACTATTCTTCTCAAACTATTCCAAAAAAAAAAAAAAAAAAAGGAAGGAAAACTTCCAAACATAGATGCAAAAATTCTCAACAAGATACTAGCAACCTAAATACAACAGTACGTTAAAAGAATTATCCACCACGATCAAGTGGGATTTATGCCTGGTCTGCAGGGGTAGTTCAATATTCACGAATCAATCAATGTGATATACCATATTAATTAAAGAAAGGATGAGAACCATATGATCCTCTCAATAGATGCAGAAAAGTATTTGACAAAATACAGTATCCATTCTTAATGAAAACCCTCAATGAAGTAGGGACAGAGGGAACATATCTCAACATCATAAAGGCCATATATGAGAGCTAATATTATCCTCAATGGGGAAAACAGAGAGCTTTTCCTTTACAATCAGGAAGAAGACAGGGATGTCCATTTTTGCCATTGTTATTTAGCATAGAATTGGCAAGAAAGAAGTCAAACTTTTACTATTTGCAAACAACATAACACTCTATGTAGAAAACCTGAAAGAACCAACCAAAAAATTGCTAGAAGTAATACATGAATTCAGGAATGTCGTAGGATATAAAATCATTGAACAGAAATTGGTTGCATTTCTATACACCAATAGTGAAGCAGCAGAAAAAGAAATCAAGGAATCAAATCCATTTACAATTACACCAAAAACCATAAAACACCCAGGAATAAACTAACAAAGGAGGTAAAATATCTGTACTCTGAAAACTATAGAACACTTATGAAAGAAATTGAAGAGAACAAAAGGAAATGGAAAAACATTCCATGCTCATGGAAAGGAAGAACATTGTTAAAATGTCTATACTACCAAACCAATCTACATATTTAACGCAATCCCTATCAAAATACCACCAGCCTTCTTCACAGACCTAGAACAAACTATCCTAAAATTTGTATGGAACCATAAAAGACCCCAAATAGCCAAAGCAATCCTGAAAAAGAAAAGCAAAGCTGGAAGCATCACAATTCTGGACTGCAAGCTATATTACAAAGGCATAGGCTTGAAGATAGTATGGTATTGGCACAAAAACAGACATACAGATCAATGGAACATTATAGAAAACCTAGAAATGGACCCACAGCTATATGGTCAACAATCTTTGACAAAGCAGGAAAGAATATCCAATGGAAAAAAAGTCTCTTCAACAAATGGTGTTGGGAAAACTGGACAGTGACATACAGAGGAATGAAACTGGACCACTTTCTTATACCATACATAAAAATAAATTCAAAATGGATGAAAGACCTGAATGTAAGACAGGAATCCATCAAAATCCTAGAGGAGAACACAGGCAACAACCTCTTTGATCTCAGCCACAGCAACTTCTTACTAGTCAAGTCTCTAGAGGCAAGGAAAACAAAAGCAAAAATGAACTATTGGGAATTCATCAAAATAAAAAGCTTCTGCACAGCAAAGGAAACAACAACAATACTAAAAGGCAACCAATGGAATGGTAGAAGATATTTGCAAATGTCATATCTGATAAAGGGTTAGTACCCAATATCTATAAAGAACTTATCAAACTTAACACCCAAAAAATAAATAATACAGTTAAGAAATGGGTAGAAGACATGAACAAACATTTCTCCAAAGAGGACAGAGAGATGGCCAACAGACACACGAAAAGATGCTTAACATCACTCATCGTCAGGGAAATACAAATCAAAAGTACATTGAGATACCACCTCACACCTGTCAGAATGGCTAAAATTAACAACACAGGAAACAGCAGATGTTGGTGAGGATGTGGAGAAAGTGGAACCCTCCAGCACTGTTGTGGGAATGCAAACTGGTGCAGCTACTCTGGAAAACAGTATGGAGGTTCCTCAAAAAGTTAAAAATAGAGCTACCCTACAACCCAGCAGTTGTACCACTAGGTATTTACCCAAAGGATACAAAAATACAGATTCAAAGGAGCACATGCACCCCGATGTTTACAGCAGCATTATCAACAATACCCAAACTATGGAAAGAGCTCAAGGTCTCATCAAGTGGTGAATGGATAAAGAAGATGCTGTATATATAAACAACAGAATATTACTCAGCCAGCAAAAAGAATGAAGTCTTGCCATTTGGGAGGACATGGATGGAGCTACAGTGCACTATGCTAAGTGGAATAAGTCATAGAAAGACAGATACCATAGGATTTCACTCAGATATGGAATTTAAGAAGGAAAACAGATGAATAAAAGGGAAGGGGGGAAAAAGTGGGAGGGAAGCAAACCATAAGAGACTCTTAACTGTAGAGAACAAACTGATGGTTGATAGAGGGAAGTGAGTGGGGGATGGGCTAAATGGGTGATAGGGATTAAGGAGGGCACTTGCAATAAGCACTAGGTGTTATATATAAGTGATCAATCACTAAATCATACTCCTGAAATTAATATTACACTATATGTTAACTAACTAGAATTTAAATAAAAACTTGAAAAAAAGGAACTACTCTATGCAAAAATGTATTTTCACTTATTATTAAAAAGCCCATTTACAGATAAAAAGAAGTAGTCAATTAGTCAATCAGCAGATATTTTTGAGAGTTTAAAATGTGCAAGTACAAGGGATAACTAAAATCATTGGTAATAAGGCTTTGGAATGCATTTAAAAAGAAGAAATGTGTAAATAGAAAAATGCTATATTTCTAAAATAAAACAATTCAGAGTTTCTTAAAAATGACAATGATGCCAAGGTTTTTAATAAGACAAAATAAGATCTTATGTATGTCTAATAGGTATCAGATTATCTAAAAAAGCAGGCCACATATGTCCCTGATCTTTCGGCAGTCAATTGAAATTATTAAATATATGGAAATTAAGGTAGTAATATTCTCATAGATTAGTGAAAATAGTAAGGACTTAATATTGAAGGATAAACTGGAACCACATTTACTAATTTAACAAATAATTTTAAGTATTTATTATACACTATGAAATCTAATCTAAGATCTTTCACTCTGAACAGAGATCAAAAATCATATACATATGATATATAGAGACTGATGAAAAAGAAATCACCGATCTTATCAACTCATCTATTTTCTGCTATAGACATAAAATACTATTTTAAAGCTTGACTGTTTATTCATCGAGCACTGAAGACTGTCCTCACTAAAGAAGCTAAATAAATACTTTTAACATGCAACTGAACGTGCTGTCTGATGTTGATTTTACTTTCCTAGTCAACCTTTCGGCCTCCACAATGGAAATAATACAAGATGGGAGCATAGCACCCAAGGACTTAAAATAAGTGACATGAAACTTTCGTATTCATAAAAACTACATCCCCATCTCCCTCTTATCATCAAGAAACTGATAAATATTTTGACCAAATATAAAGCAGTATGTGTCTCACATACAAAAAGATGCTGTTTAAAACTATGATTTATATATGAAAATGTACACATAGAAGATTTACTTCTTTCTCCCCTCCTCTCTGTCAAGTGTAAATGTTTATTTATTATTGCAAGGGAAAAATGTTGCAATAATTGAAGGTGGTTTTGATACTTGTGATTTTATATACAGAAACAATTAGCAACGTCAAAACAGAAAAGTAAACAGTTTATATGAATAATAAACAGTGCACTTGCTAGAAAAGTTTAGGAATACTTTTTTTTCCTTTTTAGAACTAAAAATGAAAATCTAATAATACAAGGGGCAATAACAGACAAGAAAAATTGAAAATTTCTTCTGGGTATTATTTTATGCAAAATAATAAAAAATTATGGGGAGAGAAGACATCCATAGTACTGGAATTTTCTCTCCATATAAAATTTTATGGTATTGAAGTTGACAATCTGAATTCTCTTTTCTACTTAGGAACTCTTCAGTGTTCATGAGAATAAGTTAAAATGATACACAGAAGAAATTTCCAATTTTTCTGTTGTCTTACAACTGGAAATATTTTCTCTAAAATTCTCACTAACATTTCAGGGTTTGAGGGGGCTTAAAACTAATTTTACATTTCAAGGATATTTAAATCAATAAAGAAGTTTCTGAAGCAATAGTACTGAATTAAATATAGCTTCCAATAATAAGGAATACAAAACAGCATTTTATTTTTACAAGGTGAATACTATCATCCCCTTTTTTCCTAGTAAATTGGAGTAATTGATTTTTTTTACATTTTACTGACAAGAGCTTCTCAGAATGAAATAAATATATTTCAGACTCATGATAATTAAGTTTGCACTACCATATCAGATTCAACTATAAAGAAATTAATGCTTTCCAGGACACAAAGTGGACTATCTTACAAGATTTTCAAGAGCATTGATACAGAAAATAGCCTGGAAATGGCCTTTTATAGTCCTCAAGGCAAAAATATGAATCTATTTGGGCAAGTTAGAACTATCTAAGATGGACCAAAAATAGTCAATAGGTGGTCCTATTTGTATAAAAATCAAAGTGATGTGTAATTAATACACAAACTGATATGAATGGTCTGTTCCAATGTTCTTAATCAATATGAGGAAACCAATTGTTTAACATCTTTCTCTACAAAATATCTGGTGAGCAGAGAGCTCACACTGAAGGAAGAGATTTTAGGGAACCCTAGCTTGTTTAAGCAACCCTGACTAAACATAGGTGGCATTAGTTTATACATGTAGCTATTAATTTATGTGATTCCTTTAATATTTCTTTCTTCCAACTTCTTCTAGAACTAAGGGGAAAAAGGTGCTAAGAAAGAAAAAGAAATATCAAGGAGAATAACGTAACTTGGGACTCTAAAAAAATTGTGAATAAAAGATATATATTTTTGTAGCCATACCCTCTGTTTTTCAATAGTAGAGCTATTGAACATGAGTATGAACAGGTCAATATCAATTGCCTCAGGAATGACTAGGTCAACATCAATGACAGAATGAATGAAGATAAAACATTACTGTGCCAAGTGCCAATATCCAGTCAGACTGTAATTAGTGCAGCAAGGCCAAGGGAAGGAACACACTGAGCCCTGAGGGGTATCATCCTTGGAACTGGGTGGTATCAGGAGAGAAAAAAAGAGCCAGAGGGTGCATGTTTTGGCATTGTCAATAAATTATTTTTTTGACCGTCAAAGAGAACATGAGACTTATCTCTTTCTTTAGTGAAGAAGAAAATAGTTGATATCTCTAATGATTTCATTGTTGAGAATTCAAAGCAAAGTCTACTTTCCTTACTAATTTACTGATTCTCCTCTAACAATGACTCTAATTCACAACTAAACCTCAACTTATAAACAAGATGCTGTGGCCTGGTAAACTAACGTTTGTATTTTGGGAAAAGATGAAAATAAAAATATGATTTATTATGATAACAAGAGATAAAACTTTGGTAACTGTTTGTAAAATATCCTTTCCTTGGTTACAAACATGGTTAATTTTAAAGAAGTTAAAGTTGAAATACTACTTTGAATAAATAATAAAACTTCTACATTGCAATCAGAACAACAGAGTAGAAAAATACATAAATTTCATGTTGGTAAGTCTTTCCTACCTTCATAGATCAAACTCAAATTACGTCTCAGACAAAAGTACTTTTTGGTAATAAAAATAGTGATGGCTTACATAATTTTTAGCATATTGAGACATATAAAAAAGTGAATATATTTCAGTGTAACCCACTAAATAACACTATTTCAAGTTAAAAATAGGTTAAATGGATATGAAACTGGTTTCTTTCCACTCTATTTTTTATATTGTTACATTCAAATCATCACCCAATGTCATTGCAAAAATCATATATTTCACTCACCTTTTTAACCATAGTACTCCATTCTCTATGTAAAATATCTCATGTAACTTTCCCAATTTTAGAGATATTTTAGATAGGCAATTTTACAAATAATTTCTGTGTTAAATCAAATATACATACAAAGGAAAGCAATGACTTAGTACATAAAGAGGTTTGCAGTTATGGCGATTAGCATGGCCAGAGCTTGACTCTTTTCTTGACAGCATCACCTCATGTGGGAACTGTTATTCTCTGTTCTTTCTCTGAATTATTAACAGCTAACAGTATTCTTTTGGTAAAAAAGCAGTGATTCTTAAACTTTTTATTTTTGGTGGGGATGGAGGGAATTAGATTCCTTTGAGAGTATTATGGAAACTATCCAGAGAAAATTACACAAATGTATGAGCACACAATATCCTACTTCTTTTAAAGGGTTTATGGACTCCATGAAAAGGATTCATAACATATAATCACCAAGACAATCTTTCTAGGCTGAAACCAGTCCTTAAAGTCCAAAGATTCATCCTATTCCAATGCAGTAACTAGTAAAATGATTAACCTGGAATCCTCTCAGGATATCATAGAGCAGACCATACCTTTGACAGGCATCTCAAAGCCTAATATGATGAACTGAAAATAGATTTTCCAGGAAAGACCTTAGCAGGTCTCCCCAAACTCACTAACTTAGGAAGTTCCAAGGAATATCAAGAGCTCTGTAGGCAGAAATGAAAGGAGAAAATTAAACTAAGGATGAAGTCCATGGGGAGTAAGAGAACTTTTATAGGGAATGACAAATGACAGGTAGCTTTTAAGCATTCATTTTGGGGCTTTAAGTAATGTGCCATGACCTTTAGAATTGAAGTGCAAAACTGATTTCTAAAAGCAAAAATTTAAATCACATTTCTGAAGGATATGAAATACTATTCCACAAACTTTGAACTTTAACAGGGGGTTTTTTTAAGTAGAAGTTTAAAATTAATATAATTTATAACTACAACCAAATATTTTCTGCAAAGACAATATGAGCATTTGGAAATAAACTTAGGAACTAACCTTCATCCAAAAAACTATATAATTTAAATTAACCCTTATCATCCTTTATTAGCAATTTATCCAGGAAAAAATAAGGGAAAAATAATATTTTAAAATATTAAAAAATCAAAAACTCGATTTTGCTTAATTTATATTAATATATACTAGTATAACTCTACTCAGAATCTTTAGTGTCTACCCCATAGTTGAGAAAACAAACACTCTGCATATTGTTTAATATACTTTGTGATCTAACATTGTCTACATGTCTAATGTCATGCCATTCATTTTACATTATAGCAGTTCTGACTTAATAAAATCTTGCCAAGGATTTTTTATTCTCTAGTGTCTCTTGGAGTTTTAATATATTGTTCCTTTGGCCTAGAATTTCCCTTGGCTTGTCCAAGCAGAAAATTCCCATTATTCTCATATTTCACATAAAATGCCTTCTGAAGATTGCCAGACTCCATCTGGTTGACTTACAGATTTCTTACTCCATATTTTGGTACCTTTCACTTCCTCACTTCCTCAATATAATATTTTACTGTAATTAAAACAGTTACATATTTTTCTCCTTAACAGATTGTTACATATTTGAGAACATAGATTTTTTTTTTTTTTTTTTTTTGGATTCTCAGAGCCTACACCGGACAGGGTTCATATTTGTAAACTAAAAATAAATGAGTATAGCCATAAAATAAAAGTAATAGTAACAATAACTATAATGTATGGATCCAACTGTTTGTCAAGTTCTGCAAAAAAAAAAGAAAAAGAAAGAAAGAAAACCAAAATATTTTGGTGGCACATTTTTTGTACTGTATTTGTAGTAGATTTTTATCCTTCTATCTGAGTTACTAAATGATTGACGTGAGATTTAGAACAAGTTTTCTCTTAATGCAATGAACCTACTTTTTCTCTACAACTGTGACTTTAAATTTTCTTTTTAACTTTAGGTAGTGGAACTCTTTCCCTAATGTAATTTTATGCAAATGGGTAATATATGAAGCATAGAAAATGGAGTCACTCCAGTTGAAGCAGATAATGGACATCTAGCTACTTACATAATGAAATCCTTTTATCTGTTGTAAGTGGCCCTTTGGAACTAATATATACACTCTTACACTCTAGAAAATTTGTTTTCAATACTTCTGATCTTATATTACCTATTCCATTTTAGTTACTGTCAAGACTACATATAGGTAATTTTCTATATTAAAAAATAATCTGGACCATGGTATCTAAAGCAGTTACTCTCAACTCTCTTCTAAAATACCTAAAAAGTCCCATCAAAACTGAAGAAATTTCTCATAATAATAAAAGCTTCATTTGTCACAATGTGAGAAAAAATATACTAATATCAAGCTGAATGAAGCTCATTAGAGACTAACAATTGATATCTAACATATATTTTGTCGAGTAATAACGAACAAAATCCAGTGACTTGGAGATATTTTTTCTCTCCTCAAATCCCGTATCTTCTAGTTGAACTTGCAGTTATGAGATTCAAATGGTAAATTTCTGAATCTCCCTCCCAATGTATTTATACTCCTTTTGAGAAATCCAAAGAACTGTTCTTCTTTATTACATTAGTAAATTAAAAAAAAACAAAACAGCAAAACAAAAAAAAATGCACTAAAATATAAAAAGCCTAAGAGCTAGTGAAAACAAAGACAACATTTAATCTAGAACACAACTAGTTGTCAGGGCCTCTCATCCCAGCTCAGTGCAGAGAAAGCAGGCTAAAAACCTCAGATCCCAATTTATCACTGAGGAAGGAAAGAGTTAGACAGAACATCTAATGATTCAACTTCTCTGGGAGCTGCCTGAGGAACTTGCATCTGTCTCATTTATCTCCATGCACTGATGGGATCCAGCATACTCTATATGTTTGCAGGCTAAGAAGAAAGGAAGCAGGTTGAACTAGCACAAAAGTTGAGAGGTCTTCAGAATCTCTGGTTGCACTTATTGGTAAGGGTCTTCTCCTGTATGAGGCCAGTCATGAAGACTAGGAGAGATGGCTGTTTTATTTAATGCACAGGCACCAAAACAGAGAATCAAGGAAAATGCAAAAACAGAGAAACATGTTCCAAGTAAAGCAACAGGATAAATCTCCAGAAACAGACCCTAATGAAATGGAGACATATGATTTACCTGTCACACTATTCAAAATAACCAACATAAAGATGCTCATCAAGGTCAGAACAATGCATGAACCAAGTGAGAATCTCAACAAAGAGAAAATATTACCAAGTATCAAACAGAAATTATGCAATTGAAGGTACAATTGAACTGAAAAATGCGTTAGAGGGTTTCAGTATCTACTAGATCAAGTAGAAGATAGGAATACAAACTCAAAGACAGGTCATTGGCAATTATTCAGTCAGAAGAGCAAAAAGAAAAAGGAAAAGGAATGAAGAAAGCTTAAGGGCCTCATGAAACATCTGCAAATGAATTAATACGGCATTGTAGAAGTTCCACAAGGAGAAGACATAGAGAAAGGACCAGATCATTTTTTCAAAGAAAGAGTGGCTAAAAATGTCCCAGATCTGGGGAAGGAAATGGAAATCAGATTAAGGAAGCCCAAAAGATCCCCCTGAAAAATAGATTCAAAACATCTGCAAGATATACTATAATCAACTTGTCAGAAGTCAAACACAAAGACAGAAATTTGGAAGCAGTAAGAGAAAAGAGACTTGTCACACATACAAGTGACCCCTCACAAAACTGTCAATGGATTTTTCAGCACATTAGAAAGAAAGAAGTGAAATTATCTGTTTCAGATGACATAATCTTATATATAGAAAATCCTAAAGATGCCACAAATAAATTGTTAGAAATAATAAATGAATTCAGTGAAGTTACAGAGTACAAAGTGAACATACAAAAATCAGTTATATTTCTATACACTAACAACAAACTATCCAAAAATATTTTAAAAATTATCTTATTTATAATAACATCAAAAATAATAAAATACTTAGGGATAATGTAACCAAGGAAGTTAAAGATTTGTACACTGAAAATTATACAACAGTGATGAAAAAACTTGAAGAAGACACAAATAAATACCAAGATATCCCATGTTCATGAACTGGAAAAATTTATAGTGTTAATATGTGCATACTACCTAAATTGATCTATGATTCAATGCAATCCCTATCAAAATCCCAAAGGTATTTTTCATAAAAATAGAAAAACAGTCCTAAAATTTGTATGGAACCAAAGAAGACCCCCAAGCATCCAAAATAATACTGAGAAAGAACAACAAAGCTAGAGGCATCACACTTCCTAATTTCAAAATACATTACAAAGCTATAGTAATCAAAACAGGATGGTACTAGCCTAAAAACAGACATATACACAAAGACAACAGAATTGAGAGCCCAGAAATTAACTTTTGCATGCATGATCAACTAATCCTTGATAAGGACACCAAGAATACACAATGGGTAAAGGATAGTCTCTTCTAATAAATGGTTTTAGGAAACTGGATAGCTACCTGCAAAAGAATGAAACTGTGGCCTTAACTTATACTACTCACAAAAAAATTGAATTAAAGACTTAAATCTAACACCTAAAACCATGAAACTCCTAAAACATAGGGAAGAAACTCCTTGACATTAGTCTTTGCAATGATTCTTTTAGATATGATACCAAGTGNGACAGCATGGTACTGGCACAAAAACAGACACATCGACCAATGGAACAGAATAGAGAACCCAGAAATGGACCCTCGGCTCTTTGGGCAACTAATCTTTGATAAAGCAGGAAAAAACATCCGGTGGAAAAAAGACAGTCTCTTCAATAAATGGTGCTGGGAAAATTGGACAGCTACATGCAAAAGAATGAAACTTGACCACTCTCTCACACCATACACAAAAATAAACTCCAAATGGATGAAAGACCTCAATGTGAGACAGGAATCCATCAAAATTCTAGAGGAGAACATAGGCAACAACTTCTATGACATCGGCCAGAGCAACCTTTTTCACGACACATCTCCAAAGGCAAGAGAAATAAAAGATAAAATGAACTTATGGGACTTTATCAGGATAAAGAGCTTCTGCACAGCCAAGGAAACAGTCAAAAAAACTAAGAGACAGCCCACGGAATGGGAGAATATATTTGCAAAGGACACCACAGATAAAGGACTGGTATCCAAGATCTACAAAGAACTTCTCAAACTCAATACACGAGAAACAAATAAACAAATCATAAAATGGGCAGAAGATATGAACAGACACTTTTCCAATGAAGACATACAAATGGCTAACAGACACATGAAAAAATGTTCAAAATCATTAGCCATCAGGGAAATTCAAATCAAAACCACACTGAGATACCACCTTACGCCAGTTAGAATGGCAAAGATAGACAAGGCAAGAAACAACAATTGTTGGAGAGGATGTGGAGAAAGGGGATCCCTCCTACATTGTTGGTGGGAATGCAAGTTGGTACAGCCACTCTGGAAAACAGTGTGGAGGTCCCTTAAAAAGTTAAAAATTGAACTACCCTATGACCCAGCCATTGCACTACTGGGTGTTTACCCCAAAGATACAGACGTAGTAAAGAGAAGGGCCATATGCACCCCAATGTTCATAGCTGCATTGTCCACAATAGCCAAATCATGGAAGGAGCCGAGATGCCCTTCAACAGATGACTGGATTAAGAAGCTGTGGTCCATATATACAATGGAATATTACTCAGCTATCAGAAAGAACGAATTCTCAACATTTGCTGCAACATGGACGGCACTGGAGGAGATAATGCTAAGTGAAATAAGTCAAGCAGAGAAAGACAATTATCATATGATTTCTCTCATCTATGGAACATAAGAACTAGGATGATGGGTAGGGGAAGAAAGGGATAAATAAAGGGGGGGTAATCAGAAGGGGGAATGAAACATGAGAAGCTATGGACTATGAGAAACAAACTGAGGACTTCAGAGGGGAGGGGGGTGGGGGAATGGGATAGACTGGTGATGGGTGGTAAGGAGGGCACGTATTGCATGGTGCACTGGGTGTTATACGCAACTAATGGACAATTGAACTTTACATCGGAATCCAGGGATGTACTGTATGGTGACTAACATAATATAATAAAAAATAATTAAAAAAAAAAAAAGAGAGGTGTATTTAAATTTTTCTGTATATTTAAATGAGGATTTTTTAAGTTAAATTCATTGAAATTTCTTCTATCTAGTTTTTAAAATATTCTCAATTTTAAATTCTAGAAAATAATGCAGTGCTTCATGTCAACCTTAAAATATTGGCATTTAGTGAGAAGACTTACGCAACAAGAGAATGTGAATCAGTCAATAAAACCTGTTATTTTAAAAGGACATATACATATTCTTCTCACTGAGAACTAAGTAAGTAAATCTTTATTCATAGGTAAAGATTAGTGATTTAATCCTGGGAAGAAAATCCCAGCATTAACCATTTTGTTGATTTATACTATAAGCATTTATTAATATGCTACTCTATGCCAGATTCCGTGGTTGAGGACCTAATAATATAAAAGTAAATAAATCTTGCTCTCATGGAGTTCAGAATCTACTATTGGGATTTCTTGACTGAAGCTATAAGTGAGCTTTTGTAGGTTAATAAACCATCTAAAATTGCATACACAGGTTTTTGTTATAAGCGTACATGCAAAATTTTCTCCCTAAGTAAAGAGCCCCCAGCTTTCATTATGTCTTCAAAAGGATCAGCGATAGTGAACCAATAAATATCAACAACTAGAAGGAGCAATACAGACAAACAGATTAGCTTGTAATTGAAGGACTGTGAATAATGTTCCAAGGACAACTCTGACCACCCGCCACACACACACACACACATACACCAAAAAAGAAAAAAGAAATGGGGGGAAACACTAATTCTGCCTGGGAAACTCAAAAGCTTATTCACACAAGGTTAAAAAAAAAAAAAAGCAGACTTTGTAAATGTGGTTGTGGAACTTAAGAGAGCTATTGTTATAGATATTATTGTAAGTACCACCCGCATTGGATAAGTTGGATCCAGTGTGACACTGAAAACCTATAACCAATGATGGCACAAGTCCTACACATTTAAGCACTTTTTTTTTTAAAGATTTTTTTTTTTAATTTATTCTACAGAGATAGAGACAGCCAGCGGGAGAGGGAACACAAGCAGGGGGAGTGGGAGAGGAAGAAGCAGACTCATAGCGGAGGAGCCTGATGTGGGGCTCGATCTCCTAACGCTGGGATCACGCCCTGAGCTGAAGGCAGACGCTTAACGACTGCGCCACCCAGGCACCCCTAAGCACTTTTTAAATAAACATAATATTGCAGTCTTAAAGCAATGTTCTAAATTTCTAGAATCATCTTTTTCAGTAAAAAAAAAA